>NW_015150472.1:1280324-1354847 GCF_000732505.1 Cyprinodon variegatus
AGAGTAATCATTGCTTGAATCTGTATGTAGCCTGATTGGCTGCAGTGTTTTCTGCATGGCCGCTCTGCACGGCAAGCTGTCGGGCAGCTCGACGTACCGCATATTGCTGCGGCAGGGCATTAAATGTCTGACTTCAAAGGGTATTCAAGATGACAGGTGTATGCTGAGCAGTTGATCTTTAGTTTATAGATTTCTGTATGTATGAACTCTTCTACTGGATTATTTTGGATGCTGTTCTTAAACCACTTTTCTCATGGGGGGTCTGGAAATTTATACGTGTATGAGATAGAAAAAAAGCGCATCAGTCCATGTGCTTTTATGAGTTTTTGTGTCGTGCTTAGTCATATAAAAAGCCCTACCGCACACACTCATACACTCACACCCCCACCCACCCACACACACACACACACACACACACACCCACCCACACCTACATCTTCTTGAAATTGATGAGTCCAATCTCCGTTTGACATTCAGTGTGTAGAGAGCGGGTTGTGTTGGCTTGGGAGTGGGGGTCTTAAAACAAGAAACACGGGATAGATATTGATATATTGAGTTGATGATCCAGAGAGATCCAGGCACTATTGGACACTGAGGGGTCAATGAGACCTACTTACAGGCATGCTGATTTACTGGGCTTGTCCATGCTGCTCTGTGTTGTGTGTGAGCTGGAATAACACAGGTGGAAGGGATGAGAAAGTGTTATTTGGGTGTTGTCATGTGTGGCTCTATCGAGTGTTGCAGATCTTTTACTTTTTATCTTTTATATGTATTTTGGTCTGTATTATGGGATAGTTTAGACTGCGTCGGTGGCCGATTAGTTAAACAAAAAGGGGAGAATTTGCAGGTGTGTTATATTTGACTTTATTAAATCATGCAATAAGAGACTGTATCTGGTGTAGGAAGGAAATCTGACAATTATAGAGAGGCAAAGAATGTAAAAACTAAAGTGATAGACAGAACCAGGAACTAGGTTCTGTTCAATCAAAATGTAAATCTCTTGTCTCCTCTTTCTTTCATGTCAAAATGTTCAAAATATTTTCTAGTTAGGTGTCTAAGCCATTGCACATCAAATATTTCTCTTTCGATTATTAGTTTAATTATATTGGGTCAATGAGATTGAATCAATAAAAAGTGATTAAATCTCTCTTATGACATAAATGCATGTTTGTTTTGGTTCATTTTTTTTTGACATATTGATTGGCACAGAAAAAACAAAAAACAAAAAAAGAAATCTATTAGATCCCTGATCAAACACAGATATGTCTTGCTGGTAAATTTTGTGTACCAGAGGCATGAAACCAAATGTCTTTACAATCAAAGCAGGTAAAGTAGAAACACCCATCCCCAATCCCCCTCCAGACAGATCCACTGTCTGAACCTAAAAGTGTATTAAATGACCAACACAGAAGTACACAACTGTGACTGTGTTCTTTTTAGGTAATTGCCACTATTTCACAGCCAATACATATTTGATATGTTTTTAAGAAAACTGTCAAAGATTTCTCGCAAAGTGGTGCGTCTGTAGCTGAAATATCTGAATCTGCTTTAGAGTAAGGATTAGGGCTGCCGTTATTTGTTTCAGGCTAATGAAAGAGAGGAGAGGAAGACAAATAGGATGGGAGATTGATTTTGATGATTCATTATGCAAAGCTCAGAGTTGTCTTGATGGAGCTATGTGAGGGCAGATAGACAGATAAGGAGGATGAAGCTCACGTCTTAGTGCCAGGTGTCCACATTTTCTCATTTTCTAAGGGCCAGTTGATTGGCTTGATAGAGAAGGGAGCTGTTTAGCATGCAGCTTCCACCTCTCTCCTTCTTACACTTGATGTTGACAAACATCTCTTTGACTGAGTCTGTGCACATTTTATCTGGACTGAGAAAAGCCACCGTGTGTGTGTATGTGAGATCAGCAAAGCAGGGGAGAGTGGCAGCATGAGTGAGGCGTAGCCTCCAACAGAGTAACCCCACACAACACCAGTTGTCACTGTTTTCTCTCCTCCCCACTGTGACATTTGCTAGAGACAGAAGCCATCCAGTATGTACAGATGCGCCTCTTAAATAAAAAATGTGTTTGGGTTAATTACGATTCCATTTATAGAACAAACAAACAGCAGTGGAATGACTGATAATTGCTTTGTTGCAATAAATAACTGTGTGTTTGTGATAAGAGTGTATTCTTTGTCCCCTTAAAAATATATTTTTATCCTTCGGGCAACCTTAAAATCACACATCATTAATGAGATTTGTGTGATTTTAAGGTTTGTTTTCCCAGAGCAGTTCACATTTGAGACAGTCATTATTAGGGATGGACCACATTTATTGATTTTACCCAACTACAATTTTCCATGTAAAAATGTAAAAAGCTGAGGGTTACAAATCAACAAGTGTCAGAACTTTAGATCTACCTCAGAAATCAAAGTAAATGAAATATATATATATATATATATATATATATATATATATATATATATATATATATATATATATATATATATATATATATATATATATCACAGTGCTGTACATATTAAAATAAGTAACAATGATACAAATAAATAAATTGCTTTGATTCTTCTTGTTATTGCTGTTTTCTAATTAACCTAGTGGTATGCAACAACTAATCAGGACCATTGGCATTTCCCCAAAGTTACTTTTTGGGTTGAAAAAGTTTCAATACAACTTCCCTAAGCAATGGAAATCCCTTTAACTGAGGTTTCCAAAATGCTTGTCCAACTCCATGTCTGATCGCTGTCATGTTCCTGAGGTTTTGGGTGAAGGTTTTAACTTGTTGTCATGTTTTCAGCATTTCTTGCGTGCATTCTAACAGTTATGCAGTATACAGTTATGTTTGCCTTTCTGGCTTTGCTTTATCAAAGCATTTCTTTGGGCTCATTTTAGTTTATAATTTGCATTTACTTTCCTTCTTTATTCTGGTGTTCTTTGTAAAAGCTATACACATTTTAATGGTTTTCTCTGTCTGTCTGGCTCTACACTTCTGCCTGGTGCCTCCCTCTGCCTATGCTGCCTCCTTCCTTCTAAATGGTGCTTCAGTTTATCATTTCCTCTTCTCTTAATGTTGTATATGTACTCATTGGTTCTCTTAGGCCAGCTTTGCTTAGCTCCATTCCGTGTCTGCTCCGTCGTCTGTCACAGGATGTTATGTGCACCCACCCACACTGAATGCATGTAGGATCTGTTCAGGCATCCAGACTGCCTCTCCTCTTATTTGGAAATTTACTTGTTTGGATTTTATGCTTAAATATGTCTGGTATCCTGTTGTTATTATAAATAGAGCTTTTTGAAGTTTTTGTTCTAGGATTAGCTATGTCTTTATTTGATTTTTTTAGATGTTGCGTTTTCCACATGCTTACAGTTAATAATGGCCATTAAAACGAAAAATCATCCGGGTCAGTTTCTCTGGTTTTAAGTCCTCATAGCATGGTCAGTTGTATTTTTTTGAGAATGTAAGGCTACAGTTTTATTTATAATTTATGAATATCATTAAATAAGCGTTCTTCTCTGTTGTTTTACGTAGGCCAGTAAGAATCCTGCTTACTTCAGGGGAGCTTGAGTTGAGTTTTCCTCTTAAAGACAGGTAGAAACAGAAGACTTGACCAAAATAACAGTGACAGGTCTCCCTGAATACTTCATACCTGCAGTTACATTGTGTATTTTGCATTCCTCCATGTTACTATGTAAACCCATAGATACCTTCTTGAACACGAGTATCCTTTGTCTTTAAAGGTATCAGCTGTGAGACCTGCCTGTTGTAACACTAATATGGACACTCACGGGAGAATAAAGCGGTTTTTCATGGCTCAGTTAGAGTGAATTGCTTAGTGTTGGAGACAAATATACAGTAAAGGAAGGGTCTTTGGCTAGAATGTGTTTTTGAATTCGTAATGAGTTATAAGGCTTCTCACACCTGTGAGCCCTGATAATGAACAGGGATGAAAAACAAATGATCTTAATATATCAATTAGCATGATTCAGATAGGAAAATTATTATTTTTCCTTTAGAGGGATGATAAATCAATCTAAAAAAATTGGCAAGTGAATTTTAATAAAGGAGGTTGATCGCCTGGCTTGTTGTGAGATATTTAGTATTCAGCTGAGACTGAGTCCCAGGAGTAAAAGTTACATGATAACTGAAGCATTCTTGCTCCAGATGCTCACTGTGCTGCTCTTTTTGTTATGGTCTAATGAGTTTGATGATTTTAAGGGGTTTTAATGTCAGATGGATATCAGTGATGTTTCTCGCCTAAACTAGCCAGATTCTGTTAGAAGAGAAAATAAAAAGTGAAACAAATATACTGAAATGGCTGCACTTTTCTTGTTTTTTTTTTTCATTCCTGTAAGTAAGGAAGATGTTTTGGTATTTACTTGGTATTTATGTGGGAGGAACAACAGGGAGTGGTTCCACTGAGGCAGCGTATCCCTCTCTGTTCCTTCACACCGGGACAATATGCACTCAAACGTGTCATATTGAGCATGCAAAATAGATGTCATGCTGTCAGTGCATGCTACACATCTGTTAGAGTGCCAATCTCCCCCTACACTCTCACTCATGAATACACATCCAGACATTATATTTCTTTTGTGCTGTCACATTTCTTCGAAATAGGGGCTGGGTCGTTAACATTTTACATGATTTTAAGAGGGTAACTATCAAATCTTAAAGAAACAAAAGAAAAGGTTTTATATTAATCAAACAATGCTTGAGTTGGGGGTGGATATTTACCTTCTCTTGTTAAGTACTGGTCTTAATCATGTTTGGATAGTTATGTTTCTTGCATAAAGCCGTCCCTTTGTTGTTTTATTTATAGCTGTTTTAGAGGGAATGCAGTACAAATCCTGACTTTGTTTTGTATTTAGTAAAAAGATTTGTTGTTTTATCCTTTCATTTCCTCTAATTTATAGTTTTGCGCTGAACCTTCACATTAAATCTAGATAAAATGCGTTGGTGCTCGTGATAATAAAATAGTACAGTGAAAAACATTGAAAAGGCATGAATACTGTATGCTCTTATCTCAGCGGCTCTTCACTTTTAAAACAGAAGGAAATTTATTAACATTGTGAATCTTTGGAGTAGTCAGAACAGTTTGTGAATTTGATTTATTCATCCCAGCTTCTATTTCATTTAATATTTGCTGTCTAATTCTTGCAAAAAGCTTTAGCTTTGTTTGTTTGTTGTCTTCAGCAAGCTGTGACTGACATAAAGTGGACGACATCACTGCTGGCTGAAAGTACTGGGGAAAAAAACACAGATAGCAGAGAAGCAGACATTGAAAGCAGACCGCCCTGTTTCTCTCATCTTGCCTCTTCTAGGAATGCTTTCAGAGATGTTTAGAATTCCTTTAAAAATGTATAAGTTTATCAACTTTATATATAAAAAATACAGAAGTATACTAACTCTCCAAAAAACTCATCCCTTAGCAGTTTGTCAGAGACTAATCATGACAGATATTTTGCAATAAAGGAAGTTCTACAGAAGTCCTTGATCTTTTATAGCGTGTTTTGAATATATATTTTACATTTTTGAAACCTCAGGAGGTGTATATTGCACTCTTTAAAGTCTCCTCCTTCTGGAAGCAGTTGGAAAATAATCTTTCATCTTCAGAAGCTTCATATGAGCGCTGATTTAGCAGCAGACGAACCTGTTAATTATTTAGAGAGGTCATTTGTAAGGCAGCGATTTTAGAAAACGCTCCGCTTTTCATGTGTCACTGTTTATAAGGCGAAATAAAGCTGTCTGTCAGAAGCAAATTAGCAGAGTGACAGTGATGGACCCAGCATCATCCTCTGCAGGCTCCTCCTCCTGCGTTTAAGGCACAGGATGGGTGTGGCTAAAGGTCATTGTGTGACATTACTCAACAAGATGGTTTTCAGCTCCCTGGCAAGCAGTGATGGTTTAACACTCGGTTAGATTTTTCTAGCCCTCACCCACAAACACCCCCATCACTTTATGTCATCCGCGATGTTGCAAAGGTACAACGAACTGACATAACAACCGCAGGCAGCCAGTCAGGAGCACCCAGGCCTGCTGGGTTGCCACCCTCTTGTTAGGATCAGAGCATTTCAGCCAGAAGAGCTTAACAGTCAAAACACATGAGTGACAGCGCCCTGACGTATGCATGTCATGGTGAGTGTCCTTAACTGCATATGACTCGTACAGATTGTACAAAGGGAGAGCACGGCAAGGAAAACGGCAAGACCTAGCAAATTGCAGGGAGAAAAACGTTGAAGTAGTGGAGCGGGTAGCGAGATCTATTTATAGAGCAGCAAAGATTTTTCTCAACCTGTGTTCCTGCTGCCTGAAATGTGTTATTTCTCTCTGTAAAATGCTGTGTTCGGATAAGGGGTAGATTATTTTCCACAAATTATGGCGACTTTTACAGAAACCAATCATGTCCTTTTCTGTTGTATGTGTGGGATGTTCATATATATATATAACAGATATATATATATTTATCTGTTCAGATAGATAGATAGATAGATAGATAGATAGATAGATAGATAGATAGATAGATAGATAGATAGATAGANAGATAGATAGATAGATAGATAGATAGATAGATAGATAGATAGATAGATAGATAGATAGATAGATAGATAGATAGATAGATAGATAGAACTTAGACCTCCAGTTGATTTAGGTTGAAGGCATTTCTTTAATTCTACAACATTTTTCATTTTCTCACTGGAAGTAATATAAGTGCTCTGATGTGGCCCAGCAAAGTATCTAGACTGGAATCTAATTGAGGAAGGGAGCTAAAGATTAGGATTATGGCAAGGAGTCATTTCCTACTCAAAGAGTTTTTCCATCAAAGATAAAACATTAATATACCAGTAGGAACATGCAAGAAGTTGGTTTGATTTTATATAAATATAACTGAAACATAATATAATTTATTTTGATACAACTTTTATTTTATATTAATATCTTCTTGGAGATTCCTCTGACAAGTTTGATGTTGTGTTGCCCTGTTGTCCTTATTAAGTCTGACCAGCTAGTCTTTGCTCCTTAAGATCCCCTTAGAATCTTTATTTAACATATTAGTCATATTGCGAAGTGTGTCGTAGGTCAGCCCAATTTTTTTTTTGTCCCATCTGGCAAGAGCATCTTCTTCCACCTGTTTCTGAGTCCCGTACATTGCTCCATGAATTGCTTAAAGAAAAATATGTGGTTTTACAACACGTGCTGCTTTAAACGTCTCCTAAACTTTATGCATGACACCTGGTCCTCATGATGCAGTGTGTTTTTTGATGTTTTATAGCAAATCACAGAGGCTATCACAGGACGGGAGGTTTTAAATTTTGGTTTAATCAAAGAGGCAAATTTTGTTTTCTTTGTCAAAATAAAACCCCTCAAAAATAAAAACAGGTATAGGTTTTTAACATAAGATATACATATCCAGCCTTGCTCTTTTGCTCTGAGAGTTTGGAAACCAGTGACAGAAAATATAAGATGTTTGAAATTCCTGCAACATAAAACATCCCAAGGCATGTTTTCAGAAAATCAACTTAAATCCACTTAACTTAAACCAACCCCCTCCTCTTAACTTGATATAAGAAACTAGTTTTTCAACAAAATTAGGAAAAAAAAAAAACACTTTAAATTACTTTTAAAAGCTCTATCAAAAAGGCAGAATTAGCTTTCTTGTAAACCCATTAGACATCAAATGAAGGGGGATTTTTACCCGGCCAAAAATAGAAACATAATGGTTGCAGCCTTCCAGCAATTTATGTTTGCAGGGTCTTTATTGGACGCAAATCTAAATGCAAGAAGGGGTGTAATGGCATTGGGCTTATAGGTTGATGGGTCCACCCGCAAATGAGAAAAGGCTAAATGGAGTGAAGGAAATGGACGTAGTGATGATGTTTATCGCTGGGGAAGGGGGACATCATTACGTACCTTGTTAAGCCCTGCAAGCAATGCTGCGTGGATGTAATTACCCATTTAAATTAGTTTCTCACAGAGTTGTTTTTTTTTTCTTCCTCAAATTAAAATCTTAGACTCAAACACACAGCATTTGCTGGTCTTTAGTTGAGATCCCTTAGTGTTTAAGTCCCAACAGTGAGGAGGGGAAATGCATCATCAAGAGATTTATCGAGGTATGCTGAAGTGCTCATATGCAGCCTCTCAATCGTGGCAAAATGTGTAAAAGATGTGCACTTCAGCAGTATGCCACCACGCTAAGGTGGGTTTAAACTGTTTTTTTTTTTCTGTTTCGTAGAGACACCCTTGACAATTTAGGACTTTAGGACAATAAACAAGAAACATACTCCCATCTTTCATTCATGCAAATGCTGCTGCCTGATGTGGAAAGGCCTGTATTTACATTAATGGAGCATAGAAAAGGTCAGCTTATACATATAGATACACAAACTTCAAGTTATACCCTAGAAGAGAATCTCATTTCAATGTGAGCTCAGAGCACATGCTGCAGCTTTTTTCTTTGCTCTTAGAAGCTTGTAAATGTTAGCTGTAATAAAACAAGACAAAACACGGACACTTTTTCATATATATTATGAATGTGTGTTGGAGCAAGACATTTCCATACAAGTGTTTACAGAGAGATTTGTTTCCCTTTTTTGTCCTGTAACGAAATATCCAAAATTGAAAAAAAAAAAAGTAAATAAACAAATAGAGTAGAAAGTAATTAAAGTTAACTTTTAATAGCAATTACATTTGCACAAAACCAATTTTCTCCAAATGTGGAAGGAGAAAAGGTATTAATTAGAATCCATGGATACCAGAACTCTAATTGTGTTTCTGTGTCCTGTCTTCGTTATAAGACTTGCAGCCACGTTATTGTTGGGAGATTTCCCAGGGCTTTGTCCCGAGGGCCACTGCTCTGCCTCTTTGAATGGCAGGGGAACGGGGGAGGGAAGCAGTTTAACTTAACAATACTCGCTGTGAACAGAAACTTTTTTTTCTCTGCTCTGACACCGCAGAGGAGTGACCTTTCCAAGTGTCCTTTTTTTTTTTGCCTTGCTTAAAGCAACACAGGCGCATGTTCGTTAGCATTTCTCCCATCAGATTAAATGTCAGCTTCTGAATGCATAATTGCAGCATAGCAGGAAGAAAAATTTAAAATGAGCCCAAGTTCCTGGTGAATCCAGATCTCAGGTATTCATGGACAACTTTTAGCTGTTTTAAATATGCACTAAACAGTAAAATCTAAAAAAAAAACATAGATGAAAGATTATTTGCAACTAAATTAAAAGAAAAATGATTCATAGGTCATCTTATACTTTTATTTTATAATCAAAACACAAGTCTGAAGGGCAAAATAACGCTACATTGCAACATATACATTACCTATATTCCAGGACCGGAATAGTGAGTAGAGAAATGTGTTTTGTAGATTACAGATGTTAGTTCTTGTAATTTTTCTGTAATGTCCCTATCATTTTTTCATTTTATTCATCTGTTCTGCATTTAACTTTAAAAATTTCCTAAATTGGGAAAATCTCCATTTCTTAAAAAATATATATATATAATCTTTTGTTTACTCCACACATATGTATTAATGCATGTTTTATTTTTAACTCCTTAAATTCATTTTAGGGATTGAAATATGAATTCTGATCAAAATAAGCTTTTTGCCAAAATAACATAACAGGTAAAAATGTAACATACATAAAATGACATACTGCTAATTGTGTTCCATATGCAAGACAATTAGGTGAATCTTCTTGATGCTTTAGTTGGTAAGACATTGAAATTGAACAGTAATTTGTCCTCTGCAGGTATAATACTACACAGTGCAAAGTTATTTTTTCCTATTTATTAACTCCATCTAAACCTAAGAACTCCCACCTACTTTGATCTGCAATGTGCATAGTTCTGGAAAAGCCCAGTCAGTATATCTCTGGTACATTTGGGAACAAAATATGAGATCTGGAAGAAAACAGGAAGCCGTGTCAGCCAGGAAAGCTCGGATGGTGCATTTCTACTAATATTTGGTTTTTACAAAGTTCCATACATTTTTTTATTGAGGTATGTTAATTTAGGATATTTTTCAGATTAATCAATTAATCAAAAAAAAAAAATAATAATAATACATCACTCTATTAAATAAAATAAATAACAAAACGATAACATGTCCTTGTAGCTAATATTTCCGAAGTTAAGCCACCTGTCAATCCTCAAGGCTTACTATCAACTAACAAATGATCGATCTCTATATGTCCTGAAATGAACTGGCCCTCCTGTGCAGGAGTGCACTTCGACAAAATTATTAGGATCTTGCATCAGGAAGGCTTGGGGATATGAGAATAAAAGTCTAAATTTTGTTAAAGGAGAACATGCAATTCAGAGACACTTCACCTGATGTATTTAGAGGATGGAACACAGTTAAATCTATTTACAAAACCCAAAAGGAGTCTTGGAAAATGTAAAAGATGGAAAAAAAGCCTGCTGCCGACTGCATGAGCAGCTTTACATAACACTTAGAAACTGGAGGTGCTGGTCATTTGTCTGTAGGACGAACAAATAGTTCTTCTGTTTTGGTTATAAGAATATTGTTTGCTTATGTTTAGCTTGAAAAAAAGCTTGCATTGCACTTATTTACCAACGTGTGTGGTAACATGCTGGCATGTGCTTTAAAGAATGATACACACTCTGACTATGTCATAAAAACAATGGGGGGTTGGGGGGGTGGGTGATGGGGACGACGGGGGGTTGTAGATGGTGGCCAGGATTGGTCATGGTCCTCCTTTGGACAACATTCACAAGTAGTTTCCCTCTAAAACAGAATGGCACCTTTTGCCTTTTAACTTTTCATAAATTCACAGTAAATTTATAAACAACGAAAATATAGTAAATTACTCACATCAATATATTTACATTCATGATGATAAACATAATTCATGCTCTTTTCAGAACTAGTTTATGTGTTTTAACGGGTTGTCAAGTTATCTAGGAGTCTTCAATGCAATGTAACTAAAGATAAATAACTAAATCAATTTAGGTTATGTTTTAATATTAATATTATGCAGAACGGTTATTTATAAAATTACTGTGAAGTTTGTTTTTTTCCAGAAATATTCTGAAGAAATAAAAAAAAAGAAAATATGTAAATATGTATACTTGACCACATCTTTAATTCAGGCATCATAGATGAGTAAATACATGTGCCTAATTATTAACAAAGGATTTAGGACAATTTGCTTTGTCTTAATTTGGAAAATATATATGTTGGACATAGTTTTTTTTGTGCTGGAATATAGTAGATTAAACCTGAGGTTGTGGCACCTATCACTTTTTGCCACCCCTCAGTGCACATTGCTCCCTGCCTGGTCACCCCTGTAAAAATGTTCTGGTTATTTCACTGGTCCCCACTGACGGAATAATGCACTTCCAACAGAGGATGGTAGCAGTAGAATATATTGCTCCGGTCTTGCCATCCATGAGACTGAACATATTTTGTCTTCTTCGTGGTGGCGGTGGTTGGGTATTCCAGGGAGAGACAAAAGAATTATCTGTTTGTCACATGTCTACCTTTTTAAGGAATTTAAAGAGGGTAGAAGAGACAAAAGAGAGCAAACATCATTGTGTTGCTCTCACATTTGCTGCATTATACCTTTGTTGTGTTCTCTCCAGTGTCGCAGCCATCTCTCCTGTATTTTCTCTCCTTTCACAGGAACAAATTCATACAGTTCCTTTGTTTCTTGACATAAACCTGGATTTGCATTAGGGAGTGCATGTATGGCTGTTTGATGAGCGCAGAGGCTTTTGGCAGGCCGGCCGTTGTAGCTGCAGTATCAGGCGCCTCAGAGGCATGCAGCAGTAAGGCTTGAGGAGCAGCAGGGTAGCGTAATTGCGCATTGTTCATCCACAGAACTGAGGCAGAGCATGTAATGAGCTGTAGCATTTTCACCCAGGCTGCCTAATGGACTATGACCGAGTGTAGGCCTCTCAGAGCCCCTTCGCTCCCTCTGCCCTGTGTGGCCAGTGTCTAAGGTCTTTGCTTTCTTTTCACCCATTTTCCCATTCTTTTCTGGCTCGATCAGCATGAGCCATTCCTTCACCCCTGTTATCCTGCTCCTTTATCTCTGCCCCGTCTCCATTGTCCCTCCTGTCTCGGGAGATGGTGGGACCCCTAATGTGTTTAGTGTGTGGCTCCTTTTCTCATTCATGATGTCTGCAAACCTCTCAGTGTTAAGTCTGATTCAGCCTGACATAAATCAGAATAGCTCCTTGATGGAGCCCCGAATGCAGCGTGATTACATTAAAAACCCAAACACTGAATACAAATAAAAGTTCGGGGGAGAATTTGCTGATGTTAGTTTTAGGGGATTTGTTGCTGGAACTCGCTCATTTTTCCATCAAAGGCTGCTTTGCATTTTGATTATCTAGTTTTCCTGAAAGCAATTCAGGTGGGTCTGATTCACTCAGGTTTGTTTTCTTGGGATTAGGGCTTTTACAAAGTGCCGAGGCGTATTATTTACACCCATATCTAGTTTCCACAGAGGCGCGGAACCAATTCTTTGCTTAAGTAATACTGGGTCGAGTTGCAAAGACAAGAATGTGGGCTAGGCAATAGATTGCATATACTCCAAAGTAGGTGTAGAAGTAGAAAACACTACAAATGATATTAGTGGCGATTGCCCTGTGGGTGAATTGATAACAACCATAGTCTTTGTTTTCTTTGTGATCACAAAACAATTTGGAGAATTGAGCTTTCTAAGAGACATATTACTTCTTAACTTTTGACTCGGGTCTGTGTTTTACATACAAACACACACAGGCAGCCAAATAAACAAATTAACAACATTTAAACTTTTGATGTGCTTAACCGTGTATAGAGGGCACCTTATTCCCTGGAAACCTCCTCAATTTGAGATTAGCTGAATCCATTTCAGCTGATGGAATGATGGAAGCTGAACGGTTAGAGCAATAGCATGTCTATACGTGTTACAGAGGGGATTTCTTATAATGTCTCTGCTCTAATAAGGTAGGCTGACTACCATAGCTCTGCACCAAGGTCGCTAAGGAGCTGAGTTCATGATGCTTTCATCTTGTTCAGGGGCATCAAAGAAGAGTGTAATGTTTCAACATGCATAATGCATACACATAGATATATTCGTGCAAACACAAAGAGCGGTAAGGGTTCTTCAATGAATGGCACCCTGGGGAAGCCCTTTCTTCCCTATAACCTTACAACCCCCTTAAACCCCCCTAACCCGGAATACAACAAACACACCCACAAACAGACCCAGACACATAGCCTTTATAAAGGCCATTCTATAAAAACAGTTATAATTTTAGAACTGATCAAATCATCATCATTCTCTATACTTTTGCTAGTTTCCCCAGAACAATATTCTTTTACCACTATGTTGTTTTTTTTAAATATAGATAGGTAGTTCAATGTGATATGCATGTTCAGTTTTTAGGATTAGCATTCATGCTAAAATGTTTCACTTTGGCCACATTTAAGCAGAGCACCTACCCCTACATATTTGCTATGCTACCTACGTATGTGGTAAATGCTAAATTGGAATTTCTCTGCCTTATATTAAAAACAGAAAACTCTCTTTTTTCCACTATTTTAAAAGTATATACCATGTGCCTCTTAATAGCCTCTTTGATTAAAGCTTTTCTGGCCCAACCTACAGTTTAGGTTTGCACTTGTGCTATACTCCTTTCATTTCTGGATGATGTTTGAACTTTACTTTGACTTTACTTTCACTATTTGGGAAGTTTAATGCACTACTTTGAGTCTTCCAAAGAGTAAAACAGCCATGCAGTTTATTACAGAAAATCCAAATCATGCCTTATAATAATAGTTATTAGCCCCAGGGGTTAAAAACAGCCAGACTTTCACATAATTATAACCATTTCATTTTAATCTGGGAAGAAAAGAACTAACAAAAATCTTATTCATGGAGCAAGTAATACATTTAATTTTATTACAATTTGAGACTTCGCACCAAGCCCCAAACTATGCCACCCTGGGTGAAAAGTCATATTTCCTATACGAAAAATCCCACAAACAAAGGAAGATATTTAAGGACTAACTGTCCTTTGGTTTGTTTGTTAAGTTTGAAAAAAGGGGATTCATTATTAAATTTTTTTTTCTGATCCTCTTTAGCTGCTTTTAACTGAAAACACTTGATATGAAATTGGGATCAATCCTCTTTTCCCCAAAATGTCAAACAGTTCTTTTATTTTTTAAGTACATATTTTGCTCCCTTTACATATTAGTTCCAGTTAGAGATAATCCTTTTCTAGCTCTTTTTATTCTGTTCAAATGTTAATGTATAGGCTCCCTGTTTTTCTTTGTGGTTGATAGGACAGCCGGCAAAATACCAGTGGTGGTGGGGGTGTAGCGTACTGACTTTTCATTTGTTCACTACACAGTAATGATTATTTTGGCCTCTAAGCCCCAGATTTGGCCTTGTTTTGCGATGGGAAGCAGCATCAGCGGGGACAGAGCAGCCTTGCCCTCTCTGAGAAGCTTGTCTCTGGCTAAGCCGGTTGGCAATGAGAGTCAGGTACAAAACATGGAGGACGCCCAAGTAACGTCACAGCAGGTCAGCTTGAGAGTGACAGGTTAGAGCAAAATGGTGTACATGTGTGGATGGATCTGGTTTTAGCTACAGTTCCTTAGTGAAATCATGTGGCAGCTGAGTGTGAAGACATTCTAATTATAGACCTTCATCGTTCGGCTCATAAGTAGGGCTGGTAACAAGCCAGTTGCCAGCTTGCATGAGCAACTGCAGAAAGCTGACTTTTGGTTTAATTTGGAGGACTAGCTATAATCCAGACTAAATCCCCTAAAGATGAAGCCCACCCCTCCTCCCACCGCAGTTGGATTATGGGAGTGTCTTTAAAAGGATAAGGACATGCTTATCACTGTTTCCCCTAGCACTTTTCTGGGTCCTAAGATGTGGGGGTGGACGGGCCATCATAACCCAATGGTACCAGAGTGGTAATGAGTCAGAGAGATTAGGCGTCTGACAACTGTGGCTCAATGATAATCACAGTTTATAGTTTTTAAATTCTAACAGTCATAGAGACATATGGATGGTAGCATATGCCTCAGCTCCCATCCAGTGAATTTTATCAGCAGGCTTCATCTTAATGAACAAAAGCACATAAATTAGATGTTTGACAGCTTGTAGTGGGTTGGGTACATGTAAGATTTCCTCATTTTCACACCTGAATTTGAAAGCTGCATGTCGGGAAAAGGGAATACAGCTATAGTACCACAAAAAAACCTCTTTAACTAGACAAAAACCATAGCCACAACAATCCTTAAACAAGTATCACACTTATAATTTTACTAAGGTAAAGTCTGCTAAAACTAAAAATATTCCTACTGATGAATTCTTATAACTAGGGAAATAAGCAACAGAATAAGCCAAAGTCAAGAGCAAAACTCACAGCTTGTCCAGGGCCTCCATGGCAGTAGGGGGCCATCCAGTCTGTCCAAGCTGTTACAGTCATTCATGTCGTTTTTGTCTTTTACTCCAAAATTTTTTTATCTAAATCTTTCTCAGTAAACACCATGGGATTTAATTTTAATATAATATTAAAACATGAATTTTAAAATTATGTTTTACATTAGATTTTTTACGTAATTTTTCTGTTACTTTTTTTTTTTTTGAACTATAAGGGGAAATCTGCATCTCCATCTAACAAACTTTTTTCTTGCTCGATTTAGTAAAACATAATCATGCACAAAGTACAGTTGTTTTATTTTCTTTTGATTTTGTTTGTAGCACTTGCACTGGAAAAAAAATCGAAATCTAGATAAGTCATTTTTTTCTCAAAATAAGTGTTTTTGTTCTTGGATCTAGGAGGTAAGAGACATTTTGGCAATGGAACAAGACAATTGCATTGTCTTATTTCGAGTGCATATTATCTAATTATCTTATTTTAAGAGTAAAAACACTCATTCCATTGGCAAATCATCTTATTTACCTACTCAAATTAAGACTTAATACACATATTTTGAAAAATCTTTACTTATTTCTATATCATTTTTCCAGTAAATAGAAAGGCTACAAGTTGCACAGTGATTTAGTGTTATTATTAAGTATTATTTAGATCATTATCATTTTATCCATATGTCTTCAAACCTCATCTAGTAAACAAGTTTACCATTATCTTCTGAAAGAAATCAGTCTTCTCTATCATTGGATAAAAGTTGAGCTCTTGTAAAAGATGCTTATTGGCATCGTTTAACCCCCATACAAGCTAGAACTCCAACATTAAACAAAACTATTTTTATTATATTTACCAAGGCATTGTTAATGGGTTTTTTTAAATATATATATATATATATTTTTTTCCTTACATAAATGTTTTTTCTAACGAAATGTTTTGTGGCACCCCAAGCACATGTAGGAATCTTCTGGTTCCCATGGCAGGATCTTACTCCAAGAATTCTGGCACATATTCATCCTGAAAACTTGCTCATTTTACACTTTTGTTTTTGCCAAATGGATGATATGTTATTTGAGACTTCATGTTTTTTTTCTTTTTTTTCTCGAGACCGGTTGTAACCCTTATTGCAAAGATAAATTGAAATGGCAATTCATGACAAGATCTGTCCTTTTTATAGCAGTCAGAATTTTGTTCACAAATGCAAAAGTATCCAAATTGTGCTGAGGTGGAGTACAATCAGCTGGCAAGCAATGAGCTGTCAAACAGCTTATTTGGAAAACATCTCAGTTTGTATCTCTCTGTGCTAAAGAAGTGTTGTTAAGAGTGCTGGGAGTTCTGACGCTGCAGAGACCGATCGAGCCCACATATGTGTTGTTTGATATGCTATATTTAAGTGTGAGGTTGTTACTTATCTCATTGGGGCGTGATGGTGGAGAGATGAGGGAGCAGAGTGAACTCCTGGTGGACTCCAGGCTGCGAACCCTGAGCTCCCTGCTCAGGAGCAATCTGGGAGTTGCAAAGAGAGAAAGCGAGAGTGAAGCCACATGGGGGAAGCATAGAAATAGAAGCACCCCAGTGTGTTCCCTTGTTTACTTTCATGTCAACATTTTTGACTCTGCTCATTAACCTGTGCACCTGGGTGGATCAGAGCATCTACTGCTTTCTGTCCCCTCCCCTTCCTCCCTACCTCCCTGTCTTTCAAAATTAATTGCAAAGACAAAAAGGTATCTATAAATGCTTCTAAATCAGGCTAACAGATGCAACATTCAGGGAAGGGTGCTGGTGGGGGGGGAGGGCAGCTATTGCACCTCAAAAGCTGCGAATCGATTTTAGCTGATACCAGTTAACACATAAACCCTGTAGCACTTTCCTCAAATCTAATCACGGATCCATTTAAACTGTGTTAGCTGGGAGTCTGCTTGCCGCTGAGATGGGTTCTCACTTTCTAATATTTTTGAGAGCATTGGTTAAAAAAAATGAGGTGAGTGCAGCAGGGGTAAAGCGGCAGCTCTCAATAGGAAGGGGCTGTTCATCTGAGCTCCACACCATCTCCTCCCATTACCCATGCAGCCTGCATCCTCTCTAAATTGTTTTGCATGACCTTTGCTACAGTAGCTCTAATTATTAGCATCACACAGGCCCTGTAAGGCCCACAGCTAATTATACCGGATTTATCTGAAGGGACGTCAGTGCCATTCTTCATAGGCATGTCTTGGCTAACGTCAGTCCGGGTGATCTAAACCAGGAATAAGGTTAATTTGGATAATACAGTAATTGTAATTAGAGTCACAATAATTACAAGCGTACTTTAATAGCAAGGACGACAAGTCCATTAGTAAAAGGGATCCTAATGAACTTGTTGCACATACACAGTACCTTATGTAATTGAGAAGAATGGTATTGCCAAAAAACACTGAGGTTGAGCAATCCTGCAAAATGTGCACAATGGCCTTATTATGAAGCCAGATTGCTTCTGTTTCCTCCCTATTTTCATAATCAGTGTCTGACATCAGCAATTGAAGCATGATGAAAGGCATTGAAGGATTTTTCGTTATTGTAGGTGCAAGAACCTTTGTAGTTGCATCTCTTAAAGAGTTGCAACTAAGGCCGATATTTTTCAAAGCTGCAACATTAATGAAGAGGGGCAGTTGAAGTCGTCTTTTGGCTGGCAGGCAACTCGTGTAATGAGCCTAAGAGGCTTCCAATTATTCCACTTGCGATCAAAACACAGTCAGAGATTACTTCTCTTGCCTCTTTTTTTCTTCTTTTTCTTTTGACATTTTACAGACTAACATCTTTTGATAAGGGCTGGAGGGGAACACCACTGCTGGTGCACGCCCGATGGTCTTGAACAGACCCTAGAAGCACAGACATTCTGGATGTTAAAAGGAAATTTTTTTTATTATTATTATTTTTTTTTTTCTTTTAGTAATAGTATTTTGACCGAGAAATCGGTCATGGTGGAGCTTAATACAGAACAATTCTGAAAAATCTCTCATAGGCTTCAATAAGCCTAAAAATAGAGCGGAATTCCACCTTCCAGAAGGATAATGACTTTAGAAACAGCAAAAGAAGCAAAGGGCAGGAATTGTTAAGATAAAGGCTTGTTAATGTGTCAGAATAACTGAGCGAAGTCCAGTACAATATCCCACACATAATTTGTGGCAGAATCTGTGCAATCTATCCAATCTGAACTACTGTAAACATTTTGGCAGAAGAAAAGGTAACTTTTATCTCATTTTAAAATGAGTTTGCCCTGAAACTTTATAATAACTAAAAAGCAATCATTGGTTGAGGTTAAGTATATGCTTATATATGTATTAAGTGAAATATCAATTTAATTTGTGGATCTATTGTGGTCCTAAATTTTAAATGATAATGAATTTTAAAAGCTCCTAACAGCTTTATATTTTACTTGCTGGAAATTATAGAGTCAGAGAGGATGAGTGCTGCTACAGACTTAATGGTTGATCGCAACCATATTTTCCACAAAGTGACTATAACTTGTGTAGAGGAATGTTGACTTCCTACTTACTCACTTCAGTTGTTTTGTGCTTCTTGCCAGTGTAAATTATTTTATTAAAAAAACTAAATGAAGGTGAAATAATTAGATTATTTACACTATTTGAGCAGCAATCTTTGTATATAAAAAAATGTGAAAGCACATTAAAAGACCTGGTGTGACTAAAAAGATTTCTCTATTATTGGACGTTAAACTGTATCAGACTTAAATGATGAGAGAAAACAGAAAACAAATAACATTTTGGAGCAAAGCACTGAGAGGAAGAGAACTCCAGCAATCTGCATCTGCACAGATAAACATCCACCCCTAAGATATGTTCTTAGTAGATAACAGCTTAGTATGAGTGTTTGCAGCACACGAGCAGACTAATACACAAAGCATGGCTTTGATAAGCACCAGAAATTACTACATGTTGTTTACGGAGGCAGAACAAAAGGATTCCGGGTTTTTATTTCAAGAAAACAAGCCGTGGATAGGTGGATGCAGGATCTAAAACGCATGTCAATTGGATGGATTTGACTCTATAATATACTCATAATTAGGCAGAAACAGGATATCAACTGATGTGTTTGTTTATGTGTTAGTAAGAAGTAATGTGGACAGGATTTCAGAATGCGGTGCCTAGCTTTCCCCTGTGGATTCACTGCAGGGGTGCGAGGTAGTGCTCTGCCGTCTGTTGCTGTTTTCTGTAACCCTATGTATCCCCCACAGTGAAAAACGGTGTTTGCCCTCAAAGACAACCCTGATATAAATTAAATTAAATGAAGTCTGTGCAGATAATCCCTGTGTGTTTCAACTGACTAATGCTCCCCACCCTCCCTCACGAACAAGTGCATCTGGACCCCTATCCGCTGGCCGAGTTCTCAAGCTGCTAGACTCCCAGTCCCTGTTGGAGGCAGCAGCCGGCTCCCACTCAGACTTGTAGCCCCGCTGAGACTTTATGTTTGTGTTTGTGAATGAGGGTTTTAGTGTAAATTTTTTGCTGTTCTCAATCACAGAGCCTCTCTTTCTCTTATGTGTTTGTCTATGAGAAAACGAATTTCATTGAAAAAATAAATCTTTTTTCTCTATGTGTGATTTTGCATGTCAAGGTATTTGTTTTATGGCCTGTTTGTTTTGAGTTTTTTTTTTTTTTTGCACTAAATCAAAGATGTTTAGATCTCTCAGCAGAAACAAGACTCAGCTGAATCAAAAAGCATCATCTGTCATTTTGTTCAAACTGTGCCCTTAATGCAGTCTGTCACAATTCTGCTAATAAGCTGGATTTACAACTGTAGTAGAGATAGTGCTGCTAATACTCTTCTGCCAATCCCATCACTGACAGCTGCCTAAAAGGACCATCCTAAATATCAGAACAAGATGTGCTTGAATATGAAGCAAAAACAAACACGATCAGAAAGATAGAAGGTACCTTATCAAGAAGTGAAGTATGAATATTAATGGAGAAGACAAGTGTCTTGAAAAGTCTTCACATCCCTCAAATTTTAAATCTTTATTTGAAAGACTGAAATGGGGTTTTCACAGCCAGTTTTGCACATCATTTGCAAATGGTTAAGAATGTTTTCCCACCTGAGCTGCTGAGCTCTACAGCTCAAGAGTTCGTTTCCTCTCTGATTTCCTCTAACAAACCTCTGAACACTTTACATTGTTTATACTGTGACAAAAACCCTCTGTCACTTTTTATTAGCCAGTAAGGTCTTTTTTATGAGTTTTAGTGAAAATGGACGAAATATTAATGCAAATGTTGGAAACATTCTCCCTCACAATCTCAGCTGTTTTTATTGATTTATCAATTAAATGCAAATAAATACAATTTTAGCTTTTAGATTTAATGCAAACACACTCGGACTATTTTGTTGGTCAGTCGTTTCCATAAACATTTTGTTCAGGGGTAACCAGGGCAGGCAATTGATTCGAAGATTGTGTGTATGTGTGTTGTCACGGATTGGGCTTTTATGTGTGAAGGCTATCCAAGCACCTGCAGACATGCCCTTTGAAAAGCTCCATCACCCCCCATCTAGCTACATGCAGTGTAAACATGGTTTGTTTGAGCGAGTGGCCTGGAGTTGCTAGATTAATGAGCGCTGATGAAGTTCCACTCGTATCCTAGGTGCTGCCTCCCTGTTTGCTGGAGTGGCTGTGATGTGGTAGTGTGTCTGGAGGCGGTGACTCATTCCCTTTGCCCAGTGTCAGATTAAGGCATGTCAATAAACAGACCCACTCAATCCATCTCCCAGTGACTGCATCCGCTCACAGAGCCTCCCAGTCTGTAATGAGCTGCTGCAAATCTCCATCAAACTAAAATGTCTGGAAAGATGCCTTGTCACAGCCAGCAAGAGAAAGAAAAGACAGAGAGGGAGGGCAGGGGAGACAGGGAGACTACAGCTGCACCGATGTGAGTGGCAGCCACCTTTAAGGAGCCGAGAGAAATTCCTGCACTCCTTCTTCCACGCTGCAGAACAAGTGGCGACTGCCTTGGCTCATCGAGCTGGAGAATTCTGATTTCTATTGTTCTTGCTAAGATTATTCAAATTGTATTCTTTGCTTACTGATTTTGAAAATACATGAAAGCAATGCTGTTTATTTAGTCACTGTTCTTGAGTAAGCATTTAAGGGAAATGTGTTTACATAATCAGCAGAGTTTCTGAGTGTTTATTTTTAAGGACCAGCCCAGGGGAGGCGAGAGAAACCGTTGGGAATATCTTCTGCTCTAATTTAACATCCCCTTCAACACTGTCTGATGTAGGCAGCAACTCAAAAGAGAAAATGCTATCTAGTGATTCTCCTAGAAAAAGAAGACATTAAATGACTGCTAAGAATATGTTTGTAAGGCCTATTCCCAGGAGGGGAACGGAAACCACAAAATCTACCTGGATTAGACAGTCTCTTTAGTGTTTCCAAAGTCTGTTCAGAAAAATAACCACCTACCTCTCATGTGGCGCCATATATGCACATTAACGGATTTTAGGATGAGAGGAGTGTGCAAACTTTTTAGTCTGACATCCAAATTAAAGAAAATCCCTCAAGACTTGCCTGGAGGGGAAGTTCCGCGCTATTTGAGTTTGATTGGGCTCCCCAGGCTTTTAGAAATCTAAGCCGATTTCTTTTAGGAAACAGCAAAGATAGTCATTTTCTTCCCTTCCTGATTTTCTCTTTGATAAACCCTGAATTATAATGATACGAAGGTGAAAAAGTTTTCTTTGTTCTGGAGCCCATGCAGACCTGAGCGCTGAACAGGTGTTAAGTGAAACTCTATCCTCCCCGATTGAAGTGGTACACCCCTATTCAGTCTAATGGACACTGTAACTCGGTCTAAAGGGCTTAAAAGCACCAGCCTTGTGTCCACAAAAAGTCCAGCAGGGTGTAGATTACATGGAGTAAGTGGGGTTTTTAATCCACCTAAATGAGAACATGGACCCCAATAAAAAGGACAACAATATATGGGGGTTTAAAACCGTTTTCATGCATTTAAGGCATTGCTATAAATTTATATAAAATAATTTTGTGGAGGAATTCCATACCCTGTTGCAGACTAATACATTCGGATGCAATCAGTATTTTCTTAAGAGTTGTTAATTATACTTTCATATTTTTTTTTCCTTTTTTTTTTATACATTATCAGCTGTCACACTGAATCTTATCTTTCCATATTGTGCTGACAACTACATTTCCTTTAAGTTCTTAGAAATAAGTACGCTGCTTCTGATGTTTTCTTGTTCCGGATAGAGCATATTTATCAGGATCAAAGGTGTGGAAATCACAAAGTTCTGCTGAGTACATTTTATATATTATTTTAATAATTAAGATTAAGCTTAGACCAATTCATATAAACTGTTAATGCTGAATTCTCCAAAGTTGTCAAATTATTATTAATTATTAAGTGATTAAGTAATTTTCCTCAGGATGACTTTCACTTTAAAGCATTCACCCTCCCATTGCGACTGAAGCAGGTGACTAACAAACTGTGAGAGGAAGTTGTCATTGCTTGATATTTGATCTTCGTAGCAGTTGTGTTGATTCTGTCAATAGTGCATACATGTGATCTCTTTTTCAAGTAAGGGATGTGTTGCTCAAAATTGTAAACAAACGTGAGTTTTTTGGTTATCTAAGTAAATATCCTTTATTGTTGTATGTGTAGTAAAGCAATACACCATCAAAACAGATGGCATTTATTACTTATTTTTACCAGTTTAGCAAAGATTTTCTTTAAATAGTGAAGAACATTTTTTTTAATTAAGTGTTTTCAGACAATATCAGATCAAGTAAAGTGGAAAATACACCAGACTCGTTACAGCATCTAAATGCAGCTAAGAATCCTGCTCACATCCTATACATAGGTTAAACAGCTTTCTGTTCTGATCAATCAAGATTTACACTAGCAGCATAAACGCCATTATTGTGCATCTAGATTTGACATCAGGTGTCAAATTAATCAGCCGTTAATTTTGAGCTGAATTTAACTACACTAGCACAATTCAAAGCTGATCACTTCTACGTGGGTCTGGTCCTGAGAAGGATTCAGCCCCTGAATAAGGACACATTCATAGCTGGGGAGCGAATTTCACAGCGCCTGATGTAAACTTCCTCTTTGAAAAACACACACAAAAGTCAAGCATCATGAACCCAGTGCATTTAAGAGGTTAATGTATTGACCTTGTTTGTAGATAGTAAAATCTCCTTTTCCATGTTGATTAGGGTATTCAGATTGCTAGGATGAGAACGTATGGTTTGCTCCTTGACATTTTGTAGGTGACATCAGACTAGAAAGCATTATAAATGAATGGACTGGGTATGATTTTTTGAAAGCTATAAAAATGTATTTAAGATTAAAAGTTTTACTGAGTCACAAAGGCTTTCATGTTCTTTAAACAAAAAAGTTGACACACCCTGATTTGGGAATGTAGAATAATAAGCATCCTGGATGCCACCAACAGTTTGAAACATGTAGGGCCCAAGCGGTGATTCCCCTCTAAGATAGCAGCTCAAACTTTAAGCCTTCTCAGCGTCAGCCGTCTCCCTCGGAATGCAGACGTCTGCAAACGGCTGCTATTATTTAAAATCTTTTCATCATTCTGAGAGGGAGGGAAATAGCTTTGACGTTGAGAAGCTGATTAATAATGAATGCTGTTTCTATCAATGTATGTATAATTAATCACATCTCCTACTAACTGGACTTCTGTGGAGCCTGTGGTCCTGAGCGATGTGGAGACTGGTCTGCACTTTTTGTCTGGGCTCCAGAGTGAAAGGCAATAGAGTGATATGCAGTTTTGCGTGTGGGTGGTTGCACAGGTGGTGCAGAACAACAGCATAGTGTAACAGTGGCCGATTGTTTTTGGTCTGAATGGAAAAAAAATATTTCCTCTGTTTTCATGGGTGAATGTGTGAAAAATGAGGAGGAAATGCAAACAGGAAGTTGTCAATTTGTTTCAGGCTTCATTGTTTTGCAGAAAACCTGCGCGCTCACACAATGGTGAACATTGGTGTACTGGGAGACATGTGACCTCGTGACAGTTTTCAGTAGTTTTTTTTTCTTTCTAATCAGATCACAAAGACTGCATCGCAAGAAATGGAAAAGTGAGAAAATCTTTATAAAACATCTGAACAGAATCACTCACTTCCATGGTGTGATTGATTTCCCAATGAGCTGCTGGGTTCGGGGTGAACTTATGGATGATAAAGTGAAATGATGCAGAGAATGTGGCAGGTTATTCTTCATACATGTACCCCTCTGTCACAATTGATTGTGTATAATTTGAGTTTTCAGGAGAGCCAGTTGATATTAAATGGTAACAACTCTCTGTATTCATCATGCTGGGCCTCTTTTTGAAGGCAGAAATAGAATATGTAATCCCATCCACAGCCATAGCAGCGCCTCAGGCACTCTTTCACCCTTTTTACCACTGATCCTCCCTCTGGGGCTCTGCCCTCTCTAAAGGAGGAGGGAAATCTATAATCTAGCAGATGGCAGAGGTCTATGGGAAATCTTATAATCAAGTTGAAAGTGTTGATATTGGTCACTGAGGGGGAGAGAGCAAAAGGTATTTGATAGCTGAAGAGCATTCCTCCTCTCTCAGAAGGTGAGCATAAGTCCAAGCCCACTCCAAACAGGTGCACTCATTTTCTGCATCTTGTCTGTGGGTGTCACACTGACTGAATTGGAGCTGTTAAGAAGCAGACCTAGAGGCGGGGACGTCAGGCGCCAACACAGACTTTTGAGTCAGGATTGTTGATGTGCTGCTGTAATGATAAATAGAAAATAGATAGAATGTATGCAAAAACCCAGATGTGCAAAAAGCTCAAAGTAAAGCATTTTTTCAGTGTGTTGTATAAAAAGTTATCTGCAAACTATGCATTACAAACTATGTTGTATATATATTTCTCTTGTACTGCAAATATGCGTATATTAAGTAACAAAGAACTTCTTAAAATGCAACGATTATTGGTTTTTACATTCTAGAGGTCAGAAATTCATCATATCTTCAGCCTGTTAAAATGAGATTTAGTTCAAACACTTGCAATAAATTGTAATCTCTACCAAGATGAAAATAAACTAGTCACTCTATTAGGTACTGTGCTTTTATTTAATAATGAAGCAAATCTCAATGCCATAGGAAAGCAATATGATGGCATCAGCTTACTTCATATTTGAGCAAATAAGACAGAATAGCAATTCTGCTATTCTGTCAAAGAACGTACACCTAATGTTTAACACAGCTGTGAAGTGAAACAGATGACTCATTTTTTACAGCAATTTATATTTACATGCTGTCTGTTGATTCTAAAAGTCTAAAAGATTTAACCAAATGGGACGTAACAAAAAATTGAATTCTACACCCTTGATCTGAATAGAAATAGACCTTTCAGAACAGGAGCACATACTGCTGCCTCCATTCCTCCCTGTTAGAACCAAACAGAAAATGTTTGCCTATTCACCAGCATTCACAGAGAAATAAAAATGGAATGACAGTAGTTTAAAGGTCAGAGAGAGTTGGAATGATTGTATTGACAGATGAGAGAGAGGAGTGACTAAAGATTTTGACATTATATGAACTGGTGTCTTCATCTCAAAGTTCAACAGCAGTACCACCGTTAGATATTTTAAGTAATAATGTTCAGCATTACAGAGGTATGTGACTAAGATAAAAAGATTTAACAAAAAAATCATATCCTAATTGCTTAACAGTAAAAATACAGTTATACTTTTAGTAATTTTTTTTAAATCTATTTATAATTTTTAATTCGTTCTTTAAATTTAAACAAAAAAAACATAAAAAAATTCTACAATCCTAAAAGAAAGGGAGCAGAAGCAGCACACTAATCTTATGTTATTTGCCCCCTTTACCTAAAGCAAAACATTTACGAAGAACTTAGACTAGAAAAGCAAGAACACAATAAGCATCAAGATATACATCACAAGAAACTAGAGTTAATGAAATGATATATCTATCCTCCAAAATTGAAATACACCTCTTACTTTTGGTTTATTTATATTCTCAAAAATAAAATTTGACATGATTATTTATAATCAGGTTCATGAGTAATATATACCATCACTTGATCTTTTATTAGATCTTTTTTCAATGTTTATTATTAATGTATTTTTATGTGCTCTAAACATTGTTTGTAAAATGCTACAGTCTACTGATTCTTAAAATTTTAACAATTTTAAATGAAAACAAATAGTAGATTTGTTGCCTCTCTATAGTTTTATGTATTTATTATATTTAGGTCTCTTTTTTGTAAAATAAAAATTTATTGAATATGCTTTGCATGCATTTCCTGGAACTTCTAAACGATTAGTGTTATCCAAAATTTGATAAAGCTTTGTTATCAAGTGAATCCTTTACTTTGTGTAATATCAAATTTTTTTATATGGATAGTTTGATGTAATCTAAATCATATCCAAGGGTCGCACAGTCAGGCCTTTTCTGCTTTTCCAATTAAAATTTAGAGGATTAGATTTAGTAAGGCTGCTCAGTCATGCAGTGGGTAGCACTGCTGCCTTGCAGCAAGAATTTTCCGGGTTCGATTCCCAGACCAGGGTCTTTCTGCATGGAGTTTGCATGTTCTCCCTGAGCATGCGTGGGTTCTCTCCGGGTACTCCGGCTTCCTCCCACAGTCTAAAAACATGACTGTTAGGTTGATTGGCTTCTCTAAATTCTTCTTAGTTGTGAGTGTGTGCATGAATGGTTGTTTATCCTGTTTGTCTCTGTGTTGCCCTGCGATGGACTAGCGAGCTCTCCAGGGTCGACCCCGCCTCTCCTCCGTAGCCAGCTGGAGATAGGCACCAGCACCCCTCGCGACCCCGCTTGGGATAAAGCTACATCAATGTGCATGTTGTTGGTTATTGAGTTTATAGGCTAAACATTTTATTGATTTGTTTTTATTAATTTTATTAAAGGAAATCTTCCTTTTCTGGTTGATTTTTAAATGAATTGCTTTGCTTGACATTTACTTTTTTTTTGTAAAATGTTATTATCATACATAGAGTTAAGCAAAATGTACATTTAGGCTGCATTAGTATTAGCTTTTATACACATGTATTTTTGTCTGGTATGAAATCGTAAATTTATCATTTGACTGTGCCATGTATCCATTTTTATTGTTGCACTGGGATATCCATAACAAAGAGCATTATGTGTAGTATTTCCTCAGAGAAGGGTCTGACAAAACCTAGTCCTGCTTAAACACAATATGTAGCAGACAAATTTCATCTGACAGTCCTAATTTATTTGGTCCCGTCTGTTGTTTAAAGCCTGCATTTCTGTGTGGCAGTGAGAGCATTTTTTCCACAAGCAGCATGTCTGGATGGTCTTTGTCAGCTAAATTGATGACATTAAAGAGTTGCATCCATGGCAGACATGAGTGAATCAGTTGGCTTCCACATACTCTGTGTTGCTATCCCTTTATTCCCTCATCCCTCGATCTATTAAATTTATTTTATCTCAAATGTTAACCTAATGATTTATTGTTTGCTTTGTGTCAGGGTTAGAATTTTTCAAAATAGACACGTCAGTTCTTTTGTTTTTTGTTTTATTTTGGCTACAGAAATAGAGAAGAAAAAGTATTTTGTGGCTTCCTTTTTAGTTTAACCTAATGTTCAATCACACTTTATGTTTCAGGGAAGAGACCAGCTGTGACACCTTTTTTTTCCCCCTTTTCTCTCCTATTCGTGTGACATCTGCTGAACTTGTCGGGTGTTTACTGGTGTAACGACTGGTGTCTTTACCCTCCTGCCACCCCCTCTCCTCTCTCTGATGCTCCCACCCGTGCCCCCATGCAATGAATACACTTGCATCCAGACTGTTGAAGCAATTGTCACGCTGGAAGGAAGGCAAATCAAATCTTATGGCAGCAACTAGGCAAGGAGATTGCTTTTCCTCTCAGTTGCAGAGAAGCGAGTCCAGCACTCCCCCTGGTTTTGATTCAGGAAAAGAAGAGATGGCTGAAAAGTGGAAAGCTACTCAGCTCCACCAACTATCCTGTTGGGAAGATAGCCTCCCCCCTCCAACCTCTTTCCACCCCCCACACTCACCCTGCCAATACCCATCAGTCACTTGGCGACACAGGGGACGACATTCCTGCCTCCAGTTGTTTAGATGAAACAGAACAATAATTAGGGGAATAGAGCAGCTCCGGCCACTGAGCTGGGGCCACTCAGATCACAACAACACATTGTCCAACCTTATTAAACAGCCATTTGTGGCATCCTCACTGTCGTTAGGCAGTCATCGTCCTCTTGCATGAAACTTGACCTCCCTTTAAGACATATTGACATGTCCTCCATTTTGAGGTCACTTAGAAATGGACGGGGGGACATTACATGTCTTTACAGGAAGCCTGGACTAATGCAGCCAATTCTTTTTCAGAATAGGACTTCTTGAGTGACTCATCAGTGCCCTCCCCTGACGATATATTGTTTATTTCCCTTTGACAATTTAATAAGCTGAGAAAATAGGCCACATTCTTTGATTAATGGGAAGCTGTAGTTTGGAAGAATAGCTGAAGTGGAAGTAATGAGGAAGCAAACGGCAAAGAGCTTCTTCAGTGCATCTTTTGTCAGGATTCAGAGGCAGGGCTGGATTAGTATTGACTTAAAGCTCTTTTCAGGTCTGAATAAGTATAGGCAAGGAAAATTGAATATTGAAAAATAGTTTGTTGTTTATAGTCTTACCTATTTTGTGGTATATTTTAGTAAACTCTGAAACTTCTATCTTTACATTTTTTTTATTCTTTCTTTTTTTCATCCTTTTCTTATTCCTTCCTCTCCTTTGTTATTAAATCCCTGCTTAGTGCTAACTAGTGCAGTTTCTTTTTTCTGTCCTTCCATCTATCTATCTTCTTTTCATGTATTCTTTCATACTTCTATGCCCATTGTTTTGTTTTTCTTTTTTTACCTTTTTCTTCTTTTATTGTTTCCTTTTTTCAAAATGTTTCTTCCTCTTCCTTCCTTATTTTTCTTTTCCTTTTCTCCCTTTCTTCCTTGTATTAAATGTTGTTGTTATTTTTTCCTTCAACTTTTCTTGTTTATTACAGTCTTTCATTTGATCCCCTTTTCCTTCCAACCTTTAATATTTTCTTTTTCATTTATTCTTCCTTTCTGAACTTTTCCATTTAAGTAAATGAGTTGAAATAAACTGAGAACTTAATTTAGCTAAGAAGTACTATAGGATTTCAATGCAAATACATTGTAAGAACTCTTCTGTGTGCTCTATTGAAGGAGACAATAACACTAAGAACACAGTAAAAGAAACCAAAGTTCTATTTAAGGACAAGGATAAGTTCCAGAAGATTGTGCATGGGGGCATACTTGTGTCCTCTGCGGGCAGCTTTTAACCAAAACATGCCAACCAAACCAATTACAGGCTGTTGCCTGAATGGCATTCACGAGAAATTTTCTTTCTGGTCTTTTAAATGAAGTTTTCCTCTTGCTACTCATGCCTTGCATTTTCATTAGTCTCTCAGTGAAGGTGCACCCACTGTGGCAGATGAGGCATTTTAATTTCTGTGTGCTAGGATCATAGAGGAGCATAAATGCAGTACAAAAATGATGCATTCACCATACAGTGTTGAAGTTTGATATCATACAGACTATTCCATATCTAGTGTGATAGTCATATGAGAATATGGTGCCATTTATGGGACGTGTTTAACAGACCAACCAATACAGGTGCATCTTGAAGATTCGCTCCTGTTTATGATTTAATTAAACAAGAATTTGACTTGCATTGTGCTGCTGCTACTATTAACATTGATATTTAATGGAGTCAAGCCGAATGGGAACAGAGGGAGTCAAGGGTAATACAAATGAACAAGCACTGCATGCCCTAGATTATTTGATACTACTAAAATGTTAATTACATTCCTTTTCATGAATTATCTCCTATAGTATTGACTTAAAATTTAATTAGGGGTAAATTGTTAAAGAGAAAAAGGACTTTCAAAGTAATGCATTATAATTAAATAAAGAACCTATGCCCATTTGTTAGTTTAGATTATAAATTGCATTTAATAAGTGGACTTTAAAAGAAGGACATACCTCTAAAGCTCAATTTTGGAACAGAGACCAAACACATCACACTGACACACGTTTAGGCCTAGATTTGGCAACTTGCTGATGTTCCATCGAAGCATCAGAAAGAGAAGAAAAAAGATTTAACAGGCTTTAAATGTGGTATGAGTTTTGATGCCATGCTGGGTGGTCTGAACATTTCAGAAAATGCTGATATAAATTAATTTTCATACAAAACCTTCTCATAGGTTCACAGATAATTGTTTGAAAAGGAGCAAGTATTCACAAAGCAGCAATTGTATGGACAAAAATACTCAGAGCAGCAGAAGACCACAACAGGTACCACACCTGGGGTTAAAGAGCAGAAAAAAAGGTTGCCAATGATGATACTGAATTAAAACATTTTTTTTCCAGTCCAATGAGTCTGCAACACATAATTATTAGGGTCAGTTTGCTCTGGACAACCTGATAACATGGTTTAATCAAGTTTAGACTGCTGGTGATGCAACAGTGAGAAGGATGGTTTCCTGCTATGGTATCCCCCTGGTGCCAACTGAGCATTGTTATATTACACAGCCTTCTTGGGTTTGGATGATCATCTTGATCCCATCATGACAGCTTCTAACTATACTTTTCTTCCTGCTTGATAATGCACCTTTTCACAAAGCTCAAGCTAATCTAATTTTAAACTCTTAAGTGTGACAGTGACTTCACAATTTGATTTTACCATCATCAGATTTTAATCTATTAAATTAACTGCGGGATGTTTTCGAACAGGAGATTTGCATCCAAGATGTGTAGCTAGATAGACATAAAATTACTCAATCTGGATTATTTAGACCAATTTTTTTATGTTTCTAACACATTGTTCATTTAGGCAGTGCTCAAGTTAAAGGGGGTCCGAATATTTCAATCTACCCAATTTTTTTACAATGAAGCCTCTTTCAAACAGAAATTAGCAGGTTAACACAGGTCTTTTCAAATATGGCTCGACCCTCTAACAATCAGCATTTGGCTCCCTTCCCATTGGCAAACAAAGCTGTGTCTAATCCTCAGCTGGCAAACTGTGTGACATCTGTCCCCCCGCAGCTGCATGTCTGGTGATGGGATCACGCTGGATTAGCATTGAAGATGTCACCAGTTTGACAGAAATCAGGAAAGTAAACAATGGAGAGCAACATGGAAGTAACTTAGGGTATAGTAAGTGTTCTTTATTGCTTCGTTCATTTGTTCCTCCGAATTTCTCCCACCATATTTATTAATGTAAGCAGAGTTGTCTTGGCTTGTTAGATCAGACGTGAATGGCACAGTGCGTTGAAGTCCATACGTTGCGTATGATTGACCCAAGGATCGACCCAAGTCAGATGTTGCCAATGTGTGCTAAACGAAGCCGAGCAGTTTGAAGGCGATTTTAACGCGTGTTTCTTTCTGAGTTGTTTGAACCAGGTGGACGTGGGTCAGTGAGCTGTTTCCACTACCACTAACGTCGATTTAAAGGGTTTTTTTTCCCGGCAGTTGGGAAAGGGGTATAACTGAAGTATATTTTTTACGATTAGATACTAGTGTGGTACAGTTTGTGAAAAAGCAGACTTTGTGTTTACTTCCAGAACAACTTGTATCATGGTTGCGTATCTTTTACACCAAAGAAGGTAGTTCCTTATAGTCACCTGTCTGTTGGTAACCACAGTAAAATATAGATTTGAGATATAGATTATATACAAATATAAGCCTTTTCTTATTCTTTAAGATTTTTAAGTCTTGGACTTTTTAAAGTTGTAGTCTCTGAAGTGATACTGGTGCCAAGCATTTTGTAATACAAAAAAGTATACCCTGTTGGTGCTGCTGATTTTTAATCTTATCTATATTTTAATTAAGTTCACCTAGCTTCCACATATCAGGGCTAATGCAAATATGCAAACAAAGTCAAGCCATTCTTTGAGAATTATTTAACTAATTTAACTTCACAAATTGATATATTGTTATTAACTTGAGTATTTATTTGCTTCTAAAATGGAATTGATGCAGACTGGAACCCAGTAGCAATACATTGTCTCAAAAATGTGAAACCAGTTACCATCTGACAAGGCCAATGTTTGCACATTTATACTCAGTTTTAGTCCAAATGTGTTTTTCCACTACTTATTATAGCTGCACAGGCCCACTGCTGCCTCAACAGCAGGCCTGCATCACATTGCTGGTCCACATGATGATTAGAAACAGCATTCACCGTTTTTTAACGTTAGGAAGGAGGTTTTCTTTTTTCTTTTAGCAAAGCTTTGATGCTGGTTTGCCATATATACCTTGGAAATCAGCAAGATACAGTATCTCCACTGTGGAATTTTAAGTGAAGACTGTTTTCTTTCTGCAGAAACACCTGCTTCGTATCCAACTTTGTCTGAAGAGTCATTTCTTGGCCTGATGCAGAAAGGGGAAATTCCTGGGAGAGGTCTTTGATATGCCACTGCTCTTTGACGTCTCACCTAGTGTCAATAGATGTTTGGCAGATGTGGAAGGGCTACCTACAAAAAGTACTCTCACTTCTCTTGTCATAGATGCTACCAACTAAATAAATGTTGAATTAATCACCCAAGGATCCCTTTGAACTGTGTTCTTTAAAACGGGTCAGAGATCTATGGCATCCATATTTTCTAAGCCTTTTCATCTAAAATTGCAGAATAAAGATTCCCTCGCTACTCTTAATTTCATCTACTGCTCTGATATGTATTTATTTATTTAATATTTCAACATTAATATCTTTCGAAACACTGGAAAGGTGAGGAGTTCAGAGTGGAAAAAAGACAGCAAAGTTTTCTTTTTCTTCTTCAATCTGCATGATAGTCTGTCCTCCCTAATGACTTTATTTTAAAGACAGTGGGCTGACCAGCAGGGTGGGGAGGGAGCATGGGATCGGGAGTGGGCAGGGCAAAGAGGAGAAGAGAGCTCCGCTTGCCGCAGCACTCTCCATCGCTGCTCTCAGCTCTCAGTCAGCGTCTCTGTGTGTGTGCTTTGAAAGAGAATAGGAATCAGCTCTTTGAAAGCCGAGGCAGCTCACCAGGGCCTTTGTGTAAAATAACATTTCTACTGAAAGCCAATTACTGCTAACATTATTTTGGTTGCTCCCATTATTAAAAGTACCTCTCTCTGTTGCCCCCATCATCCCCCCAACCCCCCCCCCCCCCCCCCCCCCCCCCTCCCTCTTCATCACTCTCTTGCAGACTGAGAATTATTCCATTGATTCCAGTTATGTGAACAGCAGAGCCCACCTCATTAAAAGGTATGTCTTGATTAGGAATTGTTACCAGCACCTCATTACCATTGTTATCTGTAATTGTTTTATCTTAATGAGAGCACCAGCCACAGTTAGTGCAGCTTGCATGTGTTCCTGCAAATGTAATTCAAAAGGGGTGGATAATACTTTTGTGTAAATAATGTTATCCTAATAACATTCAGCAGAGCACAGTAGAAACAAATCTTTAAAAAATGCTTATGTTTAGATTATTTTGTGTAAGATCAATCAGTTTATTTGCAGCTCACATGGGTTATTTTACATCATCTTATGGTTTCCAAATTTCTAAAAGTCTAAATCTGCTACATAAATTCAAATGTCCAACAAAACAAGAAAGGAGGAAATTAATTGCATTGCATCTTCTTACAGATTACAACAAAAAAATATAATTATAATTGATGATTATATATATAATATTGTAAATGCAAAGAGCAATTACCATTCTGTATTAGACATGAACTGGTCAGGATTTTTGTAGCCGAGTGTTGATCACCGATCACAAAATCACTATCTGTTGATCACAGAATCAAATTCATAAATTCTTCCACTGCTTTTTTTGTGGTTAAGGAGATGACCTTTTTTAATCAAAATGGTAGAGAACATAATGTTGACAAATGATGAAGCGAAAATGCTCTTAAGAGGTTTGTGGTGGCATTAAAAAAATGTTTTGATTTAGCCCTAGAAGGACAGTTTCACCATCATACCTCCAGCGCAGACACTGATCAGCATTTGCCTTCTTAGAAGGAAACAGGGAGTGAAAGTTGGAGGGAGGACTTTGAAAAAGAGAGGTAGAGATAAAACATGACAGGAAAGATGGAAGAACAATTCAGTAAGTAAACACAACTATATGATATAAATACACAAAAGAGATAACAGGAGCATGGAAACCAAGTATTAAAAAGGGATACAATTTGCGGAGGTCAGAAGAGAGGCAAAAAAGGATCATACAAAGAAGGATAAAAGGATTTCTCAGAAAATAACATATTTTTTTTTTGTCTTTTTCCGTGTTAACTGTTGAAAGATAACGCTGATACTTAGATTGTTGAAAAAACGAATATTTCTTAGATTAAAACCGCAAATTACCAAGTGGTATAGTAGTAATACTGTTCTTCAGCTGCAAGATTTTGAGAAAGGCTAGAATAAAGCAGCACCTGAGCAACAACAAAAAATCTCTCAAGCTGGTCAAGGTAACAGTTTTATGAATTGTATACACTTGAGATCTCCTTGTGTGAAGAACCAAAGAAAAAGTATTTTCTTTGTGCATTGTTGTTCAGCCCACTCGATGAAAGAAACTTGATAGGGTTGCAGGAATTCAGCAGCAGGATTTTGATGAGGGTCATATAGAAATTCCCTCCAGACACAGGAGAACTTAAAACTATCCTGACTACGGCCCTCAGTTTTACCTGCAGTTAAACAATCAAGCCATTCTTTTGCTCGAGGCTATGCCGCCCTTTTGAAAACCCATTAAGGCAATTCCCCCCTTTTACCCCACCCTTCAAAAAGATTCCTTGCATTAATATAAACAAAAAGCATTCAAGTGTGGGCCTCTGCAGGATACTACAAAGAAATCCCCTCAGGAGCCAGGGAGCCTATGGTCTGGGACAGGTGCAATTACAGTGATAACATCAGAAAGCCGGCATTACCTCCGCTGCGGTCCTCTCTCTCTCCCAGCTTAGAATATGTTCAGCTTGGGTTGAGGAATGCAACTACCTTGTACTGTCCTTCACTCCCCCCTGTTCCACCTTTTACTTTACAGCACCTTTTTGTTTACGCTGCTTTTTCCACAAAGCTGTATGTCTTATTTTTGTTTCCTGCAAGAACAAGTTTATTCCACTTTAGTGTTGTTTGTAAAGTAGAATTTGTTCCAGTGGGAAGGAAATCAAACGAGGGGAAATCATGCTGTTACTGTGCAGCTGTTGATGTGCCCCCACACCCCGCCATCTTTATTGACTGTGAGCCCCAAACAAGACAGATGCTCAGTTTGTATGCTTCCAGCGCCTTTCTTCATCCTTCTTCCTTCCAGGAATTCCTGATTACTGCAGTATTTGTTTGATTGTAGTGAGTGAGCGCCTCCTGTTTGTCGTTGCAATGTCCTTGAAGTCAGCGCATCCATCCACTATGTCCCCGTCTAAATCACTGCATGCCTTCTTTTGTGAAGATCAAAAATGTGTGCCTAATCCATAAAAGCTCTCAGAAGATTTGCACTTACTCTTTATCTTGTAGGAACTGCAAACAAAAGCAAGTCAGAGACTTATACAATCAAAGATGTTGTATTTAAAGGTGACTTACTCTAAAAAAATGTATGTAATTTATGTTTAAATCAGTGCAAATGAACCATGTTTAGGGATGCATTGGTCACAAATTTATGGGAAATGACTAACCTTCATTTTTTAAACACTTTGAAAAGCCGATAAACATTTTAACAACTTTATATTTCTATCAGAAAGTGTTAAAAAAAATTTAGTTTTAGCCAGGATATTTGGGAGATTAATTATTTTTATTTGGTATAAAATATGGTTTTGATATTTTTTATTCTTCACAACATAGAAATCACAGGATTTAAATTATGTTCCATTCTAGCATTTGAAGATAATCTGTCTCCAGGTTAGATTCCACTCTGGAACTCCCATTTTGTATGTGCGATGCTATTTGATAATTTTCTGCTTTTAATATGTTGCCATACACTTAAATCAGAACATATAAGTTTCATTCTAATCACAGTAACATATTTTTAGTTATAAATTGTAATGGTTTTCTTTTAAGCGTTTGAAATATATTTGAATTCTTGTTGATTATTGAAAAGAAATTACTCTATAAAGCATATGAAATTTTCTTTTAGTGTGTACAAACTGGTTGGTTAAAGAAAATTTTAGATCAGATGGACCAAAACTACAGATACAAATTGTAATCACCAAAGTAACCATTAGTGATTAGCTATTCTAACTGTAAACAGCATTGTCTTTGTATTACCCAAAGAATATAGACCTTTAAACCTAATTTATAGTTTAGTGAAAGTGTGCCACATTTTAAATCCGGCAAATTCTATAACTGACATGGACTGAAAGCTTAAATAAGACAAAAGAGAACCTTTGCTGTGATACGTTTAACCTTCTTGTTATCTACTTGCAGAGCTTTTTTGTCCTGCTTTCTTGAAGCCTGCAGGCATGTTTGGACATTTTAAAAACGTGCATTCCTTTTTAAAAGCTTCGCAAACCTGAGTGCCTCCTCTGACTTATTTTTGTAAACACATCTTTGAAACTGAAAGCATCTTACTTTGAGTTTTCACTCAGTTACAGCCTCCAAACCTAAGAGTGTTATCGCCACAGCCATGAAAATCTTAAAACCTACTCTTATCTGCTGAAAACAGCTTTAGGTCAGTTTGTTCCTTCGTTTAAACTCTTAAAGGGCATGATGTCCTCGGCCAGTGTATATGCACCTAGAAAATCAGGTATGAAACAAACCAAAACTCAAAAGTATAAAATGGTGAGGAACAAAATTATTAGGTCACATTCTCTCTGTCCAAGCAGTTTGGATTAACAGACTCCTTAGAAAATATATTATTTAAATTTCCTATAACTTCTTACGTGTTTTTTTGTTTTCTATGACACTTCACTGTTACTGAAAACAGCTAACATTAAGTCTTCTTCCTGCAGTAATAACTTCCATTCCAAAGATGCTGTTCTAAGCAAAACCAGTTTGAGCTTAAGAACTCACTGATTTGAAAAAGATTGGACTATGGGGTGTCAAACATGGGTACACACATAAATCAGTTTCTCTGTGCATTTCTAACCAAGATACATGCTGTTTGAGGGTGCAAAGGAGATTACAAAAAAATGGACAACTAGTCACAAACCATAGAGGTACAAGGCATAAAGAACACCACGGTAGAAAAGGTGATGTGACAGTTAATCAACATTTCCCTTTTCTCCCTTCTGGCCCCCATGTAGCACATCAACGTTCAAGGACCTGGAGGGCAACAGTCTGAAGGACAGCGGCCATGAGGAGAGCGACCAGACCGACAGCGAACATGACGTCCAGAGAGGACACTATGTTGACACGGCTGTCAATGACATGCTGAACATGACCGCCCCCCCTAATGTTTGCCAGCTGCCAGACCAAGGTAAGGAAGCATTTGCTTGTTATTATGTGTGCAGGCTGTGCACGTTAAGAGGTGTGGAGGATGTTGTTTCCATTTTCAAGAAAGGACTGATATGGATTTTTGTATTTGTGTGTACCTGAGTCCATTTTAACTCAACCAGAGCATCTTTTAGGAGCCATTATGCCCACTAAAGGTATCAGATGTGTATGAATAACATCACAGGCTGTTTTTTTGTCTTTGAAGTCTTGCTCTGAGCTAATGTGAGGGATCTCTGACAGATAAGGCCACCCTTTGATACCAGCTTAGGCAACTTTATTGACTGATAGTAGCCAAGTCTGCTCTTGAAGCCAGACCGACTTCAGACGTAGTTGAATAGCAGCAATTAGGCTCACATTCATAGTTAAAAGAAATACTGTCCATTGTGCTCTAAACCTTTACTCAGTGAGATAATTTAGCAATAAATTAACGGTCATATTGTATTTCTGATAGGCCGTTTAAAAAGAGACATCTATTCTATTGGTCCAATTCAAATGGAGAAATAATTATTTTACTTAACTACTAAAGAACTGTTTACACAGGTGCTCAGGCGCACTGGAAAACAAATGAGAATCTTTTGAAACTACTGAATATGATCTTAAAATTTAGTTTCATCACTGAAGCAGAAGAATAAAGCATTTTTCCTTAAAGCAATAACTGAATATATCCCTTTAATTTGTTTCTTTCTGTATCTTACATTTGCTCTAGTTTCTTCAGCTTTTGTAAAGGTTGTCTTTAATCTACTGGTGTAAGATAAAAATTATTTCTGTTCTCTTTATACTAACACTGCCCTAGAAATGGCTGTCTAGTTGCTTGCCACGTTATTCTCTTGCTCATTCAGTTCATATTAGGTTCAGGTTTTAATGAACCAAAGATAAAAAATACGAATCAAGAATGCATATGGTGTGATTTATTTGAATTATTTAGCAATCTATTTTTACCAGTACCCTGTTAAGTATGTGTGTGTGGCTTAAAAAGCAGTAATAGATGTCTGCAGGCTCATCCTGGCGTTTATACCCAGCCAGATGCCACACTTGGAGCGGTTTTGCTGTTTATGCTGTTTGACCGGGGAATAATAACATCATACAACCTTCATTTTATGTTGATTGAGAATGGAGCAATACAGATGCATCTGTCTTTTTGGCCGGCAGCTCTTGTTTTATTTTATTGGGGTTGTTTTTTTAAATAACATGGCAGAGAAATGCAGATGGAGGTATAGGGGGTCAGGATGAATGTTGACCATTAGAACCAACTTGTTTCAGGTTTTTTCAGGTGGCGTTTGACTGTAATAAGCATTGAAACGTGAATTGACTATATATTGGTTGCCAACTGTAATTACTTTACAACCTGCAAAAAAATCTCATGCCTCCAAAGAATGCACATTGACAGGTTTTCTGGTTGTGGGATCTCATTATTGGAGACAATTAGAAATAATGTACATGAGGAATATTACAAGGGGGAGAGCTCTCTGAGGCGGTGCGTTTTTCATTAACACCGCCAATGATTGTATCTGTTTCAGCAAAATAGAAGCGTGTCTCCTGAATGTCTAATGCAGCACAACACTGCTGGTAAACAGAACAAGAGGCTATTTCACAGTGCTGTCCATTCTTTTGACCAGAGCAAAATAGATGATAACAGAGTTATCTGTTCGGAATTGCAATGTGTTCGTTCTCTTTGGCTTTTTCTTCTCTTAGTCTTTCATCTCGACTTGCTCCTGAGTCATTTTTCCTCCAACCTTTCTTTTTTTATTAAAGTTTCAACATAGTATGGGAGTTTGTTGAAATTTATGGAATAGTTTTTACTTCTCTATAATGAATAAATCAGGAGAAATCAAATCCTTAATTCTTGCCACTGTTTTCTAAAAATTGTATCAATTTATGCATCCTATCCATCTGCTCACATGCTCATCTAATTATATCCTTTTATCCATCCATCCATCCATCCATCGATCCATCCATCCATCCATCCATCCATCCATCCATCCATCCATCCATCCATCCATCCANTCCATCCATCCATCCATCCATCCATCCATCCATCCATCCATCCATCCATCCATCCATCCATCCATCCATCCATCCATCCATCCATCCATCCACCTATCCATCCATCCATCCATCCATCCATCCATCCATCCATCCATCCACCTATTCGACCATCCAACCAGGGACCTGTTAATCAGTGTTTATTAATCGTTCTATCCATCTCATCTACTAATCCTTTCATCTATCTGTTCATTTGTTCATCATTCCATGTATTTATACATCTTATTTTTCAACTATCTGCCATTCTTAATATTGTTCAACAATTCCCTCATCCATTTCAACCATCCATTTATCCATCTGTCATCTCATCAGTACACCCACCAATCAGATTCTTCCTTGTCTTTTTCCATTCGTTAATAGATGTTAAAACCATCCATTATTTTGTTCCTTTGTCCTTCCTTTGTTGCTTCCTTCCTTGCCTGCTTCGTTCCTTCCTTCCTCTGACTCTCTGGAACGTAATGGTTGTCCAGAATCTTTTTTCCTATTGTTTTGGATGTCAATCTGCCAAAGTGGTCATGCCAGAGGGGCTTTTCATAGTTGTTAAATGATTTGCCCAAAGATGACATGCAGAAATGTAATGACATGGTGAATGAAATCATCCCCTGTTTCCATCTCAGTGGTCTAATTACACAGTTAAAGGGCAAAGAAGGCTGACAATGATGGGCAGACGATGCACAGTTGGAACTGACTTGCCCGGTTTGTAAGACTTTTACATGAGCCGAAATTCTCCGGAGCTCCTCTGGAGAACACCGTAGCTCTGTCATTTCCCTGCTGCTTTTTTACCCATTCATAATAACTGACTCAAGCACGAAGTCGGAACAACAACATTGAGGCTTATTTGAGATGAGAGGTGGAATTGCTACACATAATGTGATGTGTTTTTACATGGATATCCTCTGCTTTAATTGACAAAAATGAACACCTTTTCTGGTGTGTGAAAGGAGAGAGATTTTTTAGAAAACAAACAAGCATCTTTCCTAAACACACCGCTGTTTAGATGTCTTCAGGGAGTAAACCTCCTGTGTTGCGTGCTGTGCCTCTCATGCCAGCTAAAGCAGAAAAGAAGTTGAGGGACAGCAATTGCCAAAGGACTATAGCAGCACCTACTTATTGTGTGTCTGTGTTTGATTTTCATTGTTCTGTTTTCTTGTGTTGATAAGTGCCAAGAACAAAAGAAAGCTGTAACAGGAAAGAGAGGAAGGGTTAAACTCCAGGGCTTTTCACCATGCAAATGTTTACCATTCCCAGTGCCATGTAAAGAATTTGTGTGCTCGGAATACAAACCATTACCTTTAGACAAAGACTCAGCCTTCCCTTCATTCTTTTGACTTTTATGTGGGAATGTAATTGTGTAAAGAAATTCAGTTACTAACTAGCCACATCACAGTGAGCATTTTTGTGTCCTTGATCAAGAAGCAAGGGCGAATCCAAGAAGTTTTTTAAGGGGTGAGCAGATGGGGATCACTGATATTCATGGCAAAACAAAACAAAAATCCATTTTAAGAGTTTAAGGCATTTTTGAATAGGCATGTTGCCATAGCAGAAGTTAGAAATGAGATCCAATTAAACATATGACAAAAATATTTAAAATTTACTTGTAAGTGCATGATTTTACCTCCTTAATATTATGTGTCCATAATTTCGAATTGGTCTGAGACCTTTGATTTTTGATCTAAATGTTCGCTCTTGCTTTTGTTTGACAGACATAAAAAAATTGAGGAGTCACAGAAAAAAAAGAAAAGAAGGCATATTGTATCAAGTTAATGTGTGTTATATAGTTATGTGTGGCATCCGATGCTTTTTGGTTTCCTGTGCCTGCTATATATTTGGTAATTCTTGTCATTCATTGTGTCAGACAGTTTTTTAGGGCAGAGTTGGGGTGTTCTGCTTGTAAAGTCACTAGGAAACTGCTACTAAACAGTTTGACTGCTGGACAGACGGCACACTTCTCCGAGGTCTGATTTTGCATTTAATTCAACAGAGTAACACTTTTTTATTGTGTGTTTTCTTTTCGTGCAGCTCTAATAGCTGATATTTTCTCCCTCATATTTTCATTAATGATATTTGGACTGTTGTCCGCCACATTCAAGCATAGGACTATCTGGCCATTGAGAAGAGTCTGTTAATAGTGTTGCATCCCTGATGGGTTAGACCTTTCTTTTCACCACTGCAGTTTTATCTATTCAATATTTCTGTACCAGCTTACCAAGGTAACTTTCAGTGAAGTGCTTGTGAAGAGATTTTCAACTTATATCTGAGAGAATAACTCCTTCCTTAATCCTTGCCAAGAATATAAAGCAGAGTGCAGGTTCTTTTCAAGGAGCTGACCTTAAACATCTCACCCCATGGATTAGATTTGGGAAGTATCTGAGGACCAAATTATTTTAAATCTCTTAAAATCTATAAAGGGGGAGATATCTTTAAAATGTAATCTTCCCAAAGAATAAAAAGTGATGGATTCAATGTACTATATTTCAGAGGAGCTATATATAATAGATTCATCTTTATCTTTATATCACCGTCTGTATATTTAGGAAGGGATTTGGTTAAAATAGACAACATGCTAACTTCGACTGTGAAGCCATCAGTGTCACAAAACAGCTCTGAGTCGGCTTGTGACAAAGAGAGTTAAATCCATTTTTTCCTACTCTAGCTCACATTGTAATTCCTCCAGGATATGGATAAGCTATGGTTTCAAGGATTTAGAGTTATGTATTATTAAATCACGCAAGTCATCTGAGTAGGAAGGGAAAATAGGAATTGCATATTCTGATATGCTTGTTCTAGAGGACCTTAGCTTTGGTATTGTTTCCAGGTCATTGTATGAGTGCTCATCAAGTAAATTCAGTCCAGCTTGGGCTGTTACACTCAAAAGGGAACCAAGACTGCTCAATTAGCCAGAGCGGGGAACCAAGCTCTTTTATTTCTGACATATTCCTTGGCCTCCATCTCTGGAGAATATCTCTCATCTATCTGTTAGCTCCCTGTGGATGTGTGCCTGAAGCTGGAGCCCAGGAATGGAAGCCCCCTTTGTGAGCTGCACATTTCTTCATAATCCCTTTCTCCATCACTGGATCCACAGGGTTTCACTGTTCCTAATTGATTTAAGCCCCTCCTTCCCTTACTTTCACCTTTTTTTCTTCTTTCCTGTCTCTCACTTATTCATTCAGACTGCAAACACCTCCTACGAGTATCTTCTAAACTTTGTGCCATTCAAGCACCTTCCTTTCCCCCTGTTGAATTAGAGGAAGAGTAAAGGCACCTCACATGTTTCTGCCACGAACTTGCCCTAAATTCAGTGCGGGAACATTTTTAGTTTGCAGTTCTCTGATCTACTAACGAAAAATGCTGACAGGTGTCAGAATCAGGAAGGCAACAGGAACGGGGCTGTGCTGACAACACTGGAGGAGGCGGAGAGAGTCTGTGTGCAAGGGAGGCAGAGATTGAGAGATGAGCTGAGATACTACTAAGCAGTCTTAGTGATGGAAATTTAAAAAAGAAAAAGAAACAAAATCCCTGACTGTGATGCACAGAGGGAGGGGTTCTGCCTTCCTATGAGGTAAACAGGAATTTGCCAGAGGATGTAACTGATTCCAAAACAATGCTTGATTGCAATAACCATTAAACCTGGCAAAAGACCCGTGTTGCATTGTGGTGCTTTAGGATTTGATTTATTTGTAAACTCTACACTGGGACCATCCATTTTGATTTGTATATGCCTAATTTAATGTGGGAACCGGTGTAGGTAAAATGGCTGACAGTGACAAAGAGCTGGGTGCACTACGGGCACTAAAGGAGATAGAGTGCAAACACACTCCATCCTTGCTAGCAAGTGTAGTGGAGTCTGTAATGAACAACTTGACATGCAGATTTCTGCCTCCAAGTTGTAGAGACGTGAGGATAAAAAAGAGAGGGAAATAAAATGTAATTCCCAGCCGTGTCCATCTGGGCTTATATTTTTTTATTGTGCTTATCAGTGAATGAAATTCTATTATACTGTGAGGTGCCTGGCTGTGTCATATTGAAATTATACCTAATATAATAAAACAGAGCAGACTGATATTGATTTTGCAGCTTGTAAAAAATGACACATGTGACTAGAGGGGAAAATGTGGTTTTTCTGCTCTTTTTCCATTTCAGTGAATGATCTAAAATTATGTTTCTGTTGATATTCTGCTTTCATTTCACCTTTAAGCCTTTTTTCTTTTTTCAAAATTACTCACACCCTTTGGGTTGATATTTGTCTTTACTTTCAAAAGCAAAGAAAAAATAAATAAATAAATAAATTTGAAAATCATATAAAAGAAAACTGTTTATGATGACATTATTGGAAACAATAATGAGCACTGGCACTAGGTTCAGATACACTTAATCAGCTTTAAACCAACATTATGTAAATATTGTTATATTTGTTTTTCAGTTTGGTTTTTATTCAATATATATATATATATGTATTTATTTTTATTTTTTCACTGATCCATACCACCCAGATCTACAGAACAGATATCGGGATGTCTCAGACTACAATAATGTGGTTGGATGGTGACTAAGAGAGGGAAGGTAGTCCACACAGAGGAGGTCTCACTCCCAGAAGGAACAATAGCAGGCATTGAGGACAGTTACAAGTACCTCGTAATCCCACAGGAAAATGGCAACCTGGAAGAGGGGACAAGGAAAGTAGCTATGGCCAAATACCTCCAATGAGTGAGGCAGGTCCCAAGTAGCCAGCTCAATGGCAAGAATAAGTCCCGGGCAGTAAATTGCTGCGCTCTACCAGTAATCAGATACCCTGTAGGAATAATAAGCTTGCCAAAGGATGAGATGCAGGCTACAGATGTTAAGACACGAAAGCTCCTAACCATGCACGGAGGGCATCCTGACACTGCACGCTAGCCGTAAGGAAGGAGACCGAGAAATAAGGAGCATGAGAGCCACTATCCAGGATGAAATATCCAAGATCCATAAGTAAATCAAGGCTCCAACAGATGACGTGCTCAGTGAATGTCTCAGACAATGGGGAACAGAAGATGAGGTGCTAGAGGTTCCATCATGGGAGGATAACCGAATAATCATCATGGGAGCATAACCGAATTAGTGGATATCCTACCAATGACTAGACAAAGCTGGAATGAAGGACAGCACAGAGGCACTCATCATGGCTGCACAGGAGCAGGCCCTGAGCTCCAGAGCAATAGAGGCCTAGATCTACCACACCAGTGAAGACCACAGGTGCAGACTGTGCAAAGAGGCCCCTGAGACAATAAAGCACATAACAGCAGGGTGTAAGATGCTAGCAGGGAAAGCTTACATGGAGCGCCATAACCAAGTGATTGGAATAGTGTACAGGAACGTCTGTGCAGTGTATGGGCTGGAAACCCCTAGGTCAAAATGGCAAAAACCTCCAAAGAAAGGAGAGAGTGACTGAGCCAAGTGACCCCCAAACCTGAGGATTGGTTAGAGCAGATCCCTGGAAATACATCAGACATCTGGGTCCAGAGAAGTGCAGTTCTAGGATAGAGCAAAGATACTGCTCAGAACCCTCAAACTCCCAGGCCTCTTGTAGAGGACCAGAGCTTGGAGAAAAAAGTAAACAAACAATTTCATACATAAAGGTTTAAATATATATTATATGTATATTCATGAATATTTATATAATTTACACTCTGGCTTTTTAGTCAACCATTCTCTTTAACTAAAGAGATAAAATTTCATACAATTTTGCATAATTTTAAATTCAACATGTTATTTGATTGTACCATGTTCCTGTTAAATTTGGCTTTAAAATTTTCTGTAGATTTTTATTAATTCAGACAAACTATGAGACCAATTCAAATGAAAAAAAAAAACATCTTCCTTATTTATTATTAGGTATTGAGTGGACTACTATAGCCACATTTTGGTACAGTAGACTATGATCAACTAAGAGATTAAAAGACATTACAACTAAGTCATTGGTTGTCAGAACAGCAAGATCCCTCTAGCAGGTAAAAGTAAAGACATTTTCAGTGTGACACAGCATAATGAAAAGTTAGAAGCACCATTTTGTAAGAGGTTTTAGCTTATAAATATTGCTGCAGAATGTATGGGGAAATCTATAAAACGTAGAACTGTTCAAATCTGCCAAAAGCCTTGGTGTTTACAGACTCAAACTACACACAAAAGGTCTTCATTTTCTGTCAAAATGGAAAACATGTAGTAATGTTAAAATACCATAATGACTGGCTGAACCACTGCCTGAATGAACTGAGTGTATTTAATCAGCTCAAGAGGAGACTGCTTATCTCTTAGCACTTGTTATGGATAGCTTATTGAACATATCAGAGAGAGAAATTGGAATAGTTCATTATTTACTAGAGCTCACAATGAGCCTGATGTATCTTGTTGCAGGCCCTCCACTGACAGCTCATTTTCTACACAATCCTGGCATTCAGTTCACGAGACAGGGCAAAAAGAGACAGAGACTTAGAGGAGAGCATGGAAACACAGAGAGAGACAGAAAATAGGGTTCCGGATCTCCATTGCTTATTCATGACGCTGTGGCATGCTAGGTGTGTTAATAATCTCTGCAGAAACCAAGAGAATCGCAGTTGTTTGTTGAACACCTTGCCAAGCTGGGTCCCAATCAGGAGCAGATGGGAAAACAGGGGGATCAGGATGATCCCAGTCAGAGGGAAGGAGATTAAGAACAGGTAATGTGCAGAAGTTGATGGGGACCGAGTGTGTATTAAAGAGAGAAGGAGAGAGTACCTGAATTTTAAATCCATCTGATTGTGTGTGTATACAACATACTGAGGAGCATATGTGAGCATGCAGGTGCACATCTATAAAGGTTAATCAGAAATGGTTTGGAAAAGAATGAGGCACAGAGAGAAAGGTAAAGAAAGGAATATATTGGGTTAAAGGGGAGGAGAAGAGTGAAATTCAAAAAGGAGAGCTAGAACATTGTCTCCAGTCTGCTTGCCTTTTGTAGTCCTGATTGATTCTGGTGCTTGTTTGATGAATCAAGGTAGCAACATTTTTCAAACTGCACTGCACTGTGTATATAATTCAAAGACTTAAGAAGTTTTTATTGTCATGCCAAAGCACAGGTTGGTTTACAGTTGTATATTTGTGCTTAAAATGTGGACTCATGTGACATTTCCTTAACCTTACTATATCGCTTACTAAACCTTAATATCTAAGAAAAGAAAGAGAATTAGACAGAGCTCAATTAAGTTCAACGATAGTTTAGTAGTCTAACCACCTCAGGATAGAAACTGTTTCTGAGCCTAGTGGTCCCGCTTTGGATGCTCCTCAGCTGCCTCCATGAGGGAAGAGGATGGAACAGTCTATGTGAAGGATGGATGCAGTCCTTCATAATGCAGAGCACCCTCCCTCTGCATGTTGATATGTAGAGGTCCGAGGTAGAGGAAACCACCTCAGACCACTAGACCACCACAATGAGTGTTCAACCTTGTCTCTGTATTTGGACTCATTGTTTGTGATGTGTCCCACTACTGATGTGTCATCTGCAGACCATATGAAAGCTGGGGTGTCTTGCTTAGCCATTATATGTCAGCAGAGTAAAGCAGAGGGGGGCCTAGGGCAGCCCTAGGGCAAGTTAGTGCTGAGGGTAATGGAGGAGGAGATGGTGTTGTTGATCCTGTCAGTCAGAGGTCTGTTGACGGGAAGTCCAGGACCCAGTTCGACTGTGTGGGAGACTCCGAGAGAGGTATACTTTCCTAGCAAGGTCTTTGGGTTGATGGTGTTGAAGGCAGAGGAGAAATTCATGAAGAGCAGAGGGATGTAAAAATTACTGCTATCTAGGTCGGTGAGGGCTGTGGTCCACTGATGAGACGGCATCTGCAGTGGATTGGTTCCTACTTTATTCGTATTAGTGTGGGTTAACAGTGAATCCAATTGTGTCCCTGATGTGGTCATAATTATCCTCTCACAGTAATTCACGACTGCTGATGTTAAGGCAATATGTTGGTAGTCATTCAGCACTTTGGGACAGAGACATTGGTGGCAAACTTGAAGTAGGTTGAGAGAGGTGCCAGTAACAGTGAGATGTCAAAGATGTCCGGCAACATGTTGGACAGCTCTTGCACAGTCCCTTTATACCTGCACTGGAAAGTGGCGGCCTAGTGGTTAGGGCATTGCATTTGGAATCCAGAGGTTCTGAGTTCAAGCCCCACTCCCACAGACTGCCACTCTAGCTCCCTGAGCAAAGACCCTTAACACACTGCTCCCCAGGTGCACCACAATGACAACCCACTGCGCTGTACTTGTCACAGTGTGATGACAATAAAATCTGGAAAAAAAAGGTGTTGGGGCCTGAAAACTTTTGAGGGTTGATTTGCTGGAGGGTTTTCCTCATGTCTACTGTGCCACACAAAGGGTGTGTCACCCGGTTGCGACATAAGTCTGATACTGGGGTTCAGATCCTCAAGGTGGACCTAGGCCTTTTGCATCTCTGATGTTGTATCATTTGATGTATTTGATGCCATGTCACATGCATTATCAGTCATTACTGATGAACCGACCCTGGATGTTCTGGGGGTAAGTGGCTTTGGCCTTCGCATTGCCTGCAGTCAGTGTTTTCCTTGTCTCTTAAGTGCTGTTGTCTAACATGTCCTGAACACATCATCCTTAGCTTCTAGCAGAGCTCATACCTCAGCAGTCAGCCAGGGTTTGTAATTCCGATAACACATTGTTGTGGCGATATCATTAGCACATTTGGGGATAAAGCCGAGAAAGGAAGAGTTGTATTCCTCCAGGTCCACCTCTTCCTTATATGTGCATGCCTTGCTGAAGACTTGCCAATCTGTGGGCCAAAACAGTCCTGTAGTGCATCCTACTGGCCACACAATAGTTCATCCATGGGCTACACAGTCACTATTTTCTTAGTTGGCCTAATCTGTCTGATCAGCAATCGATATACTGGCACCATAAGGATAGAGATGTGGTAGGAGATGTCAAGATGGGGAGATGAAGAGGTCTCCACACACTGTGTTTGTTATTGTACGCATTCAGAAGTGTTGCCACAGGGAAAGGTGACATAATTGTAAACTCTGTCCATCAGTTTAACATGATTAAAGTCTCCCGCAACAACGTAGAACAACTCCAGATTCTTCACTGCCATTCATGACATTACAAAATTCTTCTGACCAATGGTTGTTGTCTGCTCTGAATAACTGTTACTGCTAAGCCAGGTGTCTGTTAGGCAACAAACATCATAATTCTTAATCGATGTTGAAACACTCAGCCTCATGTGTAAGCATGTAGCGAGGTCTCGATCCGAAATCAATATCGGCTATCGGTCTGATATTAGGCAAAAACCTATATTGGATTTATTTAAAATGGTATCTGAAATCTCAGATATTTTTGTGCACTCATCTGTTAATTTAACATGGGTCCGGTGTATTCATATAATCTGTAATTTTTTCAATCCCTGTTTTAGTGACATTACTTAGATCAAGACATTCCTATTATACTACACTATAAAGCTGGCATGATCCATGCTAATATTGCATCAGCTCAATGTCGGTATCAGCCTATTCGTATCAGAAATTTAAAAGGTTGTATCTGGACATTCCTAGTAACAAGACCACTTTATTATCAGTGACCAGACTTTGGCAAGAAGGAGAGTTGGAATTGTTTTTTTTTTCCTGCTCTTTAGCTAGGCCAATGTATCCAGCCGCTCCTGTCTTCAGGCACTTCCTCGTGACCATTGCTTATCTCAATCTGCTGCGAAAGTCTATTGTCCTCAGGCGCTGTTGTCCACCCAGTGCTGATTTCAACCTAAGTAATATATTGAAAACTGAACTGTCCCTAATGGCCATCCCTTTGGTTAAGATGTATTTGAGCTTTGAGCCATAAATTTAGCACTGAACTAGTGCCTAAACCAGCTTTAAAGAAATTAAAATGCTTAATCCCTGGAGCTGAAGAAGCTGCTGCACCTATGTGTGCCACCATGGCAACATCTTTAAGGTTGCAGCTTGGACAAAACCTGCTACCCATTGTAATTCAAAGCAAGCAGTAACTATGAACATGGGGTAAAGCAAAGCTGCAGGGGCTGTTGTAAAAGTGCTAAAATCACAACGCCCTGTTGGTTTGGTTTGTGTCTATTTCAAATGCACTTTGTTACATTAGAACAATGCCTAGAAAACAAGACACCTGTTGATGTTCGTTTGCATTTTCTAGACAACAAACATGCCCTATGCAATTCTAGCACACATTATTATTTAGAATATCCAGGGGCCATGCAGCAACTACTGAATGCACCACCTCCTTCTTGACATGCTGAAGCAATCTCTTATAATGATTTTTCTTGCTTGAATTTAAAACACAGTCTGAAATTATTTCATGCCCAGACCTCTATGGTTGGTGTTTGTATCCTTTTTTATTCCAAATCCTTGCTAAAGTGTATCCTTTCACATAAAAGTTACTAAAAATATAACAATCATGTTCCTGGTTATTTCTTAGTTATCCATGCAAAACTCTTAGCTGTTAGTGATGCTAAAGTAATAGTAGTACTAGGCTGTATTGGATTTTTAAATCTAAAATATTGCACACTTAATTGCACTGAAGAGGCTTAAGATACATTCAATAGTTTATCTAGCAACATTGCTGGTAGACTATTTGTTGCTAACCTTTTTGCAGCTAAGGAAGGTAGAGTTTCCCAAGCTGAGCTAAGGTGCTATTTGACATTTTTTTGAGAGTCAAGGCTGCATTCAATATCTCTTCTTTGAAAGTATACATAGACAACATAGACATAAACTGAACTTAAAAAGTGAAGGTGTATGACATCTCCATTTATTAAGGCTTAACTAATTGTGGCTCATTCTAAACTTGATTATTTTTATGTGTGGGCAAATTTAATTGTATCTAGTTTAAAATCAGGACTACTTATAAAGATCCAGCCTAAACTGAAACAGTCTAACTTTTTTGTTTGTTTGCTTTTGTAGTAAAACAACAATATATGGACGAGTGAAACTTAAACAGATTTTTACAGTGTATGGCAAACATGTCCAAAGTCGGTCCTTGAGGGCCGCTGTCCTGCAGGTTTTAGAGGTTTCTCTGCTGCAGCACAGCAAATTTCCATTGATAGCTGATTACCAGGCTTTTGCTGAACTGCGATTATCAGAATCAGCTGTGTTGAAGGAGAGAAACCTCTAAAACCTGCAGGACAGCAGCCCTTGAGGATTGACTTTGGACAAGCCTGGTCTATGGTTTTGAGAAAGCAAATAAATGTGGACCTTTCTTTTTTTAGTTAAATCTCTGTCTCATCTGTTTGAATGCAGGCCTGTATCCCAATAAAAAAATATTGTCACACCGTGAATTTCAAGTTGCTTACCAGTTACAGGAAAGCTGTTACCATAGTTTTCTCCTCTGTCTGCACTCTACACATGTGCTAAGAAAACTACACCTCATCTTTCACCAGTTTTATACTATCAGCTTGGATGATAGACATACAAAAAAGTGCAATTGTTTTAGAAAATAAAAACTTAATTTTGATATGCATATATGCCATATATATCTATGTGACCTTTATGTAAATGTGTTTCATTTTAGTTTTTTTTGCAATCACTGATTCAATTTTGTGTTTTAGTGCCACCAGTCTAATATAAACATTTTGCTGATGACAGGCGGTTCTAATCGGAACCAAATTTACCTCGCAGTGCCACTGTCTTTTCATCATGTGCCGTCAATTTATTACAGCCATGCATTAGCTAAGAATCCTCAAAAGTGTCATTCTTCATTTACAGATTTTATACCAAAGTGTTATGTAGGCTTCTACATACATGCTCATGACAACTGGAAAAAAAATATGCAGAAGAAAAGGAAACTACTGTTTCTTGAAAAAATAGTAGTAGGGTAGGTTTAGTAATAATAGCGTTTATTCACTGTGGAGATCCACTGTGTTGAAATTCACCTTTATTCAGATTTAGAGACACTATTTCCAAAGAGAATGATAACATCAGTTGCACAGAGTTTATGTTCTTTTTTGTAAATGCCAGTTGTATTTTTGTTAATAAGGAAGAAAGGAGAGTGATGTCATCCTAGAGTATTAGACGTAATGTTTTCATTGAAACTGTTAGGATAGGTCCCTCCCTGCAAGACATCCTCATCTACTCTGTGTCCCTCTGCTAACAGTTTTTAAGTCTATACAATAAAAAGATTGATTAATGTAGTGTTGGTTCAGGTAAAATATGTATGAATACCTCAAATTATATTATGGAGTTCTTCTTTACTTTTGGGTGTTTTTAATCGCTTTGTTTTTCTGATGTTGATATTTCTCTCTCCTGTTGGCCGGATCAATGCAATATCATAGAGATGCAACTTAGGTGATGACATCTTTTAGAGAATTCTAGTGACTTTAAGGATATAGGCAGTAACGACTTTCTTCACTGAAGATTTGGCACCAGTCCTAGTAGCTCTGCGATTGAGGTGAAAAATTGTTTCTTCTTAGTGTTACATTTCACAGATTTAAGCCATTAAAAAAAAAGAAGCAAAACCATTCACATAAGCAGATGTGGCAGTCAGCTGGCAAACGATACAGAATAAGAGTGGGTGGAAGAGAGTGTACCACTGACTGGCCGGGAGAAAAAAAGTTGTTGCCATCCTCTTCCATACATTAATCAATCAACTGCTTTTCTTCAGTAAATTAAATTGAAATTGTTAAATTGACTCAAAATCTTAAATTGTTCATTACATAATTCATTGGGATTAGGTCATTTATTTTATTAATTCAATTAATTTTCAAGTTTTTACTAAAATATTATCACGTGTGGCATATAGTAAAATTAAAATCCTCTATTTTGTCATAAAAACCACTTTAATAAGGAAATAAAATTCACTCTACATTTAATCGTTACCTGCCCTGTTATAATATTCAAAATCGTTGGCTCCGATGTTAATGACCTCGCAGTTCTAGATGATGTGATGATTTTTGCTCATCACATTTAGCTACAAAAGGTCTTAAATGAATGCACATCCTAAATATCCTGATAACAAATAGTTTGAGAGTTTTTTTTATTAAAGCTCTGAGTCAACTTCAGTTTGCTCATTGTTTTTATATATATGGCACACTGATAACATAGCCATTGCGTTGATTGTGTGAGCACAGATCTTACAGAAAGATATTCTAGTCTTGAATTAAGCACTATTCTTTTTAAAGCATCATGCTGCACTATATCCAGGTTTAATCAACATGGCTCTGGCTTGATCCTCAGGTGCTATTGTTTGAGCAGTATTTCAACTGAATAAATGAAAAACATGGCACTAGAGGGAAGAATCATCACATACTGATAACCTGATGTTCTTTTATTGGCAGAAATGCAATCCATGTGTATATTTTTTATTGAGCTAATAAAACTGTGTTGCGTTTTGAGGTCAACATTTTCTATTACCATTCTGAACCAATAACATTCCCTTACCAGAGCATCCCTTACCACAGCCATGTTGATTAAATGGCAGGACTGAAGACTACTACATTGTGGAGTAAACAGCTTGATGAGGACATACTATACTCATAGAGTTCCTCCAAGGAGCTCTGGTGTGCGGCCTGAAGTGGGCCTGCCAAGGAGAAGCTTGTATTACAGGGATCCCAGGATATCAGACACCAGGCGGCCTGAGCTTCCTCCAGGCAGGGCAAAGTATGGCAGCTGGCCCACAGCCCAGATAGCTATAATCAGCTCCATTACCTGTAGAGCTGACACCCATTTAGGAGCCGTCATAGTGGAACTATTGCTACACGGTTTGGATTAAGGATGGACCAATATTTTGGGTTCAGTACAAACAGCATGCCGTTGCACAAGGTAACGCTGCACTAACTGGAGCCCATCCATAGCTGCACAACGCACAAAGATGCAGGGAAGAGGTTTTCTCAGCATTGTGCAGCTTGGTACAGGGAATTTGTTTTATAGTGTCTTGCTCTTTTCTTATGAATGGCAAGATTAAAAATACTCAGCTCTGTTTCAAGAAAGGAGGGAATCAGCTGTCTTTTAAGAAGTACATTGCAGCTTGCAGTTTTCTTTCTGGAATACAAATACATTTATCACTGCAGCTGTGATAAGGAAGGAAGATGGGGGGCAGGGGGGTGGGGAGTCTTTGCTGTGGCATATAGTGTATTTGTCTCTTTAACTCTTAGTACTTCCTTTTGGTGGGAAAAATACTTCCTTTACTTCCCTCCTCTTATGTCCAGGTAAGATTTTCATTGTTTGATATAACCTAATTTCTTTGTCTTATTTTAAGTGTTTTGGCTCTCTTCACCTTGCTTCTGCTGACAACATTATTACTCAAATGGAATATGAAGCAGAAATATGTAAAGGTACATCGTCCTTTTCAGTTGTGGCAACAAAAGGTTACTACCTCAGGCAAAGAGCTGTAATATTTCCATATTCTCCTCTTCTCATGTATATTCAGTAAGAGTGATTTAGCGCACAACATTTTATGGCCATTAAGATACAGCGTCCCTTTCTTAGACATATTGTAAATCTAACGCATGACAGAATGTGCTTGTTGGATTTGGGCTCTGCAGAAGTTAAACAGAGGTTAAAGAGAAGTCGTACAAACCACCTCCATCATTACTATCTTTCATTCACCAATTAGTGTCAGTGTTCCTTGCTCTGTCCCCTATATGACCTTGCAGAGATGAGCTCAGTATGCTGTAATTCAGCATTTTGAGTCGGTCTCAGGAGTGGGAGGCACCTTCTGGCTGCCAGTGACCCACATAATAAACTATTGATGAGTGACTGAGGGCATAGGAACAGAGAGGAAGGACCCTCTGGTATATGTCAGGACTCAGATAGCCCCCATGCCCTTCTCCCTCCTCAGCAGTTTCCACTCAAAACATCTCTGCATTTCGTCTCTCAACAGCTCTTTATTATAAAGACCCTTTTTTTGTCTTTCATCCCTAACCCAATATGCTAACTTTCAGGGAACTAATGTGAAGTAGCTGTAGGACAGTTTTTTTTTTTTTTTTAATACAAAAGTTTAAAAGCGTTTCATTTTTTAAAACCACAAACATTTTCTGGCTTAATGTTCGCACACCTGTTTCATCATGCTGGTTGAAACACAGCTACCACGCTCTTCCTTGACTTTCAAGAAAAAATCAAATGTAGCTTTTTGGAAATTGTTTTGTTTGCCAAACAAAGGCAATCATGGTTTGGAAATAACTGCAACTGCAAAAGGTCATAATTTTTATTTTTCAAGCTAAAGGTAGCATGTCTGTTAGACAGCGTAATGCAGGCTGGCTACTTGGGCAGGTATTCTGACTAACTATGAATATTTTTGTTAGCTGAGAGTCGACAGGCAATTGTACAATGAACATTATTAGCTACATATGTTTTAAGTTTTCCTACAAGCACCTAAAACCATGTATATTACTCTATCATACAATTGGAATCTCATACCAACCCCTATCTAATGTAGGTTAAATAAACCCTAATTGTTACTAAGCTCAGTTGTGTCTTGTTGGTGAATAAACATCAAGACCCAAATGTGCACAGCTTGAACACTATAAGTTGGCCTGAATTACCGTACTGAGGACATGCTGTAATCTGCCTGTTTGGAATTAGTTAATTTCAGATAAAGGTCAAGAGCAGAACAGGATCTAGGGGTGTGTTTCTCTACATTGTGGCATAGCTGCCGGTGGTGGATAATCAAATTATAGAAAATGCATTACCATTAAAAGGGAGACATCCTCAAAGGCCCTTTGTTTTTAGTTGTGCTGCTAATATGATGTTTCCTTTAGGCTACAGATGTCTTCATGGACATTAACCTAATTATTTGATCCAATTAAGCTCATAAGTAAAAACAGTTTAGTGTTAAACATGAAAATCTAGCACCATCTGTAGCAAGCGCTTTTATATTGAATACTTTTGAATTCCAGCATTCTTTTGGGTAGGATTGAATGAGTGACAGAATTATTTCCTGACAGCATGCTGTATGTTTTAAAACCTGCACCCACCCATTTCTAAAAGGGAGGAAGAAACGTAATGAGAGAGGCAGGTTGTTAAGTTTAATAGCAGACAGGAAAACCTCAGAATGGCTCTTTTTAATGATGTGCCTCTTCTCATGCAGCTCTCGTTAAAGATGAGGCCAGAATGCTTGGAGAGGACAGGCAGGGGACTGTGTCCATGCAGACTCCACGTACCCCCACCCATCATCTTAGAGGTCTGCAGCAGGGGGCTCTGTTTGCTCTCTTAAGCTCCCTCTGTGTTCAGCTCCTATTAGCATCAAAATGTACTGTAAATAAACCTGGCAATCAGGGCCGTGACCCTTTATATCCACAATAGGCTCAGGCGCCCCTTCTGCTGCCTCCCCTGCTGCACTCTGCATATCTTTAACTCAGTCAGATTTGCAACTGAATGTCAAGCCTGGTGCCAGGCTTTACTGTGTGGCAGGCTGTTCCTCGACTGTATCCTAAGAAAAGGAACTAGAGAATCAAGAAGAGCAAGGGAATTGGATCTTTGACACCTGTCACTTCCACTCTGCTGCACCTTGCTCCCTCGCCACACATAAGAACTTTTCATGTCACAGCTCAACATGTTATCATGAGTGGGCACAGGGCCTGAGAAATCCAATTACTATCTCTGTGTCAGGCCCAAGCCACAATTTTTATGTAAGCTATAGTCATGTCCCTCAAATAAGGAAAGATGTGCCTATTAGTTCCTCCTTCTTTTCTTTAGACCACTCTCCCACCTCTGTTTTAATCTGTGTGTTTTACGTAACCCACTGCAGCCTTTTCTCCCGACAAGCTTCTATATATATTGTGGAGGTTGCTGGTGGGTGGCTAATGCTGTGGACATTGGTTCTGACTGTGTTATATTAAGTGGCATCATGGTGCCGACCTCACTGTGGCAGATAATAGAGAGACATGGGATGGAATAAGCAAGCCTCCAAAGATTTCTAAACAGGTCATCCTTTGTGACAATGAAGCAGGAAGAGAGCTGGAAGGAGTTAGACCCAGTAGGTATAAATCGAATGTATCTACACGCAATGGGGGTGTCTCGCTGTAGCTCTTTATTTTCTTTTATCTGCCTCTTATCCCTAAGTGACGCCGTTTGTGTTGTTCGGTGAGAAACAATGGGGCTGTTTGTTCAGCCCATGATCGTTTCCCAAGGCCCTCTTTGTGTAACTGTAAAGAGCCTTTACCTGCCTGTCCAACTCTGTACCCTCCATGTCAACGTTTTTCAGTGTCCCATTTCCAGGGATCGCTTTGTTACAAAACAAGTGAAACTTTTTAAAAGAGGACATAAGAGGGAAAAGACACGAGAGAAAGTATGCACCATGCTGATAGTTTTTTTTAAATAACAACATAAAACGGAGAGTCCTGGTAAAGTAAAAGCTGAAAAGACATATTATGTTACGTATGAGAGGTATCTACTTTTGGCAAAACAGTGGGTCACATCAGGAGGTGAATTAATTAGATATTAGTTAACCTTTGGAGTGTGTAATAACTAGTTTGTACACCAATAAATGGTGAAGAGGCACTGTTATTTTACACAGCTAAATGTACTTGTTAGGAGAAAAAGCTAATTATGTGACATGTTTCTTTGCGGTAGCTGTGTGAATATAGAACTGTGTGCTGGTTACCTTAAGCATTCACTGTTTTTTCTGTAACAACTTTATTTGCTTTTCATCCCAGTGTTTGAGGTACATGAAGTGACTGATTGCTAATTGATATTTTGTATCGAAGATGTAACCATTCAAAGCCTATTGGGAACTTTCAGTACCTGCTTTCACAAGTGACATATTCAAAATAATTATTTCATAATTACAACAAAGTTTTACTATGATTATGCAACTCCCGTGTAAATGATCTACCAGCAAAAGGTAGATTTGATCAGTATGTCCAAAGATTCTACGGAACCAAACAGGAGGTGATAACTGAACAATGAATATCTTTTTTGATACAAAAAAAAAATATTTACAACTATCTGTTTTTATTATTAAGTGGTTCCCAACTGTGCTTTTTCAGTAAATTCTCCAGCATGTTTTCAATGTCTCCCTGCTGCCACACAACTGACTTCAATAAGTTTGTGATTTAAAGGCTTGTCCACACCTGAAGGCTCCTGAGAAGGTCTTGTAGTCATTTGAATCAGGCGTGCTGGAACAGTAACACATTTAAAACATGGCAGAGGTACTTGAAGACTGAGATTGGAACCACTTAAAAAAACAAACACAACAAAGGCATATTTAATATTTGTGACTTTGTCGCAATATTTAGGGACTTGTTAAGCCTGTTTAACGACTTTTTTTTGGAAAATAGAACGAGCGACTAGTTTAGCAAAGTTTTTTGTGATGTTGCAGACTTTAGTGACCAGTTCTACTTATACTGGCTTCAGCGAGCAGTGAGTGGGTGAACCGCTCCCTTCTCCAAAGCAAAGACAGTGGTCAGATTCAGCAGAAAACCGTCAAACAGAAATAAATGTGAAGGCACTGGTCCCTCTGAGATCTGTGTCTTCATCAAGGGCTCCTACAAGGTCCTCTATAGCACTGCATGCAGGATTTCTTTGAAAATCTTGCACTAAAATAGATCCCTTCTTGAATTTAATTCAAAGACAGCCTCCTTCACTGTGTGCGCCTCTGTTTTCTCTCCTAAGTTAGATTTCAGGGAAATGTTAAATAACTTGATTCTTTTTAATATAGTTAATTTTTTTGTTTTAAATGTACTTAGAGTGTTTAAATCACTTTCACTCCACTCAGTGTTGATATTCCTCTTTCCCAGGGCTGGATCAAAGCATGACTAAATATGCAAATTCAGCTATTAGGTCATCTAGCAACTTTCAGGACAGCCATTAGCGACTTTTTTTGGGTAACATTTTTCCAATTGTGTTATTCTGCTTCTGTTTTTTACACATCTAATAAAACACCCTTGACTATTATAACAATATTTGTCACTATTTACCTAGAACCGAGGTTTAAGAGATCTCTGAAATGCACAGACAGATTTCTCAGAACCTTATCGCAACTTTAGCAGTGACTAATGGTTTGTACGTTATGGCAGTCTTACAGTGCTTTTTGTATCCCATTATTGTTGATGTTTTTGCTCCTTTTTTTAACACTGACCTAAGACGCTTTCAGGTAAACAACTTGAAATTGTTGGAGCATCTTTAGTGCTTTTATAAGAGTGTTGTTTGACAGGCTGATGAGCAGTCCATATTTCGTGGCTCTGTCAACACAACACACCTGAAAAATCCCTTACTCCCTTCCATCATTTCTTGCAGTCTTTAACCCACGTCTTATATTTCTCATCCCCACTATAACTCACCCCCGCCCCCAACCAGCCCCATTTGTGGATGTAATTTAAAATTGTGCATCTGCCCCCTTGCTTCTCCCAGACTCATGGGTTTCGGAACAAATTAGCTCGCCAGCTCGGTCAAGCTTAAACACAGAATACTGCATTTGTTCCAGTGTGTTTAAAGTTGTCCTCTGTCGATGCTCTGCAGAAAGAATGAGACAGGAAGACAGAAGCAGGGAGGCAAACAGGTAGTCTGGTTCATATATGGAAGTGAGATCTGCCAGAGAAATGCTAGCAGGGGAAAAAATGCATTTAAGGAGCATTTCGTAAATAAGCTATTTTGCATCCTAGTTGTTTTAAAAGTGTTAAGAAGTTCAAATAGAGAAGGCAGCATATTTCCAAGAGTGCATACATATTTCATTTAAAGTGTATTATCGTAAAAAAAAAAAGGTGTGTTAACATTTATTTAAAAACATTTGTTTGGAAATTTGCCATTAGTAATTATGATACTCAAGAGAAACTTAAAAAAAATTAATAAATAAAAAAAACACCCAATATCAAACAAACATGTTGTAAGGTCTTATATTCCATTAGAGTTTTTAAGCGATTCCCCCCTGCAAAATATTTCCCCAATAAAATCTTATTCTGACTGGAAAAAGATCAAATTATCTAGACAAGGTGAGCTGTAGTTTCTGTTTAATTTGAACTCTGATTGCATTTTCCCTCATCTTCCATTTTTTTTACAAGTTAAATTAATTCTCTCCTTAAAACACTCCAGCTGAAAATATTAATTTTATCCGATGAAATACATCACTATATTACACCAGTGATTGTTCTTTTCTTGTTCTCAAAGAACTTGTATTGGCTCACAATATTGTCCAGTTTACAAGCAGACACCTGCTGAGCCTTCTCTCAGTAAAATGTGCTGTATTTGAGAAAAATGAGAAGAAAGCTGGTTATCCTTTATTTTCAGTTAATCATCACAGCATTATCATAACATATTTGCAAGGGATATGCAGTGCTTTGCCATGCATATATTCACAACCCCTGAACTTTTGCACGTCTCGCATACAACACTCTTTCATGCATTCTATTTGAGATTATAAAGACTGATATTATAATATATAATCATGTATGATTATATATTTGAAAAATAAAAATAAAGCAGGCATAAACTGGTAACCATTTTTAAATAAATGCCAGTGTTTAAAAGGGTTTCTCTTTTATCTCAACTCAAGTTTCCATCATGAGGTTGCTATAATTTAAAGAGGGTTTTTTTCCTGAAATGCCTAAAAATTACATCTTATTCTTCTCCATACAGTTTTCCAAATATTTAGAGCAAAGAAAGGAATGTAACTATAATCAGATTGTCAGTTAACCAAAGTATAAGACTTTTCCCTCCTTTACAGGAAAAACAAACTCATCTGTTTGTAAACATGCTTAAATATAAATAGTTATGGCTCACTAAATCACTAACACTGCAGGCTGTTTAAGTGAGCACACTAATTAACTACTAATTTAAGTCATTTTTTAATAGTAAGATAGCTTTAAAAATAGGAATAGCGATAGGATCAAATAGTCTGTGCCATCAGGACCTTCAAATAAATAAAAAAATAAAAAAAACTTGTTTTAGATAAAGCTTTTATAACAGAAAAAATCTTTTTCATATCTTTATTTATTGTTTTTATTTTAAATAGCAATATAAAGTCATTTATTTTAATGGATAAATTCTGTTCTAATACTGCAATAGCATTAAAACGTTAACTTTACCTTAGGGTTAATATGCCACTTGGGCATAGTTTACATACTTTTAAATATGTGGTTTACATTTGCTACTATCCCCCTTTTACTCTTCTACTCTTCAAGTAAGTATATCTGTTTAATGAAGCCCCCAATGGTTTTAGTGTAAATGCTTTTGAATTACATGCAAGTTTATACTTATGACTATTTATCGCTATTTTGTAAAACTAAAAAAACCTAAAACAAGTTCTTATTGGATATTTTAACCTCATTCTCATATTTTTCAATTATAAAACTACATCCCACCAGAAAATTCAAAAGAAGTTTCACAATAAAAGTAGTGTAGATATTAACAGTCATTAGAGACAAATACCAACATCTTGAAACCTGGATGGCCTGGTGCTGCTGCTGGATTGTTGTGATACAGTATTTCTGTGCCAATAATGGATTCATGCTGGAAGTGTTTCGTTTTCTCTACAAAATCTCTGCATGTTGTTGAATTGGCAGCACGGTTGAACAGTTGGGCTCTTTTCAGGTTGAGATGAAACCAGCCTTCCCCACAGGCCTTGTGGTGTTCTGTGGCCACCAGCGTGTATTGTGTCGGTGCCACAGCCTCTGTTGAGAGAACCTCTCTGCTACCTCTTTAACACAGTTTAGCCTTGTGCAGCCATGCTTCTCTGTTTATGCCTTCCTGCCTGGGTTAAATCCAGTTTAGAGTGCCTGTTGAGAGAGTTAAATGGTCACTGGCTCATGTAATGTCAGGAAAAAGGGCATGAATTATAATATTGGCTGGTCTACATAACAATGAAGCGCAGCAAAGCAAACCTGTCTCCTTCAAGTGTTTCATAAGCCATGATATAAGTCATAGAAAATCGTTTTTCCAGGATAAGAAATATTAATGGGGAAATGTGACCCCTAGGAGCGAGTCATTATTGGAGAAGTGCACAAAAGGGTGACAGAATCCACTCCGCAAAATACGATTTGTTGCCAGGGCACCGACACCAATCTACCCACCTATGTCATCATGACAACCTGCTTGCATTGTTTCCTCTACATCCGGCAGTCCATTGGCAAGTGGTCCTGCTCCTGAACAGAGCACTGCTCCACGATGACATAGTGATTTATAAACAGCGTAGCAAATGCTTTTTTTCCTTCTCGCTGTTGTTACACAGCTGTTAAGCAGATGCTGTTTGTACCAATTTAGAACCTAGTGCATTGTTTGTCAACACCAGTTTGGAAATTCATTCTTTATACCAGGGGGCTGTTACACAATGCACTGGCTCTGCGGTTTGGAAGAGCAAGAGCAACAACAGGAGGCGGGGGGGTGTTGGGGACATGCAGGAGCGCGCATTGGAAGAAACTATTTTCATAATTTGCCATGAACTGTTCATGGCCTATAATTCTTATTGATGTGTTTGTACAAAGATACTTTGCAACGTCATGGAAAAAACAAGAATTAAGCACTGACCTTCTTAGTTATACAAGCATAACTATAGAGTCACTGATTAGAGATATTCTTGGCAACTTTATAATATCATTTTGTAAGGCTTCTATATATAAATATTCCTTTACTTTTGATGCAAATGGAAATTGTAACTAAGTTATTTAATTGAATTTAATCTGTAACATGCCCTGTGTTGTGTATTGGTGCCAGGGCATATGATTTTTCCATAAGTCCAAATTGCAACTTTTTTCAACCAATATTGTGGTTAAAACTTAATTTTGATTTTCTGTTGCGCTAACTGCACACATACAGGTTTCACTCATATAGATTTCAGTGATCTGTGGGGTTGCTGCATCTTTCTCTTCCTTTATAAATGGTGGTAACACCACTTTAAGCATGTTATGCTCACCTAAAGGGTTGAAGTCCTACTCTTGTTAAGTGCAATGTGAGTAAAACGAAGTGCCTCTGTAATTTGAGAAATATATTTTTTTAATTGTGATTATATTGCAAATGCCTTTGATTTCCCATCACTAAATGGAGATATATAAATAAGCTGGACTGAGTTTCACCAAGTGTTTATTTAGAATAAAAATATGATTTGCTCAAATTAAATAGCAGGTGAAAAACTGCCCTCTTTCCGTATCCAGGGAAATTTAACAAAGCTCTATAAAGTGAAGGTTATGGGTGATTGGCATCGTTGAACAAATAAAAACCAGATCTCTTTCACTAGATTACAAAACAGTGACTTTTATTTACATGCCAAAAATACGAAGGGACAACTCATCAAAACATCTTTTTATACAAAATCCATAGAAAATGCCTGGGTTCAGTTTTTTAACATTTTTGCAATGTAATCGATTTATTAACTCATGGAAGAGAGAAAAGATCGCATGATACCTAATATATTTGCTGATCAGACTTTGACTAGTCAGTATAAAAAGGTGACTAAGAGAATGTTCGGTCGCTTCCATTCACCAGCTCATATAAATTGGTGCATCTCTAAGGCTATGATGCTCACTCTGTGTGTTTGGCATTCTCAGCATTTATATTTGACTGAGAGTATGCAATTCCTTTGGTTGAGGTACTAAAAAAATTGACATTTTTTTTTTTTATGAGGGGTTCATTTAACTACCTACATATATGGGAGCTAGCAGCACTGATTAGACAGGTGAGAAGGACAGAAGGAGGAGAGGTATTAAGAATGGCCTGCAGGGAGCTGTGAGGAATGAATCTGGGGGATTTTCAGGGGGGCTAGCTTGATGTGGCTGAGCCAGATGCTGTAGGGAAAAGGAAGGGACTAGGTGCTGTGCAGAGAATGATGGCTTACGTGGCGCAGTAAGGGTGCCCCTCTACTGTTTGTAAAAACAAGACCATCACACTCCATCTTTCTGCTCCCAAAGGAGCCAAGCCTCCAGGCTGATTTATGGCCTGCAGACGGAATTGGCTGGCTGGGATGACAGCAGTGCTTGGACTCTCCCTCGTGAGTAGTGTAGGAGGCTGCTTGGCCGGGCTTCAGCCTCAGCTGGCCGTAGAACTGCCCTTAGACAGGACAGACTGCTTTCTGACTGTTAAGCTCCATTCGCAGTGTAAAGATCAGACAGGACCAAACCTTTTACAACACAAACCACAGTGTCACCCTCTGTGCTGTTGCTGCCACTTTATCAGATTTTTTTCCTTCATTTTGAGACTTTCATCAGCATTTGAATCACAGGCTCCATCAAGACACTGTAGCAACAATTTAGATTTAATCAATCTTTGCCATGTGACTGCTAGGATGGAAAATTAATATGGAGAGCAATTAGAAAACAGTCGTCTCCGTGTCAAAGATACTCACAAATATGGTGATGAGAGCAGAAAAGCAGGGAAAATTAGAGTGAGAAAGTGCTCAGGAAATTTAAAAAGGGCCTTCAGAGACATTAATGTACTTTCCTAAGGTGTAGATCTTTTGGATTTAAACCAAGCCATATTCGAATGTAGAAAATAAAGGTCAAAAAGCAATGGCATGAATCGCTGTTGCTGTTTTATAATCTGTCATCCCTGAATATACAAGCTCTGTGTGATGAAGAGTATCTGTCTGTGTAGGCCATAGGGAAAATGTATCTGCTTTAAACTCCTCTAAATTATTTCCTTTTATTACATCTGCTTTACAAGGGGAAACCTAAAAATATTCTGGCTTTTTATACATGTATAACTGTTTTTATGACTAGCAGAATCAGGACATTTGTTTCCAAATAGTAAATGTCAGCATAGACAGAATTTATAAAAGAAAAAGTTGAGAGAAAATGTGCAGATATTCTTCCCCAAATAATTTATCATACCAGATAGATGTTCCACATTCTTTTTGGAGTTCATCTGTCTTAAAACCAGAATGACTGAATTGTGTCATGCTGTACACTTGTGGCTATGCAGCTCATTAAAGAAAGAAATCTACAAAGAGGATTCGCTACTCAAATCTGACTCCAGGCAAATTCAGTACTGCTTCTGTCTTCAATTACCTCTACCTAATCCCCTTTTACATGACTATATACTAGGGTATTGATGACCAACTGCAGAGAAGACACAATATTGGGCTCCCTAGACAAGATTATGAAACTGTTTAGAGAAAACTAAACATGCATTTTTTTCCTTTAAGTTATCACAAATTAACAGATATATTTAACACAATCTGTAACCACTTTAGAATCATTAAGTCCAGATTTGAAAAGCCAATTTGTTGCTAGTCTAAATAGAAGGGGATCTTACAACCAAAAAAGCTTTAAGAAATATCCTGTGTTTTATCAAATTATAAACTTTTCACAAATCTCAAATTGGCTTTAAAAAGTCATCGGCAAAATAACACGCTATAGGTTTTGGCTTACCTCTCTAAATAATTGAAATAATAAAAAAAAATGCCGAAAAAATCTGACAATATTTGGTCAAGTACGAAGGAGTAAGTATGACAATGAAATTGAATTAAGGAAGGAACAAAAAGGCAAAAAATACACATTTATCCAAACCACTTACCTTCACATTTATACTTGGACTAAAGTAGGGATATGGAACTGCTTAATAAGGCAGACCTTGCTTTGGGGATGAGTATTGTGGATGTTTTATTATCACAAGGTACCAGAAAAAGAGGGAAGCTGCAATAGGGTCTTCTGTGCTTCCCAAGAGTGTGTCCGTATGTGAGCCATACAGGACAAGAAAAAGCTGGAGGAGTTTTACAGGTAGCAATTCTTTAACTGTTTTCTCTTTTTTTCCACATTAGCAGCAGAAAATTGTACCTGTAGACTAAATAATATGAAGGGATCATTATATGTAGTACACTTGGGCAAAGTGAGCATTGAGCTACAAAGGTTGTGAAATTCCCACAGTGAAGCTAAAGATCTGTGACTTGGAAGTGCAGATGCCTTTACCTGATTGTGGGAATGAGTGAGGCTTGAATCTGCATCAAAGGCCAAAAGGAAGACAAAAACAGCTCAGAATTTGTAGTTTTCCATAATGTGGAGATGCATAGGATTATTTTTTTTTTTTAACTACAATCAGGAAGAGCACTTTAAATACAGTAGTGCTGCTAGTAAAGGGGATTGTCTTGGGCTCTTGAAATGGCATAATTTGTTATACTTGCATGCAGTGGCGGTTCCTTCGCTGGACTAACATTTTGTCCACCAATCTGTTTTCAAATGTAGTACCTCCAATTTGAAGGTACGGCTGTATCTATAAGTATTTTTTTTTCTCGGTTGCAATACCATTAGATTCTAATGTGTATTAAGTGCTTGAATAATGTACAGCAAAAGGAAAGCAACGTTTGTCTTTTAGTGAAAGACACTTAGTAATTAATAGGTGTTAAATCTGCAAACAGGAATGTTCCCACTTACATCCTGCCTTGCTCTTTACTTTAAATCTCTTACTGATAGGCAAGCCTATTTCCTGACTTTTCATAATGACTTTAAATACATATTCTCAGCAGGAGGTGACTTCACTGTCTTCTGTTCTGTACTGGTGCTGCTGTAAAAGCCCCCAATTCATCTCTTTCCATTTCACTTGGCTCGTTTTACTTGAAATAGGAAGAGATTATGCTTTGTCAGAGGTCGATGGCCTGTCACTTTTTTTATTTAAATTTTCTCTCAGTTTCTTGTGGATCTTTCAGAGCAACATCTGCGTTTTATGAAGCTCCAAGCAGAGGCAGGATGTGTGAGTGTTAATAGCACTTGGCTTCCATAACAATGTCATTTACAACCCAGTTGCCATCTGATAGACCCCTAAAGGAAAGAGAGAGAAAATGTCTTTCACTGCATATGCAAGCACTGCTAAGCAGCAAGCGTGCAACTTGTGTATATTTTTTTGTGCCTTAAGGCTTTTCATGCCCCAGAGGATGCTTTGGGCTATAGAAATAAGCCAAAGTGTTTAGAGGAAATTGCATTCATAACCAAGATGCTTGTAAATTTTTAATAATTTGGGAAAAAATCTGCTTTTCCTAATAAGTCACACAAGATTTTACATGAATTTTCACATTCCCACATGTATAACGTTCCATCACTTTAGGATGTTTCAGTTTTTCAGGATGTAAAGCAACTGGTTGGTACTGGAATGCATGGAGTTGTAACTCTGGACATTACAGATTATTCCTAAGAAGTTAGTAAAGTGTGTTGATTCAGTCTGAAATCCTTAAATAAATGTAGTGTCTATAAGTCACTTATGACTTGTCTTCTTGGTGCTAGTTCTTTTATTTTCTGCCCAGAATTTAACTCCAACATATTTGAGCTCAGATAGCCTTTGATCGCCTTTTGGCACTTTATTCAGTCATTTAGTTTCAGTGTTATCTGTCAGCACTATCAGATTATACTTTATGAGAGACAGCTCTGACATATCTGCCCCTGAAAAAGCCTGTCTCCGATCTTTAAATATTGATCCCTAGGGCTTTAGCAGAGGTGTCTCATACGAGTGTGGAAAAAAAGAGGGAAAAAAACAGATCATTAGTGATTTTAATTAGGTGATCTTTCAAACTGGGATTGCCCGATGTAAACATATGCATTTGGGTCGATGGCAATCCGTCTCTCACAATTCCTTTTTTGTCATTTTGTGCTTTTGAAATGGTGGATGGCTGTTGCTTGTGGGTGAAAAAATAAGTAGGGGAACATAGAAATACGTCAAGTGTATGTGCACGTCAGGTTCATTTTTAGACTTAGAGCTGGAGAAACAAAATACTATGGCTACTAAAAGAGATTTTGAAACATGAAAGGTCGTACTGTCATTAATTAAAAATGTTTAAGTACTTTTTGCCACAAATGTCAAATATTCTGATATTCTGATTATAAAAACCACATTGCTGAGCCTTTTTTGATGGTCAAGATATTCAATTGTTATGAAGAAAAACATATTAATTTAAATGAGTGATCATAGCATTTTCTTTTTTCCAACAACGATGCACAATGCTCTTGGAAGTACCCACCAACACAACGAAGTGCACCACAGCTATACAGACTCAGACTTTTTTTTTTTCTTGCTCCAGTGTTAAACATCATTACATATTTATAACTCGGCGCCAGATGACAGAGACAGAGAGCGAGGAAGAGATATGAACCAGGCAGCGATGGTACAACTTGTCTGGTGTCTTTCTGTGGGATATCTCATTGCACTGTTTAAACCTTCCTTTTATCTATCATTTGGTAATGATACATAAAATGAAGTGTTAGCAAAAATACATCTGGAGGTTGAAAAGATATATATATATACATATATATATATATATATATATATATATATATATGTGTGTGTGTGTGTGTGTGTGTGTGTGTGAACATTCCACACATACAACAGAAAAGGACATGATTGGTTTCTGTAAAAGTCGACATAATTTTTTTTTAATTGAGCTTTTGTAACATGTTATTCAAGCTTTTTAGGGTCCATTTTTTATTTAAGCTGTGCTGGAATTATTTAGTTCTTTATCTTTGTCCAAAGAAATAAACTACTGCTCTTAGAAAGTATGGCAGGGAATCAGTGACTCAGATAAACTTCCTGATAAAAGTGAACTTGCATTATCTGCTGAGTAACTTTTGATGGTTAGAAGAGAGGGGGTACTTCATAATTACCCTCTGCATGTAGTAAATACAAAAATTCAAAATCTTTCTTTCTTGGTTTTATTATCTATCTCTGGTAGATGGGCTGTGATGCGTAATTACCTACCTGATGAATGATTTGAGCAAAAGCATAAGAATTATGTAAACTATCATAAAAAAGGTTGTCGAAATGTAGACTAATCCAACAAACTTTTTTTTTCTTTGTCTACAGATCCTGGAGAGGGCTTTCACTGCCAGGACGAGTGCCGCATCCTAGGCCACTCTGATCGCTGCTGGATGCCTCGGGTTTCTGTCCCTGCACGTGCCAAGTCACCCGAGCACGCACGTAACGTCATCGCCCTCTCCATCGAAGCTACCACTGTTGAGGTGCCGCACTATGAGGACGGCACAATCAAGAGGACTTTTGCCACCTTTGGCAAGGATGGGCCAGATGATGTTGAACGGGGAGAGATAAAAGGGAAGCGGACTCAGGAGTCACAAGTGTGCAGTCCTAAGGCCAACGGAGGGGCTGTTCGTGAAGCTGGCAATGGGCGTGAGGCTGCCAGCCCCATTACTTCTCCCGTGCATCTGAAAAGCCCGGTGTCCAAGGCATCATCTTCCTACAATACACTGAAATGTCGCGATGCAGAGCGAATTGCAAACCACAGTCTGCTGCGACAGCCTGAAGGAAAGGACAGTGAGCCGGCTGTCAGGGAGATCAACACACTCCTGCATGACGGCCGAGACAAAGAGTCCCCAAGTAGCAAGCGCCTAAAGGACATTGTACTTTAGCAAGCATCTTGACGACACTCCAACATGCACACACATATACAGTGTAAACTCACATATATATATTTACCCCGCAATAGCTGTGTGTACACAGCCAGGCTATGGAAGTGTAAAGACACACCAATTTGCAGAATCCAAAACTCCAGATCCGGCTTGGGCTGATGATGATGAACTGTAGTATGCTGCAGTTAGTTGTGTGCTCAAGACCAGGTAGTGGATGTGGCTTTGTAGTCGCAGTACTTTTTACTTGTTTGCTTTTGTTAATTCTCCTTTCTGTCAGCGTTGAGTAAACAGGCAGGATACTGTTGACTGCATGGATGCGGCCAGTGGAGCTCCCCCCGCCCTTGAGCCAAAGCAGGACACTACATGTTTGGACACATGCGGTGCCAATTCCTACGTACAGTTATGCCTTTTCAACCACTTTTATATGAAAAAACTGACATTTGCCTTCTTTGGTTTTGCAGTAAGTTTTAGCTGCTAAAATCGCTCTTTATTCCTTTGATAGTGAGTTTTGACACTGTAATAAACAACCACAGATACTTACGCAGGATTCATCCAAACACTTGTTGATCATTTGCTCCTTCATGGTGCATTCAGGAGCATGAACAACAGTCAGTCACATTTTCATATGCCTGACTTATAAGATAAACATTTTGCTTTGCCCTTGAGGACAACCTGGTATCATCAGACTGTGAGGTCTCTAAAGTTTATTTTATCATCGATTGAGCTAAAGGAGCACCGCCTGCCAAGCCTCTCTGAACACTGGAACTGGGACAGACCGATATTTGTGTTCAGAACAAGTTGTATGAAACAAATAAAAAGACTACTGCTTTTGAAATCTCCTGTGCCCAACCTTGATTGTAGCCAGTGGAGCACAAATTAGAGCTTTGTGCTTTTGGTCTTGTACTTTTTTTGACTTTTGACTATGGGGCTAGGATAGAAGGGATCGTCACTCATGTCTTGCTATGTGAAACTCTGTATAGGGTTTACTATTATAATTTTTAATAACCTGTTGTTATGTGACAATCCCTTTAATGTTTTGTTTCAAAAGGAAAAAAAACAAATAAACATTGGTGTTCAACTGAAGCTATGGTAGCGTTTGTTACACAAACACGAAAATAACAAAAAAACATATATGCCAAAATATATTTTATAAATAATTTAAAATGTATAATGAGAATATTTAATGCCGTGTAGTTATTTTATGAGTAAGTTATACTTGAAATTAACTTGCTTTCTGTTCATTTGTCTTTTGCTTTTATATGAATCTTGATTTTTTTTTTCTTTTTTATGAAATTGAATTTTTTTTTTTGTTATTTGCTTACTGTGTGAACCCTGGCAACCGTTGACTTGCAGTCTACCTTGTTGTAAAGAGTTTCTTATTGGTCAGTTCTTGTGCCATCCAGTTTCTGTGTGGGCTACTAGAAAACATAAAAAATACAAAAAAAATAAGAAAAAAAGCAATCTCAGCACCAACATTAGTGTGTCCGTCCGATGAGCTTAGAGTGAGATAGCAAAAGTAACCAAAACTGTTGTAAAACCAACGCCACTGACTGCAGGATGTTGATGATCCTAACTATCTCACGAGGATTAGGCTGTTACAGTTTTACACCTTTAACTCCAGCGTGTACTGCTGGACTTAAATTCAAATGATTTCCTGACACACAGACTTGCTTTAATCAGCATTGCTGTCACCATACGCCGTGTGTTCAGCTGATCTCCAAGATGAGGTAGAGTTTACAGTGAGTGGTTGTCACAGGGCTCTTTCCTCCAATGAGCACCACACAACAGACTGGGTGTAATCATGTAAGAATTAGCAAAGATCATGGAAGATTCACACTGCACGTCAGTGTTGTTTCATGTTTCTTTGCAGTGCACAGTAGTATACAATGTGGAAGTCAATGAGTTAAAATGGACAGTGCATACAACACACTAAATCCTGTGGCTGAATGTTTTACTGGTCTCACCCATGCTTCTGGCAACATAAAAATTGGAATAATCACTGAATGTATACAGCAGCTTATAATTAAACTATTAAATGTGCCCTACATGTCTCCTTGTCTTTACTTGACCTACCAGATAAGATAGCTGTTAGATAAAAAAAAAAGTACCCATATAGCATTGTGCATACAGGTAGACATTAGTAAGATTGAAACCCCAAGATAATGCACTATAGGTTAAAAGGAAAAATTACTCTCACACTGACATACAACTTTTGGAGCATTTAGAAAGGAGATCAGATCCATTCATAAACCAAAATATATAATATTATTTTGTCTTATAGTAGCAACTTATATCTATCTATGTCAGAAGTCTCAGAACCTTGGACCCAATATTCATAACAGACAGATCTGAATGAGTTTAAACAAGTCTTTATTAACCATAAGCGTGCGGCTGCCTGTCAGCTGGAGCAGATAAACCGGGTCCTCTGTAGCAAACAGAAACTCAGGTCAGTGACTAAGAAAGAAAGGCTGATAACGACTAACAGCAATAGTCACTGACATGGTTCAGAGCTCAGTCCGATCCCAAAAGAAGGAGATGAATCAGAGAGGGAGATGTCCTCTGCTTACTGCAGGCGCTGCCCCCTGAGCGAGGTAATGAGCGGAGCTGATGCCAGCCGACGCCTAGGGGCAAAAGTGTCCTGAAGGGAATATCCGAGCTGAAGTCGTAGCAGAACCAAGTTCACGGACCAGAAGATCAGATACCCAATGAGGTACAGAAGAGGAATCCAAGCCGAGGTCAGAAAAACAGGTTCGGTAAGCCAGTAGAATCCAGGAATCAGTCCAGAACAGAGCAGATTAAAAGAGCAGACAGGGCCAAAGCAAAATCCGGAATCTGCAGGGCAGAAACAGGTCACAATCAGCTAAATCAGAACAATAATAAAAAAAACACACAGCATATCTATCTATCTATCTATCAAAATCCGGAATCTGCAGGGCAGAAACAGGTCACAATCAGCTAAATCAGAACAATAATAAAAAAAAACTAGAGTTACTCACACAGAACAGCTTGAATAATCTGGCACTGGTAGCTGGAAAACACACAGCATATCTATCGATCTATCTATCTATCTATATCTATCTATCTATCTATCTATCTATCTAGGATACAAAGATATGAAACAAGTTGACATGCAATTAAAATGGGGAATTGGTGGAATGCTATTACGCATGTAAACCAAGTGAAAGGGGTTACATCAAAAGAATGTGGGAGCTATGGATTCTTAGACACCCAACATCCAGACTGACATCGAACAAGTAGCAGCTCAAGATTCCAACATCTGCAAGAAGCATCTGTTATCGCAACCCAAGACTGACAAGGTAAAATACAAATGTTACAGCAAAAAGGAATCTGGGTGTAAGATTACATGGGAGATATCATCAATATCATCATCTCCATCATCTCTACACTTCGAAACAGGGTAATAAGCCCCACGAATGACTGGTACATTGAGTTCCATAGCAGCTGAACTGAAATATAAGATTCTGGCTAAGTTAGAAACCTTGACCACCCAGAACTGATTACCAAGACTACATGAAGTAACCTCTGCAGCACTATGGACAATCCCTACTTTGACTATCACTGAAACCAAACAGCTGGAGTATACTACAGCAGCAATGATCCCAAATAAGCTTGGTTGTATGATGAACAGCCATGGGAGGAGTATCCTTCATGGAACCAAAGCATCACAATATTACCTGCAGACAAAGGAAGATGCACCTTGGTCCTCAACACTTCCGACTGCCAGGACAAAATTCTCACTCTTCCGAGTGACACCAAAAAAAATGAAAAGAGATCCAACCAACGCCTACAAAAAGAAAATCACGGACTACCTCAAGAATCTCGAAAGAGACAAAGTAATTGTCTTTTGTTCAGCTTTTTTTAGGGAAGGACATTCCATGCTTATATGGATTTTAAAAAATTCACAAGGAAGGAACACCACTCATACCCATTGTCAGCAGCATTAACTCAGTAACATTTAACATTGCTAAACAGCTTACTAATATTTTAGCCCCCTTGTTGGGAAACACACTACACCACAAAGAAAACTCCAAAGACTTTGCAAACAAGGTCAAAGATTTAAAGATGGCACCAGGAGAAACACTGGGTCTTCTGATGTTACTTCTCTTTTGACTTGCATACCTATATCAGAGGCAGTGGAAACAGTCAGGAAACACCTTCAACAAGACAGTGACCTAAACAACAGGACTAATGTCACCACGGGCCTTTGTCTTTCCACAACCTATTTCAAGTTCAGGGATAATTTTCACAGACGGAAGCATGGTTGTGCCACGGGATCTCTGGTGTCACCAATTGTAGCCAATCTTTATGTGGAAGAAATGGAAAAGCAAGCTTTGGACATCTTCAGAGGAACATCACCAAGCCATTGGTTTAGATATGTGGATTACACATTCGTCAAACAAAACAAGGCTTTGTTGGGCTACTGTATAAAACCTCCAACTCCACGCTATTCCTGACATTTTGAATTGAAAAAGCTTTCTTAATGGGAAGCAAAACTTCTTCAAACTTGGAAACAAAGTCCAGTGGATTGTTTTTAATTTTCTTTTTTTGGAATCCTCTATGGCAGGGGAGCCCAACCAGTCGATCACGATCTACCAGTCGATCGCGATCAACCAGTCGATCGCGAGCGGAGTTTCAGTCAATCGCGAGAAGTTTTACAATGTAGATCTATTTATGGCTATGACAAAAAAAAAATCGTTTTAAAAAACATTAATGAAATCATTAATGACGAGAGGCCAACGTCTATTTTCAGGGTGTTACCAGGGACTCTAAAGCGCGAAGAGGAATCTGAAGAGATAATGAGATAATGACATCTATCACAACTGATGGGGCTCCATCTACGGTTGGGCTCACTGCTGGATTAGTTGCTCTGTTCAAGCTGTCTGAAACTTTCCTGGACTTTTGGAGCAACCGCTGCATCATTCATCAACAACAGTAGTGCGGCAATATTTTAAATATGAAGCATGTCATGGACGTTGCGATGAAGATCGCTTGCTCTGTTCGGGCCAGGAGTTTCCAGAGGCGTTTATTCCGTGCACAGCTCGAGGAGGCAGGTGGAGACCACCCTGATCTGCTGCTGCACACAGACGTCAGGCGGCTGAGCCGTGGCAGATTCTTCGAAAGATTTTTGGAACTGTAAATTTAAACTTGTTCTTTATATTTATTTCCAAACTTCCACAGAACCTTTCAGTAGCAAGCTACATTCAGAACTGCCCTCTCTATGGGAGAATTATCCTGAGATAGATAATAATTTAATATGTCGGTTCTTTGCTTTTGTACATAACAAACCACTAATTGTTTAAAATTACTTAATTCAGAATTTTTTGGGTTATCCATAAGTACTGAACTT
>NW_015150472.1:1356017-1386634 GCF_000732505.1 Cyprinodon variegatus
GAGTGAGTGAGTGAGTGAGTGAGTGAGTGAGTGAGTGAGTGAGTGAGTGAGTGAGTGAGTGAGTGAGTGAGTGAGTGAGTGAGTGAGTGATATGGTGTGAAGTTCTTATGAGATTGTTAAGTTCGGTTTTTGCAACCTATTTTGACGCAATTTATCATTTCCCCGTTTGTTGGACTTACAGTTTATTCTCCACCTGTGCAAATAAAAAAACAATTACTGCCCATCCCTTGTGTTTGGCTTGGTAGATCTCGGCATGCCATCAACTTCAAAAGTAGATCTTGGTTTAAAAAAGGTTGGGCACCCCTGGTATAGACCATCCGGTCAGCTACTTCTCAAAGAAGTGTAATCGCCATCAGCTTAACAATTCGACCATTGAAAAAGAAACCCTTGCTCTGTTGTTGGCCTTACAGCATTTTGAGGTCTATGTTGGTTCCTATTATTTGCCAGTGGTAGTTTATACAGACTACAACCCACTTGTGTTCTTAGCCCGCATGTATAATCATAATCAGAGGCTAACGAGGTGGCCACTAATCGCACAAGAGTACAATCTGGACATACAGCATAAGAAAGGATCTGAAAATGTTATGGCAGATGCCTTATCTAGACTGCATTCGTCATAAAAAAAAATGGGGTAGTTAAGTCTAGTTCAGTAAGTTTACAAACTGGGGAGTTTGTGTTTATGGGTTTTTGGGTTTATGGGTTTATGAGTGTCGCCGTCATATTTGTGTTTCCCTTTTTTTCTTTATTTTTCCTCTTTCTTACCTCTACTAAGTAGGCTGCATGGCCCTGTGGAAAGACCCGCCTACTTCCTGGTTTCGGGGGATCTGACTTCAGTCACATCCATTGGTTCCCTCAGTTCCACTTCAACCAATGGCTCGTCACCACCTGCAATCACCTCCTGCTCATAAGGAGACCTCACCTGTTGATTAAGGTACCTTGTCACAGCCAATTGACTTGTGTGCCTTGTGTGAAGCAGACATTGTTGGTTAGCAGCTGCTTGTGTCTTTAGTGGAGTAGCTCACAAGTTTATTGTTACCCATTTGGGGTTGGTATTTAGTAGCTTGTGTCAGTATATCTTGTTGTGTTTGGCTTATGTGCATCTTTACTAGCTTGAGGCTAGAAAGAGGGTGGAGGTAGGGCCAGAGTTTTCACTGATTGCATCACTGAGTTTTTCTTTGTTAGTTACATTAGGTGTAGTGGGTGCTGTGCTCTCTGTGATTTTTAGTTAGAATCTCCTTTGTTTAAATCTGTTGTTTGGCATAATCCTCCTTTTGAGGATCTCTTTTATTTAACTTTGTTATTTTCACATCACCCTCACCCAACATCCTTTGCTAGGGTTTTCGCCATGCCATACCATTGTTGATACCATTTTAAACCACATTGTTGGAGGGGGAGAAGCAGTGGAGGGAGCGATTCATGTNATCCATCCATCCATCCATCCATCCATCCATCCATCCATCCATCCATCCATCCATCCATCCATCCATCCATCCATCCATCCATCCTCTTCCGCTTTCCTGGGGTCGGGTCGCAGCTTCAGTAGTGAGACCCAGACGTCCCTCTCCCCAGCCACTTGGGCCAACTCCTCCGGGGGCATCCCACAGACCGCATAGACACCAAAATAGTTTTCTGGATACATTCCTTAGTCACTTCTCTCCGGGTCCTTTGGAGGGTTTCAAAACTTGCCTCCTCGGCTCTGTTCCTTGCCTGGCCCTGGCTCTACCCTACTCCCACAAATTTCCTCTATTCCTCTCCCTCTTTCTCGTCTAATAACAAGCATGCCACGTAGACTTGCACCCTGTAAACGAGGAATATATATTCTTCCAACCAACACAATCTTACTATAAAACAAAATAACTACAATTACTTAGTCAGTTTATATCACTATGCTAAGCAGCTTACCAAAACATGACAATGATGTTGAGCAAATGACGGGCATATTCACTAACTTAGTCCTATATAAAATCTATATGCCACGCAGAATAATAAAATATTATTCCTCCAATCATCTATGTAAACAAACCTTGTCATCACTTGACAAGATAGGTTTTTGCTAGGGTTTTCGCCATGCCATACCATTGTTGAAACCATTTTAAACCACATTGTTGGAGGGGGAGAAGCAGTGGAGGGAGCGATTCATGTTGCTGCAGTCTGACCATTAAATGTTGAAATTACACACTGAAGATAAAGTCTCCTGAGCTTGACGGCTCTTAATTTTTACCTGCACTTTTTGGTTCACAGATGGAGTTAAATACAAGAAAGCATACAGCCATTGTATCATGTTTTAATTATTTAGGCTGCAGGTAGTGGTGGTGTGATGGATTCTTTATTTATGAGTTGGCAAGGTATGGCAACGGCCCTAGTAGAAACCAGCTTCAGAAATGTTGATCCTGTTAGTTTTTCTTTTTCTGTTAGTAAAGAATCATGAATGTTACTAAAAGAGAGGTAACTCTGTGCCACAGTTGTTTTCTTTTATATTTTTTCATGTGCAAGAGCATGCCAGACCTGCTACCTTTTAGATATGTCTCCCAAAGAACTTTAAAGTTGCTGTGGATCAGAACCATGTAGCTTGTCATCTTAGCGCGCTAGTAGTAGTTTGCTTTTGCCGTTATCAGCATGATGTAATAAGAACAGCTGTATGGATCCATTCAGTGTTCATTCAGTTTTTTCCCCTCCCAAAAGTCCCTAAAGCCATAAGACAAGTTGATTCTTTTTTCATGAGCCTATGAGTCTCTCAGCAATATTTTCACTCAGCAAAAGCTTCTCTTTCTACCTCCCCCACAGCCAGCAGTTGTTGCTCTTAAGTAAATTAGTTTGAGACGATAAAGAAAACATAAAAAAGAAAGAAAACAGGACAAATTTCAGCACTGGAAGGGGAAGGGAGTATAAAAGTGAGCAAAAAAATGCTTAAGCAAACACACAGCTGTCACACAGTTGCCCTCTGTGGTAAAAAAAAAAAATAAATAGAATACTGGATTCATTTCTATAATTAACATGCCATTCCCTCTTCATCCCCTGGTGTAGCCAACATGAAAGTTTGTCTTACAGCTTAAATACTAGCACAGCCATTAGTGTATAAGGAAAAGATCTTCTTTCCTCCAGCTAAGTTTTCTTCTCATGGGCAATACAACTGTTCTAGTCCTGCCAAACTTGTATGAATTACTCATGCTCTTTCAACAATGTTTAGACCCTTGGGTTTCTATAAAAAACTATACCAAAGGTATAGTCCTGCCTCCATCTAAAGGGCAAAGAAACCAATTTAAATTTCAGATAGCAAACCTAGTTTGATTGCAATTAACCTCAAATAAAATGTTGCAGGTGGTGCTTGTTTTACATACATGTGCAACCTCTAATCCTCATCTACAACGCAGAGAATCCCCAAATTCCACTTGTGCAGAGTAAATTTAATTGCCCTTCATTCTTAGTGGTCAAAGAGGGTATTCTACATCTTGATGAGAGTTTATATCAAAGGTTAACAGGACAACCAGCCCATTAAGATCCTATTAATTTTGTAATTATCATGTTGTAAAATGGTGACCTGGGTAAACATTGGACAATTACAGTGGGTCATTTCACTGTATTGCTAAACTGAAAAAAGCAGGAGGACAGCTTGCAGCTTGACATTCCCTCAACACAAAATAGTTGGTCGCATGTTCAATTGAGAGGGATCCACGCTCAGCCAACCCCCCAATCAGGCACACTGATAGCTCTTGCTCCAGTGACCTCATTCTATCAAAAGGGCTTGCAGCTGCTGCAGCCTCATTATGACCAACAACTCCATTCACTAACCTCTAGTGGAAGTTCAGCATTGGATTTGGTAACAGCCCATATGTCAGATTTTCTGAGGAGTTTTGTTGATCTTAGACTTGACTTGCTTAGACTTGCTTTATTTTTAATAGTAATAATAGTTGAAATTGAACCTAAAACACTGACTTGAATCAGTTGCAAAGAATGTTTGATGATAAAACTTGAATGGGAACTTAGCAGAATATTTACTTGCTTCCCATGAAAAACATTATGCAGCAATGTTAAGTAGTGGGTATAAAGTTTTATTTAAAAAATGTAAACTAAACGATATACTGTGACCAAGCAATGTTGCTGATTTGGCCAAAATGCTGCATGCAAAACACAAAATGCTAATTTTCTATCATAGTACTACTGCCTCAGCACTTCTCTGTTTAAATATGTTTCTTTAGTAGCAAAACAGAAAACTGAGGTTTTGTTGCTATTAACTCTGTCTCCCTAATATTTTTTCGACATAAAAGGTAGTCCTGAACCAATGCTTCTTTGTCTTTCTTTATGATAAACCATATCAATCCTAAAATAAAAGGGAGTTGTTCCTTTCCACAGTCGCCCAATCCAGAAAGATAGATTTCGACATGATTAATGACTCAATGCAAGTGGCTGAGGTTCCTTATGTAAAAATTTAACCAACTGACATGCAGTATAAAGTAAATTTAACTTCATAATACTATACTCTGACATCAGAAAAGCTTTTCTTTGGTTACCATATTTGCTACCTAGTAGATATTTTCTCAATTTTGAACCATGTTCTGTAAAACTTAGGAATGATTTTGTCTGAAAGTCCCAGTAGATCAATGCTTTCTGACAGACTGTGACCTTTTTGTCTGATAAAAAAAAAACAACCATGACATGTTCAAAGTCACCTAAACCCTCAGTCTTTTTTTATTTTGATGTTTGGCTGGAAATCTCTGAGTTTTACCTGATAAATTGTGTCCTGTTTCTGTAACTGCTAAGTTGGGTTTGATCTGTTTGTCTTGTAAAATTAATTAGGTGGACATTTGCTTTAAACTGTTATCATATAAAAAAAAAACGTATGTGAATAAAATATTGAACAGATATCCTGTTGTTTTTCTATGCCAATATGTCTTCATATTATTATAGTATGTAATGCGGTGTCTTTTAGAAAAAGACAGATTCAAACATAGCCACTGACTTTAAAAAGTTCAAGCTGACATTTCTTCTCTTATTTCCATCACTGAAAAGGTGATGTGGTCAGGAATTCAGAATCGGAGATGAGAAGTTGGGTCTTGTATAAGATATATTCTGTTCTTTGACATACAATCTTTATCCCTCACATCATAATAGACATTTTGAAATTATACATTATTTTTCAAAAGAGTGCTTACATTTAATCAGTCTTTAGGCAATTTCCTCCATTGTGTATTTTTACATGTTTTATTGGACAGAAATTGAATTGGACCAGAGTTTTTGTCCCTAACTAACACCTGCAGAGCTGTCAGCCTCGACCTAGATGGAGATTTGTGTCCTTGGTGGATTGAAGGGCTTCAGTGTGCTTCGCGATGACAAGTTCAGACTTTGCCACCTTCAAGGTTTTGCTGCAGTCACAGTCATTTGAAAGTTGCAAGTGTGAAGAATAGGATATTAGGTTGGAAACTAGTGTGAGGTTTTGAAAAAGTTTTTTTAGAGAATATTGAAAGTAAGAAGAATACATTTCTCCTTGCTGAATTGCTTTGCGATCTGAACAATAAGAATAAGTCTTGTTATAGACTGATGTTGTATTGCAGAAGTTAGTCTTTGTCACAGTTGTCAATACTATCAGTGAGAAGACTGATTATCCACTATTTCTACCCACCAACACCGTATAACTAAAGGCCTAACCAATATCCTCTTCTCTTTGTGGAGGTCACAATAGAACTTTGATCGCCATTGAAATTAGTGTCTAATAATGGCTCACACAAGGAGTAGTGTCTGCCACATTCCCCAACAAGCTTTAATTGGAAGTGATGCTAGACAGATCATATCATAACCATTAGTGATGCCCTGATAAAGACTGACCTGGGAGCTGCTCTGTGAAGCCTCTTTGTCTGGGATGGGTCCAATAAGCCCCAAGACTCATCCGTCAGCCATCTCCAGCCTCAATCACAGCTTGACCTCTGTCACCTCTCCCAGCCCTTAATGCCCAGAATACTGGCTCTGGAGCTGTGGAACAGGGGTAGCTGACCTCCTCTTCTCCAGAGGATAAAAACGCTGATGGCAGGGACTAGAAATTAAAGACTGTGGCCTTTGAAAGCCTCCATTATTGTCAGAAGGAGTGCTGCAATGAATCTTACCAGCCCAATCCATGGACAAGGATTATCAAAGGGGGTGATTATTTGGGTCAATGTCTCTGCTTGCCAAAAAATTATATTACCCTGGCAAAATGACCTATTGTGACCCTTCTCTCCTTTGCTAAGGGTGAAATATCCAATCTTTCTTGATTTTAGCTCATAGGGTTAAAAACATTCATAGGGATAAAAACATTCACATATCACTATATACATATATAGCCTCTTATATATACATATATATATATAGCCTGTATAGCACAGCTGCTGTTTTATGTTGCAAGATCTGTTTCCTTGAAAACCTTAAGAGCAGTTCACACTTCTTCTTATTTTAATTGTTACAAAATCTTATGCTTTGTGAGATAAAACAGTGGCGTCGGAAGAAGGAGTTTGCCCTGCAACTGGAGGGTTATCGGTTCAAGCCCTGGCTCCAGCTTTCAGTGTTGCTGTGTCCTTGGGCAATACACTTCACCATACTGAAGATGGTCGGAGGGACTGGTGGCGCCAGTGTATGGTAGCCTTGTTTCTGTAAATGAGCCCCAGGGCAGCTGTGGCTAAAATCTAGCTTGCCACTGTGAGCGTGTACGTGAATGATTTAATGTAGTTTAAATCACTTTGGACAAGAACTTTGACTTGAAAAAACCAAAGGACCCACACAACAGCTAAATTAATCAGTAAATATATTAGTTAATTATTTAGGCTAATTTGATATTTACACTTTGAATGAATGTTTGAATAAAAAAGAATCAGCTGTTTGGAATTTTTTTATTTGTTAGTATTGTTGTATTTTGGGGCACGGGCAGTTATTCAAAATATGATCTGAGCAGTAAAATAGTTTTTCTGGCCTTTCTGCCATGAATGATGAGTAGCTATGCAATATCATAGTGCTATTCTCTAAGAGCAGTAATTGAAAAACAAAGTTAAACTTTCAAATAGCACCTTATAGTAGCTATAAATGCAATCCGTATGGCTAGAATTAGAAAAAACAGATGTCACTTAATGTTTTTTTTTACAAACTTTAGATTGTTACTTTAATTAAGTAAGGTTACCAAGATTCCAAAGTTCTCTGCTACCATGATAAAAAGAGGTTTAAGATTAGTTTGTTTAGCCTACCTGTTATCTGATCAATTTGTCACTCTCAGCCTGAAGAACTGCAGTCATGTCCAGATATATAATCGAAATAGGTTCTTTTGGAACACAGTCTTACTTTCCTTTGTGTACTTTAATGTTTTAAACACCTTACTGCTGCTGAAAAACGTGAAAGTTGGAAGTCACAGTGTCTACAAAAAAGCAGTGATCTGGCAGTGCACAGTTTGGTGTGTTCTCTGCTGAGAAAAAGAGTGTAATTATGATTTCGTTACCAGATGCCCACTAGACTTATACAAGCTACTCGGGAGCCCTTTGTTTGGTTTATCTCCCATGTATTTGTTCCTCATATCTTTATAGAACATTTATTGAAATTGTTAACATGTATTTTTATATAAGCTCAAAATAATACCATTACAAACATGAATAAATTAATTAGAAAAAAAACAAATAATAAATAAGTAAATAAAAGCTCTGTTGGTAAATTTAGATATATGTCAGTGTATTCAGAAAAAATGTGCATTGATCTAGGGGTGGTGACACATTCTAACACCTTCAATTCACTTCAGTGTGTTTACTTGTGTTGTCCAAGTTGAAAGAATAACCCCAAAACATATAGAAGAACAACTGATTCAATTTTGAATTCAACTGCATATTTCACATTTCTATGCTAGCATATTCTCAAAGCCAAGTCAAGGCAGGTATGCTAAATTAATGCACCTTTCCACAAAACCAAAACATTAACTTTTTTGCCAATGTGGTAAAGGGGATTGATGGGACTAATTGGGTGTAGTTAAAAGATAAATTCTCCCAATAGGACAGAGTACACAACAAATGAAGTGTCTAATTTCCAAGGTGGACTTGAAATAGTTATGCATAAAATGTAATATAACATAGCAAACATATGTACAATTCTAAACCGACAGCGCAGTTAAAGTGTATTGAACTTTGCAAAGGATACATGCTCATCCAATTGGAATTAAATCTGCAAATCAGCGACCCAATACAATCCGCTTGGTTTCCTTAGTTCGAAAACTTTTTAACCAATCAATTTTTATGATTTGATCAAATGAACTCTGTAAGTGAATTTGTTGACCTGTGCTCTGAATTGGTACTATATGAATCTACTGAATTGAAAAGAAGATTATTGTAGTGATTAAATGCTTTTTAATGGATGCCAACTAATAAGATTCCCTCTGATTGTTTGCGAAAGATTATTTTAGGCACAAACATATAACAGTTCAAGATTTAAAACTAATTTGCCTCCACTTTCTAAAATTTGTTATTTCAATAAAAACACTGTTTGATCTCAAAATCATATTTACATATATTTGGTTAACAATTAGAAGTTTTTTCCCCTATTCTTTGTATTATTCTGTATGTGATAAAAATAGCATGGTGACATGAAAAACTGATATGGTTTGATTTATAAAAACACACAGCTTACACTTTACTTGCATAGAGCAGGTATGAGATCATTGTTAAAATTATTCTGAGTCTAAGATGATTGGATGGTATATAGGCCTTCTGTTTATATTGGAATTCTAAAGAAAGACCACACTGCATATTTTGACAAGTAAAGGTTGAATGGATTCCACTGTTTCACAAAGAAGAATGAGAGATTACTTGGAGCTGAAACTGGAACAGTTTGCAAAGTGCATGCTTCTTACTATTCTCTGTGTTATTTAAATCTCTGAACAAAGGCAAACAGAGCCTGGAGCTTTGTCTACTTGTCTACAGGTGTGTGTAGCTTTGAGTGGTACAGGCAGTGGAAATTGGACACATTTTTATGTTGGGCAAAACTTGTATAAATTGTTCAAAACACTTTTCTCCTCGGCACAAAAGGAGAACATTAAATAGTGGCTGGAATAAAGCAAGCGAAGAAAAAGAAAGTACTCAGACTGTCAAGGCAAGTAGCTGCATCCTTACAATGCATCTACACAGATTTCTTGTGGGTGGTTTATGTAATTTGTTACTTGACACCACCATAATCAGCCTTGTGTATAAGTCTTCATGCCATGGTATTGTGTTCTCCAGAATGGCATTCAAAGGCTGATGATTTACTAACACTTGAGGCCTTGCCTCTGACTTACTATTCCTTAGATAACATCCTTATCCGTAATATTCTAGTGGTCACACTTTTGTTGTCAAACACTGAGCTCGCTTCTACTCACAGCCTTATTTAAATTTCTAAGCTTTAGTGTTTCTTGTTAAAATTGATTATACCCCCTTTTTTGTCCTTCTCAAGCTGTATTCTGCCCCCTGTAGCCAATTCAACTTTGGTCTAACAATTCAAGGCTTTTAGAAGGCATCTAAAAACCTGCAGAGTTGGTCCCCCATGGGGAGTAAGTGTCTTTGTATAATATGACCTCATAAAGAATAAGCTGCCTGGTGTGAGCCCCCATCCCCAAAAAAGAGAAAAAGATCCAAACAATGAAAGACCTGGGCTATACCACTATTGCTGTTGAGCAGGGAGAGAGGATGAAGGCTACAAGGGATTCACTAAAAGAAGCTGTCAGTAAAAGGCATTTGCTTCCCCTATCATTGGTGTTTCTAATGTTCTTCCTCACCAGTTCACATAGAAGCCTAATCTCAAATTCCACAGGCTGCTTTTTAATCGCCTGCTTGTATGTTTCTAAAATAAAAGTAGCTTTTGTTAAGGAACAATGCCCTACCATTATGGGTATGTTCTGCATGGATTCAAAAATGACTACATTAAAGATTCAGTGTATCTATTCATAAATATGTGTTGGATCTTCTGAATATATAAATGTCGGCAGAGCAAGAACTATCCTTGACAATTGAATTCAGAAATTTAGGTCAGATAAAATAAGGTATTTTAAGGATACCTGCATTCATATTTCAAAGGAGAATTATGTTACAACTGTATAACATTGTAAAAATAAAAATGGAGTACACAAGTACAGCTGTATGATACATTTTGTTTAATTAATACAAATATATTAAAATATAATAATACATCTCTATTAATATTCAAATTAATATATCACTTATCCAACAGTAGATTACTTGACCATACATTTTTTGCAGCTGTCAACAAGTATCTAGCATAATTACTGTAGGATAGTTGGCCAATCTTCTTTGTAAAAGTTGTGCCATTCATCTGAACTGAACTGTTCTTTTGTGGAGGCCCTAAATGAAGGTGCAGACGGTTCAAATAACAAGAATAACAATCATAAATAATTAAAAACTAACAGAAAGAATGAACAAAGACAGCAAAGGAATTCAATTTATAAGGATGTTTTGTCATTGTCTCTAATCCCACCATAAGTCTCGTCTATATGAAAAGGACTGTCCTTAAAAGTTGATTCCATGCCTTAAAAACAACCATTTACAAGAAGACAGTATATATTTTTGTGAAAAAGTATATAAATATTTTTCTAGCACATGTTTTATGGCTATATAAGATGTGCAGACTACTACAGCCTTCTAAATGGCCCCTATTTAAATATAAATAATAGGTTATGTCTATTTGAACTTGTTTAAAACAAAGGACTGGCTAGCATGCTTTATCAAAAGCTTAAAATTAAGAGGTCTGAAGCTTGCCTAAATTCAACACTGGCATTCGATCCAAATACATGCAAGTGATTCTTTGATTCAACCGATGGCCAAAACTACAAGTATTTCTCAGGTTCCATCTACATCAGCAAAACATATTTGAGCTCGATTAAGACTCTTCTTTTTCTCTGCTTTGTAGGGCAACAATTTTCAGTGTGTCCGCCATCGGTGGTAGAGCTCAAAGCCTTAACAATAAGCAACAAACTGATCATGCACCTGCCACATAACAAGCAAGAGAACAATGCAGTTTTACCCACACAACGAAGATTAGGTTCATAAATAAATTACACTGAAGATAAAAGGTCAAGCATAATTTGAGGGGAGCATAATTTTCTTTATCACTCTTCCACAATATACTTCTCACAAACAAAAGATGAACCTTAACTAGAGCGCTTTATTTCTTAGAGACTGCAAATCAGTGAATACTGCTAGGACCCCTGCCAATGCATAATGTTGCCATAGGAATATGATTATTCTTATGATAGTAAATCCAACAGAGTAGGGAGAAAAAGACACAAACACACACACACACACACACACACACACACAGGGAAATAATAACTTATCACTTGAAAAATGTTATTATTTTTTGCTGAGGAGCTGGTGGTGTGACAAAACGATTTGTGTGATCCGGATACTTTCATTAGAAACCAAAACAGCTGCAGAAACAATGCTTCACATTCATCACAGCCACTCCTTACTTCAACGGAGGAAAACAGAAATGCAAAATTATAAATTTATTAAGATATCAAACACTGTGTTACAAACAAGACTGATTATATATATGCTAAGTTTCTCTTTACAGCTAACCTCAATATGAAGCTGAAATGACAGCTAAGCTATTGCATTTAATTCTTTCTTTTGTAAGCATATTTAGTGATTTGCAATAGTATTGTTTCCTTTAGCTTGTATTTTTTTTTTTCATTTTTTAATAAATATCAGTGCCTTTCATGAAGATCTGTGAAAGACAGATTAAAAGAAGTTCAGATTTGTGAAGTAGACTGAAATGTTATATGCTTTAGGGTTGTCTAGTACTGAGCATCTTCTAACTGAACAACCTCCCTGCCGCTGTTGAGGAAAGGATTCCCAAAGCATGATGTTGTTACCACCATGTTTCACCTGGGTGTTGTTGTTTTCAGATGGCATATTAAATGTTATTGTTCTGCCACACATAGGGCCTTGAAATGATCTAAACGAGGAGTGCTCAATTGCATAAAAGAAATAAATTGGTTATAAATGTGCAATCATTTTATGTGTGTTCTACAAAGAGTATCTGTGCAACAAATATGATATGCCAACAGGTTTGGTCCGCCCCATTCAAATAAGCCACTGCATGTTTGAAAGTGGCTTGAAAAAAAAAGATGAAGTTCCATTAAGGTAGATTTGTGTTTTTATAATTGAATTTAAAACATGTTACTTTAATCAGAATATATATTTTCAATAAAAAAATAATCAAATTTTATTAAGTGCCAATTCACAAAACATTTAATCTGAAGGCACTTTAGAGAGACATTTCAACCATATCATACAGTCAAATTGGTTAAAAAAACAAACAAAAAAAACACTTCAATCAGAAAAGCCTTATCAATCAAAGAAAAATGTATTTGAATAGAAAAATAAAATTGAGACTCAAAGATAAACATTTGAACACATTTTCTTTGGTTGAAAATGTTTTCTTTGATGAATGTGAAGTTTTTTTTGTTTGATGCAACTTTTTATAGTATAGCAATGTTGTTTTGTTTTTGGGCCATATAATCGGTAGGAAATTTAGATATTTATATTTGAATCAAAACAGAAGTGTTAGGAATCCAGTCTGTGCGGGCTGTGTTTTCCCTCCGCCATCAAGTGGCGCTTAATTCTCGTTGGTCCTCTCACACACCTGCGGATGGTTGCCTCATTACCTGAGGACTCTTAAGCTGCTGACTGCCACTACCTCGACGCCAGAGTGTTTGCAGGTTTTGGGTACTCTAGCCAAGCTGAGTTTTGCTAAGTCAAACTGAGTTTTTGTCAACCTGAGTCATAACGTTGTTCCTTTTTCGTTGCCTCTCGGTAGGAAGTCATCCTGCAAACTGGATGTCTTGGACCTTCTCTCCCTGGAAGGATCATCTGAGCTGCAAACTGAGCTGGGGATTCAAACTGGTTTGGATCTACCTTTCTGGTTTGGATCTACCTTTCCCCAAGGGATTGTTTGAGCTTCACACTAAGCAATGGATTCACCTCCACAAGAAACCGTTCAAGTACCATTGGAAATCTAAATGGCAGTCAGCTCCTCCGTTCCTCAAGTAAACACCTCAACCTGACTAAACCCTGTCCGCCCTCCAACGAGCAAGTCAATTACTGGAACAACCCTCACCGACTGGATTCGGAGAAAGACACCTTTTCTGGAAAAGTGAGTCCTTTTGCCTTTATTCCCTTTTGCAAATCGAAGCACAAATTTCCCACTGAGCCTGAACTAATCACACAAACTTCCCCTTCATTTTTCACTCCCGGTTAACCAGTGTTCAGAGCAGCAATGGACCCATCTCTACCAGTTCTCAATAAACTTGTTAAACCTTCCCCTGGTCTCTCTGTTTGGTTTTCTGCATGTGGGTCAGATCTTTGAATAAAATCATGACAAGAAGTTGCTTCAAATAAACAAACAAATCATAAAAATAGTATAAATAAAATGAAAAACTTTTTCAATCATACAATATGTTTTTGAATGCAAATAAAAATATTTGAGACTCAAAAAATTGCAGCTGAATACCTAAACTTTTCCTGATAAAAGTTGTTTACTTAGAAAAACAATTGCAAATCCACATTAGCAGACTGTGGAGGAGTAGGAAAGAATAACAAAAAGGAGGTAGGTTCAAACTTCTTGACCAAACAACAACGAGCAGCGGTACAGATAACATACCCCAACAAACTGAAGTATTCAAATCACTACAACCTCTTTGCCTAGTAGAGTGGAGCCCCCAAGTGATCCGCCACATGTGCCTCCCCCAACACTCAGCAGGGTGATTAACTAATCCAGACTCTTTGTTGTCTCTGGTCCCTCTGGTCCAAAACGGCTGAACTTGAACCCTGTAGAATGATCCTGGGACCTCTTTGGATGAGGACAAGGCCAACAAAGAGGGGCTGAAGGATTGCGTTCCGACAGATGAGGATACCTCAAGAGATGAAAGCAGGGAAGCAAGGTTCTCTTTGATAGCTGAACGAGGCTCTTCTATGAACTCGAATCAATCAGAAAACGAATCCTCCATTATGAGTCCTCAGTGAGGAGCAGCCTTTCCTTACTGCCCAGGGCCAGAGCCGCTCCATTACTCCGAAGTGCTGGTAAAAGCAAATGGCTAGTTTATGGCATTTCCCCATGGCGATAGGTGCCATCACTGAAGGTTGATTGACCGCTGAATTTGGCTAAGTCTTAAAAGAAACTGCTGTCATTTTATTAGCTAACGACTGGATCGCAAAACTCTTTGACATGGCAGAACCATGATTGTGAATCCTACAGCCAAAATCCAGAATCTAAATGGCCAATGCAAAAGATGCCAGAGGATGCGGTGGAGGTCTACCAAAAATGGAAAGCGGCTGTGAGGAGCTGGGGACACCATCAGATGTGGACATGTTGGCTCACAGGGGTCGCTAATGTGGAGGAGTTTCAAAGCTAGCTTCAAACCCTTCTTTACTCTACTCCAACAATGAGCAATGTATATATACCCCACTGAACCCAAGTGTTCAAATCCCACAACCTCTTCGCTGAGAAAGAGTGGAGCGCCCTAGTAGTCTGCCACAAGACAACATTTTCACCCCTGACCAAAAGGCTTTGAAATTTTTAGTCAGCCTCTCTATAAATATTTCAGTATCTCCCTGTATATAATGTAAACAACATTTACCATTATGATGTTTTTCTCTGACCCTGTTGCACTTAGAACTGAAATTGATTCTCTATAATTGACCTCTCACTTCCACCTCTCTGCCTGCTCAGATGTATCTCTCCCTTGCGCCTTGCTTGCTAACATTTTTCTTACTTTTTACCTTCTTATCTCTTAGCCAAAGTGACAGTAAGTTAGATAAAGCAATTTTTAAGTGTTCTCTAGTTGGACAACTTTTTAAACATTTAAAAAAAAAATTATTTTGATCATATCCGAGACAAGAACACGTCAGCACAAATCCAACAGTCTCTTCAGGCTGGCCTTAAGGCCGGAGGCAAAGCAAAGTCTCTGGAATCACAAAACGTGCTCATGAGTCTCTGGACAGCACAGAGTGTGCTCAGGGGTGTCTGGAGAGGGAACACTAGAGGGGTCTGACCCTGGAGAGGAAACACTAGTGGGGTCTTACGCTGGAGAGGAAATACTTGAGGGGTCTAAAGCCCATTCCCATTTCTCTCACTTGTACTCGGTTTGGTCCCTAGTACTTGGTTCTTTACATTCATGTGTAAGGTTAGTTTGTCCCAAGAGTTATACGAGTCAGTGGGAAGTGCCCTCCAACCCTTAAAATGATCCCTTCAGACCGAGAGAGGCCTGGAGATGACTTCGGAAATGATTGGGCTGAGACTAAGAAAGCAGAATCCAGTCTTAGAGGCGGAGGCTAAAACTGAGCAAGGTATTACTTGGGTGCAAAAAACAAAATTACATCTATCATGGGGATGTAACACATTGGAGTCAGTTGTTGTTCATGGAGGTGCCTGCTGAGACCACAGGAAAAACTGACCTGGCTTGGTTGAGGAGTAAGGTTTGCAGCAGACTTATCTAGGGAGCTCTGAAACCTCGGGATCTGATCAACAAGGAAGTTCAGTTGTTCAAAAAAAGCGATCATGAACTTTACCCATTGTGCATTCAGTTGTTTCATTTCCTCATGCAATAACGCCAGTTGCTCCTCCTGTTTGTTTATCTGTCTCTCGTTGGCGCCTGAGGCATCTAGAAATGAGTCCGAGTCTTTTTCTGGCTGGTTCCTACTGTCAGGTTGTGGAGGTTTGAAGGACCCACAGCTTCAACAGAAGCAAGAATCCACAAACAAATACAGAAAAACCAAAATGCACAAGACATCAGGAAAAACACACATGAGGAGCAAAGAAATTACAAGGAACCAGCAAAGAGTGACTGAAAAAAAGGAGTATGTGTTGGAGACAGAAACAATAGGAGGGCTAATTGGAAGACAAGGAACAGGTGCAGGAAGAAGAACCTAGCTAGGAGAAGGAGACTGACACAAGAGGCCAACAGAGGGTAAACAAGAACTAAATAAGAACTTAAATACAATATAAAACAACAATAACACAAAATGGAAATAAAACCAATGAAAACTCAAAGAGAAAACTTAAACAGAACCAAAACCATGCCGGGTTTATGTCGGTCAGAGCTACGCAAGCCCCCTTGCAAAAAGTTGCGTTAGGTGTGCTCAGCTTAATTTACTCTGTATTAGCACTAAGTGATACAACCAGGTGTGAGGGGATTTTTTCTCAGATTGGGTGCAAAATTCAATTCGTTATGTTCAGGGCTTGGGTCAGTATTGTGGTAATGACCTAACAATAGCCAACCATCACTTTTTTTTAGCATGAATCTTGTGACAGAGAATTTTGATAATAATTCTTATATTTAACAATATAATTACAACAAAATCTGCATTGCTTTCCAAATGCTATACTGAATTTTTAAAACACCCCCCTCTTTTTACAGAAGTATGGACTCTTTTGTATGTGTGCATCTGCTGGGCTACTTCTTCCTCCGCCTACTAGTATCATCAACAACTTGAGAAGGGAGTTCATCAAAGAGCAAAGCAAAATAAAATGTTTGGATGAACGAGAAGCGTGATATTGTCTATTTTTATCCATTAAAACATAAAAGGGACAGGCACAATGCAGTTTGTGTGAAAAGACAGTCCCACAATTCACCGATACAAGAAATCTTTTCAAACACCTTAGCCTTACCTATGGAGTCATGCCGAAGCAGATAAAAAAAAACAAAGGCTTCCCCTACATCTTTCAAACAGTGGAGTTTGGTGGAAAAGAGAGGCTTAACTAAGGCGTACTTATTTAGGTTATGAAAAGAGGTAATGGTGTTCAAATGAATTAATGTGTTTGTGTTTAATTGATAATTTAAATAATGTAGAGTTGCAAGTGTAGTGCTCTTATTATTTTGTACAGGAAGACACAAAAGTGGGGACAATCATTTGAAGATCATCTCTGGACACAATTGTTCTAAGTTCAGAGATTTTCCACATCATTGAATTCTGACAACAATTTGAGATTAAATAGAGAGGAGAAACTAGCTGCAGTGTTCTCAGTGATGTTATGCCTCTCTGACTCAATGGACACAGGCTCAGGAATGGATATTAAATCAAATAAAACACAATAATTGTCAATCGTGTGGACATTCTCTACACAAAAGTTGGCAACATTAAGGCCAGGAGAAAAACAACGTCTAACATGTGACCCTTTTAATGGGTGGAGCCGGAGACATGTTGCTTAAAATGAAAAGACTTGGACATTAAAATTTCAAATTCTGCAACAAGAGGGGCGGGGCCTCCCAAAAACCTAGCAGCCATCTGGACAAAATTAATTTAGATGGAAAAACTCCTCTTCTCTCTGCCATGTCTCAGTGAAAAACATGAAATCAAAATGTTTCCTGGTTAAAAAGTTGATTCAGGGAAAAAAATTAATTGCCAATAGAACGGGCATTCAATAGTCCAAGCCTGAATGACAGTGACGTCACAGTAGTAATGTTATGAGATGAGCCGAGGCTTCGAGGCGTGTGTCAAGTAATGGAGGAGGCGTTTCCCCGAACCGCGTGTTGAGGCGTGATTCATTTAGAGGAGGGGCCAAAATTGATGACGTCCGAGGCCTCGTTACTGTGATACCACATAACCGCTTCGGGAAATGGTTCAGGAAGCGCAAAAATTTTGATAGGCATTTAAACAGGCTCAGCATTCAGTCAAGATCTGGGAATTTGGAGGAGTTGCTGTCAGCTGGATAGAGTTTGGATAGATTGTAAGAATAGATTGGTTGGAAAAACAAATCTAGTTGCTTAAAACTATTTTGGATAGAATAAACAATATAATGATCAAAATCTGAGCAAACCACCAGACACAGTCGTAACGCTAGTATTAAGCAGTATTTTTTCCATTGAACGGTTAACCACATAAGTGGCGTCATTTATAAGACACAAACTCCCTCTCCTGAGGTTGATGGTTCTAGACCTTCCTTTTGAAAGTTGCGATCATATTTATTTATTTTGGCTAATGAGACTTATTTGCATTGGTTTAGATTGGGTAAAAACTCTGCCAATTTAGCCAAAAGATTGGTTGAACACAACTTCCGACCCGATTAAAATAAAAAAATATGGAAAAGCTATTATTTTTGAATAAAAATGACTAACACATTTTATTTTGCATCACAACTAAGTAATGGGTTAATAAAAAGAAAAAATAAATAAATGATATGCATTGAAGTTAGTTGTTTTGATGTGATTAATAAAATAGATCATCAAATCTTTGGCAAAGCACTCTGCATAGTACACCTGAGTTTGTTTTTTTTTTCAGTTGCACCACTATCATTTTTCCATGACTGTTAAATCAATAGAAGCAAGTTTGTGACCATGAAGTACTGCATCTTTATAGGAGTAAAAGAAACTCCCTTTCCATTTTCGCTGTAGCAACAAAGGGTTTTTTTTTTTTTTTTGCCTGGAAGCAGAGAATGCTGCTGGGTATATGCAGGCATTCATTAAAAGTGGAATTTGGCATGATTAATGACACTCACAATTTGCAGTAGAGACTACAGGCTCTGTTGAGGCTTGGGCAGGAAAATTGGATCGCGCTGGGTAAAGGGGTGGGTGGTCCTAACTCCTCTCTCTGTGGAGTCCCACTTGCTCTGTCCCGTTGTGCTGTGCTGCAATGCCTCAGAGGGATCAAATCTCTGGAATACAATGACTTGATTTCATTCGACAAGTAATTTCTTTGTTTATTTATTTTTTCTTTCTTTTTTTTCCCCTGGCATGATCATTATTTCCTCATTTTGCATTCGTTTCATCAGAGATAATTTATCTCTGCCTGCTTTAATGAAGTGATAATTCCATGATAATTAACTTAATCCTGCACCAAAGCAAATTTGCCTAATGACTGTTGTTTTGATAGTCGGGAGTTGATGCATGGGAAAATGTCCACACTGGGAGGATTTGCGGCTCGGTGCCAGGCAGCCAAAACAAGAGGCAGCAGAACCAAGAGCAAAAACATGAAGAAAAAAAACACCTGACAATTTTACTTTGTGACCTTTATTCTTTTCATGGTTGAAATAAATTCAGTAGTTCAAATAACAGGGTGCTAATGGGTTAGCACAATGAAAGAAAACCTATTTGGTCTGCCAGATAATGTCCATCTTCAAATATGGGTCTTGGGCTAAAATGAGACGGAAGAGAGCGGGATTTGGGCTAAGGAATTGTCCATAAAATTGTACTTTTGCCAGGGTATCAACGCTTAACATTTTATTTGTCTGACTTGCAAAAAAGTTTGATATTTTCGATACTACATATAATTGCAATTAATATCCCCAATGCATTGTAGATTATAAGATTAACAGGGTGTCTCCAATTGATTTTGTATAAATAAATAAAAAAGTTTGGCTCCTGACATACAGATACTGAATGAACTTTTTGAGTGATAACAGACTGTACATAAACTAATTACTTTAAAGCCAGGTTGCATGTTCGTGTTTTTATATTTTACACCTCTGTAATTAGCTATACCCAAAACCTTCAGAGATATCACTGTTTTACATTTTAAACTACCACATAAAAATGCAATCTAAAGGACCCCAAACTAACATTTAATGTGCCTATTTTAATAGGCTTTAGGGGGGTTGTTTTTGCAGATTCCTATGCATTTATTTTGCAGATTCCTATGCATTTATTAGGCATTCACTAAGAATATATTCTATGATTAATCTGATTCCCTGTTTTTTAAGAAATACGTAGCTCTGAACTGCCCTATGTGTCATGATCGCAGCCATGGTAGCTGATCTAAGTACTCACTTCATTCATATGGGAGAATTATCCTGCCATAATGCAAGAGCACATAATTTCAATTTGAGAAAAGAATCTCATCTTCTTGCACTAAAAACTTATAATGCTCACACTCAAAACATGTGCTCTCTCTCAAATATTTTCTCTTCTCTCTCAAATCTTTGTTTCTTCACTCAGATTTAATGCTTCTTGCACAGATATTTTCTCCTCTCGCTTGCCTCCTTCTCTTCGCGCACAAACCGCGCTCTGCTCGGCTCTGCTTGCAGGTTTTTTTTTGCTCTCTCTCAGATTGGATCGGATCGTCGCCTAGCAACCTTTCCAGCCAATAGAACGACAGCCTCGGAAAGGGTGCGCTTGTCTAACTCTACTGAGTGTGCCTGTGATAAACCTTACCGACAATAAAATGGCTTTTTAATTTAAAAGCTATCAATTTTCAGACGTGACGTGATGTGAACAGAAAACTCAGAGTTGCTCGTCAAAAAAAAAAAAAGTTTGCTAGTCAGGGCAGATGCTAATTCTGCCTCCAGCAGAAATTAAGTGACTTTTCATTGGTGATTCTTGAATTGCCCTTTACTGTTTCCTTTTTTATTTCCTGATTGTTGTTGTTTTTCAGCTTCTTATTTTAATAGCTTTTAAATTAAAAAGCCAATTTATTGTCGGTAAGGTTTATCACAGGCACACTCAGTAGAGTTAGACAAGCGCACCCTTTCCGAGGCTGTCGTTCTATTGGCTGGAAAGGTTGCTATGCGACGATCCGATCCAATCTGAGAGAGAGCAAAAAAAATCCGCAAGCAGAGCCTACAGGTTTGCGAGCGTATTTGAGACCCGAGCAGAGCACGGTTTGTGCGCGAAGAGAAGGAGGCAAGCGAGAGGAGAAAATATCTGTGCAAGAAGCATTAAATCTGAGAGAAGAAACAAAGATTTGAGAGAGAAGAGAAAATATTTGAGAGAGAGCGCATGTTTTAAGTGTGAGCATTATAAGTTTTGAGTGCAAGAAGATGAAATTCTTTTCTCAAATTGAAATTATGTGCTCTTGCATTATGGCAGGATAATTCTCCCATACATTCGCCTGTTGTTCCATCCCCACGATCTAATTACCATTCATCTTATCTACCTCTTCGGTCTAGTTTAAATATGGTTCAGCCCAGCTATCAGGGCCAAATCATTATCCCTAGTTTTTCGTGTTAGTTATTCATGTTTGTTTGTTTTTGAGTTAAGTCCCCGTTTCTTTTCTTGACTCTTGGGGGCCTGTATGTCAAGAGGGTGTTTGTGTTTGTCTCCTGATCATCCCCTGGATCTTCACCACGGAGCCCTCAGGGTTTTGGCTTGGAGTGCGTGGGAAGCCAGTTTTAATTCCTGTTGTCCTGTATCCTAAGAGGAGTTTGGTTTAAAGTTCTCCAGTTATCCTGATACCATGTCTTGTTTCTCTTCCTCTGAGCCACTGGGCTCACCTGTCTCCAACTGAGCGTGTCTGTCTGAGTTCGTTGCTGGACTTATTAAAACTCTGAACCTGCCTGAATGCTCTGTGCATTCCTGGAACCAAAGATCTGTCAGTTCCTGTTTGGATCGGGCTACGGACTCCTGGATCTCAGAACGGTCCTGTTCTTAGCCGTTTCCCTGACCTGGATCGGTCTCCTGCATGTTCACTCGGCTGTTGCATTTGGGACACTCTGGACAGCTCAGCACCGCATCTCGTTGACAGTGCATCGGCCGATCATGCCTAGGATCTTGTTTTCAGACTTTAAACCAGACTTTAAACCAGACTATTAAACCAGTGTATCTGTCTCTGTGACATAAAAAGCAGGAAGTTTACACATCTGCCCTAACTTTAGAGCACCAAAATTTGTAATATACCTGAATCTATGAGTGGCTCATTACCATGCCTCTGCTGAGTTAAATGAGGGGACTCACCCTTTAGATTTAGGTGTGTTGGAGAAGAGATGCATCTACAAATTACAGTATGGCTGCTCTTGAGGACCGGACTTGATCACCCCTGCTTTAGAGCATAGGTTTGTTGTAGTTGGGGAGCTGAGGATAAATGCACTGGAGGTGAGCTGCCTTGCTCCATCAGCTTGGCACACACCAAACCATGGCCTTTTGCACATAATGATGAGCACAATATCATTTAATAAATAGTTTAGAAAAAAGTAGCATCCTAACAAGTGTACACAACACTAATGAAGATACCGTCAATGCATCTATCTGGCCCTTTAATGTTGCTAACACAGAATTACACCCAAATCACTGACAAAGACATGGAGGAGCATGTGCAGACACCTCATGCGGGTAAAAAAACAACAACAACATATTGCTAAAGAGCCGCATGTGGATATGGGATACAGAGGTAGGTTGAACTACAGCGCCACCATTCAAACTGAAACACAGAAGCTACTTTAAAAAAAATATTGTTATAAATAAGAAAAAAATATTTACACCCATGAAACATAATGGTTAGAGCCCTGGCATATTGATATTACAAGTTAATTTAAGATCACACATCAAACCAATGTAAAAGATTACTGTAGTGTTTTCAGCGAGGATGTTAGTGACACAGAGTTAAACCACAAATGTAGACCCTGCAGTTTTAGTTGCAGCCTGTTTGTCTTCATAACCATATGGTGAAAACTCAAATGACTCTCCAATAAATCTTAACACATAGACACATATACACAAATGAAGTGCCTCAAGCTCATTAGAATAACATTAGAGAAAAATCAGCAATAACATCCGAACTCATCAGTATAAAGCAGCTTACAGCGTTCCTACCTGACAATTCAGAGTGGATGGCATCTAATAAAGTTTCCATACTGCCTCTTGCATGTGAATCTTTGTTTTCCTGGCAAAACCTGCAAACCGGAAGTGTGTAAAAAAAAAAAAAAAGTAGGGTTTAATGATGATATTTTCTAATGCTAACTTATACAAAGCATGAGTTGTTTGTCTAAATAACTTGCAATAATTTATAGTTACATAAAAATTTTTGTTTAATTACTTATCTAACCTTGTGAAATTATTTACAGAAATGCCTTAAGGGCAACCCTCTTCAGGTCTGGCCTATGGAGGCCATTATAATAAACAATCTACTATACCTTCAGTCCTTTGGCATTAGAAGGGTAACCTCTGTATCTGGTCACATACACAACCACAGTCACATATCTGGTCCTTACACAACCTGGCTCCTAGGCCTTAACGTCGATTTTTCTTACTGGACAGTCCTTGGTTGGGAACATGGCAGTCACTTTTGCCATGGGCCAGCTGTTGCATACAACCTGCTTCTCCTTTAACAGAACCAGGTTACCAACTTGGAGGTTTCTACGTGAATAGTAAATTTCTAACTTTGTTGTAATTTGGGCAAAAATATCTCACATCCAGCGTGTACAAAACTGGTTGTAAAGAGGTTGGAATTGCCTCCTTTGCTTGGTATAAAGGTCTTTATTCACAAAGTCTCCAGGTGCATGTAGAGGGCAAAATTTGTGTAATGAACATTGAATGGGATAGAATAAAGGGGTTCTCTGGATCTGACAACACTGGAACGAGCGGCCTTGCATTTATGAAGGATGTAATTTCAGCCATGAGTGAGCATAGCACTTTGTGACTTAGTAGTATCTTCTTTTACAGGAACCTGGAATCCAGAATTCTGTGGGCGACTCAATCATGCACTCCCAAGAACCTCCCATGTGAGAGGCATGGGGCAGATTGAACTCCCAGCTGCAGCCTTGCTCTATTAGGTACTTCTGCATTGATTTGTCCATTTCATATTCCTTGGTATATGCAACCTTGGTACCCCGATCAGATAACAACTTTTTAGTGGGGCTTCTTAGAGTAAAGAAGTGGTGGAGGGCATTTATGCAACTGGACTTTTCTAAAGATTTGATTACCTCAATATGGATGGCTCTTGAAATCATGCAAGTAAACATGATGGCCATTGCTTACTTTAATTACTTCACCTCTGGTACCTCTGGTAGTTATGGACCAGGGCCAAAAGGCATCAAGGCCCAAGTTTTTATGCAAAAGGGAGCTGTGACTGTGTTTAGGGAGAATCACCAGACTCTTTTCAAGGTCCTCAACTTCTGAGTTAGTACGTCGGCCTCCAACAGAATTAAGCTGATTTGTGCCAGCTTTGCTTTTGCTGTTGGGGTAAGATTTGCTGTCGCTCTGACTAAGGAGTCAAAGGTGGAAAAGCAGTCATACTTTTATTGATGAGGACTTGAAGATGAGCAACATAAGTTCTGATTTCTGGCCTAAATTCTGAGTCTTTGTCCGGCTCTATTAAGTCAAACATTCCACCCACTTGTGGTGTCTCTCCAGGAGGACGATGGATGAATTTTCTTCAACGGAGAGTCTCCAGACTGATTAGTGAGTGAAATCTTGAAAGCTCGCGAGATCAGGATGGTCTCACGAAGCTAATAGCTAACAGCCTGTACAATTGACTGTGAGTTAGAGCAAACTTAAGCAGGTTAAGATGGGATTCAGCGAGTGAAGCTTTTATTACTTGAAGCAATTCTGTTACCTCAGCCGGAGGGGGGGGGGAGTGAAATCAAGCCAGTTTATCAATCTCCTCGGGGGAAAAAATTTACTTTAGGAGAAGGAAACGGCTAAAATAGTGATGCTCAGACAAAGCAGGTGAGTGTGGCATCTCTCTCTCACGCTATGAAAAAAAAAGGAAAAACTTAGACAAATTTCCCAAATCTTTTTTTGAGAATCGACTCTCACTGCCTCAGTCAAAATATTAACTGCCTCATGGTGTTTATTGCTCTGTTTTTCTTTTCTTTAAATTTAGATCTCATGATGTTTTAAATATAGAAATAGGAACATTCTCTACCTGATCTAGTTTGAGAGGCTGCACAGACTCACCCTGCTTTAAGAAGGCACTGGTGTTTTTTTTTTTTTTTTTAATGGCTTCTCATAATCTATCCAAGTCATGTGAGGGAAAATTGGTTTAATTTTTGTATAGCACAGAGACAGAAGTGAAAAAAAACTCTGGGCAAATCTGCCCACCCTGCCTACACGTAGCCTCCCTATAGGCAGTCAGTGTGACATGGTAAAAAATTAGATCTGAGATTTTAAAAAATGTGGTACGCAACCGGTGTGTTCAGGCCTTTATACTCGTAAATACAATTTTTACAAATATTTTGGTACAGATTCAGCAACATTATAAAGTGTCTTATATATTTTATATTAGGGTTTAGCAAGATCTGCTCAATTAGAACAATTAGGTTTTACATTATAAAATTAGACTCTTAAAAAAAACTGTAAAAACAAACTGCATATTGCGTCTACCCTCTTGTAATGTAGTAGTATCAGTAGTGGCAACCCGGAAAAACACTCCATCTGACTTTTGTCAGAAATATAGTCCTTTGGAATGTTCTTTTCTTTTCTACAAGCTTGTGACATGCATCCTCACCCATATAGACACTAATGGACTCTTCAGTTAGTAAAACTTCCACACCAAAGGGTTTTGGTATTTGTAAACCTGCTACCAAGCTAAATTGTGTAAACTGCAAGAACGAAAGATCAGATTACTAAGCAGTCCTGCTCGCCCACTGATTTATCTGTGCATCTCTAGTTTTCACGTAAAGTCGAGCAGAATCATATCATCTATCCATACATGGGGTTCTAATTGTGCTACTTTAGTCATTACTGATATTTCTCGTTTAATATCAGAAGAACCTTGTAAAATGAACAGCTAATTCAAAATAATCATACATGACACACCTAATTGAAATGTTTACAACAATAGAACAAGTTTGTGAAGGTTCTGTTTAAATGTTGTCTAAAAGAGAAAATCTCTGCTAGAGAAAGAATGTGAGTCAGGATTTTTTATTTTTTTTCCCACTGTTATTGTTTTCTGTCAAACTAACAACAAAACATAAGCACAGAGACAGGCATGGATTAATGACATTTAAGTGAAAAGGGAGGCGTGAAAATCCAGCTGGCTTGATCTATCAAATGGCTCACCCTGAATGCAGGCAAGACTGGCAGCCAACAAATCACCACCATGTTTGTGTGTCTTACATGATTAAGCATATGTAGAAAGCATTAAATCACTTTTTCCTTACTGACACCTGTGAGTTTCACTACTCCTGTCTGTAAACTGGCTGTAAAAACCGGGATTCTGCTTTAAAATAAGATTAATTGTTCTAAAAAAAAAAAAAATGACATCCAGTATTGATGATAATAAATTAACAGCTGATTTTAGTGTAATCCAATGATTCTAGGTGTCCTGTTGATTTCTAGATAATCAAAACAAACTGTTTTGTGAAATTGATTATTTCTAAGCCAGACATTTGCTTAACTTTTGTCTGATTAAATCACATACAGTATTTAAGTTACATACTTTATAGTAGAATTTTTTTTATGATGCTGCAAACACTTTGTGATAGTGGTCAAACACATTCCTTATTCAAATGAGACATTTTCACTTTATCCATGTGGGAAGGTTTATATTTGGTTTGTTCAAATGTACATAGAGACATGTAAATAAACAAATAGATGCTCTATTCTGAGCAGGGGAATGGAAAAAAAGCAAAACTTTTAATACAGATGAGTGTCACGCTGCTCTATGTTGAAGCAGGCCGCAATAAATTTGCACTAGATGTTGTTGTGTCCAGTACCAATCAGTGACCACCTTGATAATATTACTGTTATACATGAGTAAAAATATTTTAATCATTTTATCTGTTCTTCTATTTATCGAAGTAGCAAGGGGTGAGCTGGCCATTGGGAGCATTCGATGTTTCTTGATTGACCTGGGCTGCTCAGTGGTTGCTCATTGGGTAGGTCCAATGGGTCTTTTCGGGTCACATGTGATTGTTTTAATATAGAATCTGTGCTCTCCATGTGTTTCGCTTAGGTATGTGTCTTGCTAAATTCCCCACAAATACTGATCAGACGTTAGTGTTGGAAACGCTACCAAAAAACAGACCTTACAAATAGTTAATAGTTCTCCAAATTAGTAACTGAGTTCTATCAAAGTAACTAGCTACTAGTCAAAGTATCTATGCAAATACTTTCTTATGATTTAAAATCTCAAAGACTTTAACTTAGACCGTAAACTGGAGTTTTAATGATGAAATACAAAGTGTTTGTTATGAATTTTTGTAATGAATTTGTTCACTATTTAATTAAAAGTATTATATATCTGAAAACATTGCAAATTAATCTGCACCATTTCTGTGTGCCTGGTGGGAAAAATTAGGTACAATATAATTATGTAGATGTAATGTTTTTTTATTTGTAATAAAATAAGAATAAAGCACATTATATGTTTAAGACCGGTAAATTTTGCACAGTGACAACATTTCACTTGCTATAAAAAATATATGAAGCTGAAACAAAAGTAGAATATACTTTCCAACGTAATTAAAGAAGGGATTTCACTAGTCCACAAAAAATTGCAGGACATATAATCCCAATATTTCTTTGTGTGAAAAAGTAATTTTTGCAAGAAAAATCATGGTAACAGTGATAAACTAAATAACTTGGATTTGTAAAGGCAGCCGCTGTAAGTCACCGTTAAGATGATGTGAGAGGCCTCTTTATACTGGAGCTGCTCCTACCCAAAACTTATAAAATCTCCCTTCCTGCACATAATGAGCACATAATCTCCATGTGTTCATGCTCTCTGCTTATAAAGTTAACACTGCTTTTGTGGATGACAGGCTTTGTGAGTACAATGAAGTCAATACATTTCTGGTGGACAAGCAAAATGGATTTAGGAAAACAGAGCATGCAATGATCGTGTTTGTTTTATCCTCGGTAGAGGGAGCAAGGCTGTAAGAAAGTATAAACACCTCTGTGTGCTTTGTTAATTTTAAAAAAGCCTTTGACTTGATAAATAGAGACCTTTTCAACAACAAGTAATCTTTTATCGTATTGGTGGTTATCTCTATATCCATCAAAGCCTCATATAAAACACTGGTTGCCTGCATGCAGATGAATGATATGAGGAGAGGGTGGCTTCTTACACTTTTTGGAGTGAGGCATGGTGATGTTCCCTCTCCTACATAATTTGCTATTTAGGCCTATGTTTTGGGCCAAAAAGTGAAGAGTACTGTGGACTTCATTCCTATTATTCTGTTGTATGTGGATGATATTGTCTTGATTGCAGAGGAAGAAATTGAATTGAAAAATAAATGTTCGACATTATGAATACCTGTTGTAATAAAGGAAGGATTAAGATTAAAAAAGAAATAACTCAGATTGTTCATTTTACAACATCCTCTGTTGGTCATAGTCACTATAGATTTTATTTTGGTCAAGCATAGTTTATGTATTCTGTAAAATACAAGTACCTTGAATTTTTATTTAGAAGAATCTATATTTTCCTGAAGGTAGAAGGAATTAGCAGAGGCTGCGGCAAGGACAATAGCGGCAAAAGTTTTTCATTTATTAATGAGTTGAAGCTATGTTCTGATGGTAGTTTCAGTACCTTTACCAAGCTTTATAAATACATTGTGATATCAGTACTGTTTTATGCTCAGTACTATTTGGGGTTGCCCTAAAGTGTGTGTCTGTTCAACACAAAGCAATGAGGTACTTCCTTGGGGATCATACTGTAGCTTCACTCATTGGGCAGCTATAGAGGGAGACATGGGCTGGGAGCCCTGTATATTGAAGCAAATGGTTGATTTTTTTTTAGATTGTGGAAACACTTTCACTAATCAAATAATAGACTCGCCACGACAGCTTTTATTTATTTTAAAACCATAAATATTTGTGGTCTAGTGAGGTCTTTGAAGCATTTTCATTTGTAAATTCACATTAATTGTGTTTTGATCAAGTTATAAAATATATTTTTTAAACAAAATAAAAAAAAAGAATAATAATACCAAAAAAATGTCACAAAATAAACATATCAAATTTTCAACATGAACTATATAAGAAAAATAGAGTTTCTAAATAAAACTAAACTAAAGATGCCAAAGTGGGGAGGTAGGGTCGGCTGCTCAGTGGCGCATTGGGTAGCACTTCTGCCGTGAAGCAAGAAGGTTTCAGGTTTGATTTCCAGCCCCGGTTTATTTTTGCATGGGTTCTCTCCGGGTACTCCATCTTCCTCCCACAGTCCCAATACATGACTGTTTGGTTAATTGGTTTCTCTAAATTCTCCTTAGGTGTGAGTGTGGGCGTGAATGGTTGTTTGTCTCTGTGCTGCCCTGTGATGGACTGGTGCCCTGTCCAGGATGGACAGTGGTGTAACCACTCCTGTCTTCACGAAGGTGGTTGACAGCAATAGTAAGGAGTCAGAACAAGAATATTCAGGAACCATATTAAAAAACAATACTTATTTTATTGACATTAAGACTTGCATTGGAGGAATTTTTGCTGCAGTGGCCCCGGCTCCCTAAAATATACTCTGAGATTTGTTGTCCTGAGCCGACATCATGCTGAGTAGTTCAAAGGCATTGAGTAATTTATCAAGGCTTCTGATTTGTCAGGAATCCAGTTTGTGTGGTCTGTTTTTGTGTTTCCTTTCCTCGTCCACCAGGTGGTGCTCCGTCCTCATTGGGTCTCCCTGCACACCTGCAGCTCATTCCCTCATTGCCTGTGGAGTGTTCTTAAGCTGCTGACTGCCACTACCTTGAGGCCAGAGTGTTTTCCAATACAGGGTGCTCTAGCCATGCTTAATTTAGCAGAGTCTAACCTAAGACTAACAACTTCAAGAGTCAGATCTCTGGGACTTCTATTATAGGGATAGGGGGGACCTATTCCTTTCCCTTCCACCATCAGCTCCTCGCCAGCCAGATCCCAATTTACAGCCCCTTAGTCGCCCTGTTTCCTTAGCTCCTGAACCCATTAGCGTCCCAGTTTCTTTAGCTCCAGGGTCCGTTAGTGCACCAGTTTCCTCAGTTAGCCTGGTGCCACGGGTTGTTAGCAGACTAGTTAGCCTTGCGCCAGATCCCGAATCAGAGCCCTTTAGCCAGTCAGATCCAGATTCAGAGCCCTTTAGCCAGCCAGATCCTGAGTCAGAGCCCTTTAGTCAGCCAGATCCCGATTCAAAGCCATTTAGCCAGCCAGATCCCGAGTTATTGCCCATTTGCTGCCCAGTTAGCCTAGCGTCTGAGGCCATACGCAGGCCAGTTAGCCTAGTGCCTGAGGCCATTAGCAGGTCAGTTGGCCTAGCGCCTGAGTTCTTAAGCAGCTTAGCCTTTGAGACACCTGAGCCCGCTCTTAACCATCCAGAGACCCCTGAGCCCGGACCCATTAACGGGCCAGAACCTGAACCAGGGCCCATTAGAGACTTTGCTTCGCCCCTTGACCGGTCCCCAGAGACTCTTTTTGGCCTTTGCTCACCCTGGGTGGGTTGTTTTTTGTTGTGTCTTGGACTCTGTTTTTGTTTTCTTGCCCTCCTTACCTGGTTCCCCCTCCGCCCACCCTGGGTGGGTTGTTTTTTGTTCTTTTTTGTTGCCTTCATGGACATCTCCTTTTGTTCTGGGCATCTGGAATCCACCCTTGGGGGGTGGGGTACTGTCAGGAATCCAGTTTGTGTGGTCTGTTTTTGTGTTTCCTTTCCTCCTCCACCACCTCCTCCACCAGGTGGTGCCCCGTCCTCATTGGGTCTCCCTGCTCACCTGCAGCTCATTCCTTCATTACCTGTGGAGTGTTCTTAAGCTGCTGACTGCCACTACCTCAAGGCCAGAGTGTTTGCCAATACAGGGTACTCTAGCCATGCTTAGTTTAGCAGAGTCTAACCTAAGTCTTTGTTTTGCCAATACTGGGCAATCTAGCCATGCTTAGTTTAGCAGAGTCTAACCTGAGTTTTTGTTTGCCAGTTTTGGATTCTCTAATCAAGCTGAGTTTTTCTGAGTCAAACTGAGTTTTTGTCAACCTGAGTCTTAACTTTGTCATATTTGGCTTCAGGTGCCTAACCCACATGCAG
>NW_015150472.1:1387693-1405179 GCF_000732505.1 Cyprinodon variegatus
AGTGGCAGTAAGCTTCTCCATTCACCAAGGAACAACCGAAGTCTGAGTAACCCAGTCCACCCATCTCCAAGAAAGACGCTCTCTGGTACAATCCTCTCAGTCTGGATTCCATAAAGGACACCTTTTCCTGGAGAAGTGAGTCTGCAACCTTTTCCTCCAATTCTAAACCTAAGATTCAAATTTCCCACTGAGCCTGAACTAACCGCAGTGTCATCCCCTCACCTTTCAGTCCCTGTTGAGCAGTGCTCAGAGCAGCACTGGATTCACCACATCATTACCTAATAAACCTGTTTAAACTTTTCCCTGGTCTCTCTGTTTGGTCTTCTGCATCTTGGGGTCAGACCTTAGATAAAATCATGACATGATTATTGTGATATTGAGGCAACTTTTTCAGATGCAGTCTTCATAATGCAAAAAAACAAGAAAATGTTTAATTTACGTAAGCCGGATGTTAGTATACACGTTAATTATAAACCAAAACTAAGTAAATTTTTAACCTTCATAAAATATTTTCCTAACTTTTGTAATTCTATGTCAACTTATAATTAGCTGATACCTCTGTCATGGCCTGAGGGGCCCAAGCACTAAGCAACTTTGAGGATGGTGACAGTAACCCTGCCAAACAAAACAACTACAAATGTGCAGATGGCTTTGGGACATACGTTACTTCCCCCTTTCCCCATTTGTTATAAAGATGGCATTCAGTGTGACAAAATTGCCCTGAGAGATTGTGTGTCAACCATGGAGCTGGACAGGAATACTTTTTCCCTGTGTCATTCACTGTATTACACGTAACTTAACTTAATTTGTGGACACCTATGGTTTGATTTCTATGTTTATGTGGATTGCATGGTTTGTTAATCACATCAAGTGGCCAGTATAACCTGTAAAAATATATTTACTGAGAATGTTGGTGGCGTGTTCAATACCTATTTCACCCACTATATTTAAAGGTTTAACTATTCAGAACATTTGTCCATATGTAAGGCATATTATATATGAATGGGTGGGGAAATAATTTTCTCCTTCTCTGAAATACGTAAGCAATACAACTGAATTGTATATTTATTTATTTTCCACATCCATTGAATTTTTCACTGTCATTTTTATCAAAAACCTTTGACCTGAGAAAAATAAAACTTTAAATCTCTGATCCATTAAAATGATCAGTACAAAAATTAGTGTATTTTTATTGGGGATATCCATATAACAGCAGTTAAAACACTCAACACAATTTGCAGCCTACAGCTTGGCCTGGAAACAATATTTCTGAGCAATTGTCTCTTTAAAAGAAAGGGTGCCAATTATGTTGTTATGTTATTACCTGTCAACCATGGAGCTAACAAATGGCTATTGGCTCAGTGTTGTTCCCTGGCCAGTGCTCACCTAAGTCCTTCCAGTGTTGTTTGGATAGCCTTGGAAAAGGGACAGGAAGTAGGATTAAGGAGCAGTCTCATGCAAACATAAGCCACTCGTATGTTAATGATAAGATAAATATTTCACCCAGCAATTTTGGCTTTGCATGAGATCCCACTTGCGTCCAGGGGACTGCTTTTCTAGAGTTTTATTTAATTCTAGATGAAAAGCTTAAAAAATAAAATGTATTTTTAAAAAGATCTTGAATGAGTATTTAACTTTACAGTGTACAACATATTTTGACAAAGATTTTACACTGGCGTCATTTAATTCTATGTTTATGCCAACCCAGAAGTGCTATTATTCACAAATTCAAGGCTATTTTGATTAATTAGTTCAAAAACCACACAGACAGTACAATCAATAACAAACACCCTTTCCCTTCATAATTAACATGAATTAAGTTTATTTATTTAACTGTGCTAGAGAGTAATGGACCAAATAGGAATAGGGAAATTATGTTGGCCACAAAAAAAAAATGTTTTACTGCAATTCATCCTATTTACTAAGGCAGCATAATGAAGACTCCACCTGGTCCTGAAATCCAGCTGTGGATAGCTGAGCTGCAGACAATTCTATAGAAAACAGAGTGGTCGCTCGTTACAAAGCCTCCAGCTAACGGAGGGAAGGATGACAATACACCTGAAAGTCCTCTGTGTCCCTTCTGATCAGTCTACCCTTTCGCAGCAGTGGGAGTGTTTGTGTGATGGCATATCCATTAAGAAGGCTTGTTGGGTTCCTCTCTCCAGATCACGTAAATAATTTAACCATCAGGGGTCAGATTCTATTAAACAGTTTGACATCTACTTTATAATGTGGTAGTGTTTATGAAGCCACTATTTACTAGGGAGCCTAAACAGAAACAGTGTGACACTACATGATGCCGCATTGCTCACTCTGACAGGGATAGGATGTCACTGGTATAACTACCAGTACCCAATACTCTCACTCTGACTACTTGGTGGGATAGTATAAATTGGATCTGCTGTTTCTTTAACTGCTTCTATCACAGTAGATAAGGAAGGTTAGCCGAATGATGGACCCCTGATGGTTAATTGAAGTTTCATTAATTCTGCTGAAATTCAGCTGGAAAAGGAGGCAATATGACTGCAGGGCAACTGTAGACCCAGCGTTTAAGCCAATTATCAGTATTTTCCAGTGTCTTTATCCTCACATAGTCTGCAATGAAACCTATTTTATCTGACCTTGAATGTCCCTGTGTGGTTGTCTGTTTGGAGAATCCACAGCAGATCCCCAGTGAGGCGTCTGTGTATCCTGTGATTAATTATTCAGCCACTCATCATAGACAGATTGCAGTCTAATGGAGAGACTGACATATTAGCAGTTTACTCCAGTCTATTCAATTCACTGAAATGAAGTGTTTCTTTTTGATTATCTAACCAGTGGCAGTTTTTTTTTATATAGGCAACATGGCTGGCTGCCCAGGGTGGCATGACTTGGGTGGGCAGTATAAAATCACAACATATAAAAGCAAACTCAAAAACTAATTTATCTGTAAGCTTAAAGTCTTAAAACCTAAAAACAATGCCTGTAATAGTTTTTATATTGATCTGCGTTATTTTAAACCTTCTGGGTGAGTTATTGGAATAATTTTTGTTAGCCAGAAATTAATAGGTGGTTTCAATGCTTTTTCAACTTTTCTTATTTTAATGGATCTTTACATGATGGTTTGCAGTTTTTTGTGTGACTATAAAATCCACTATATAGTCCCCGCTCTATATAGGGATTGAGGGAAGTCATTTTTAAATTTCAAATCATTCTGGCTTAAACATGTATATAAATGTATTCTTTATCAGACCATATTGTCCCAAAAGTTAGAAAATTTCTATAAAAAAAAAAATCCTTTTTTTATTTTTTTATCTTATGCAGGCCAGTTAGTTATATGTCAGCTTGAACACCTAAATTCGGCCAATCGTATGTCAACAGTCATCTGTCAATCAAATTTTTCGATCATAGGATCTTCATTCATTTTTTTGTTTTTTTGATTTGTAGTATTTTGGATTTTTGGTTGTCTGCCTCTGTTCTTCACAAAGTCTCTAAGATTCACCTTTGCGTCCTAGTCTCTGCATTTGTGTCCTCCGAAAACCCCACCCAACTATGACACTTTGAGTATTTTTAAAAGAACATTTCAGCAAATTTCCTTTTACATTTTAAATCTTTATTTGCCAACATCTGATTTTTTGTGGAATAATTCAGAATTGGCCATATAGTTCACGATCATTGAAGACAAGCTGTTCAAATTTAACAGGTTTTGCATGCCATATGTGGGTCACCTATTTTCAATTTCAAGGTGGATAATTACTCAAAGATCCACCTGGAGACATTTGTTATAGGTTCAACAGTTTCTTATCTATCATCTGGAGTGTTTGAAAATGACAATGAAGCTTAGATGAACAAAGAGAGACAAAAACATTTCTGACATATCTAGGTTTAAACTATGAAATTCATGCTGTGAGATAACAGCAATCATTTGTTAGTTATATATTCATCAAAACCTTCCCAACAGAGAGCCCTATAAAATTTGGATTATTACTTTGTATAAACCTGGCAAAGAAACAGCTTCAAACTAAAAAGTATAATATTTCAACCTGCAGGAGGCCAGTCTGCCAGAACAAATAAGACTCTTAATCATGTTCTTGAAAATGTCCCAGAGTTTTAAAGACCTTGCCTAACCTGTGTGAGATGGCTCATTAATTGTGCATTACGAAAAGTGAGATGGTGGAAATTAGAATACCTGCTTGGAATCACAGCATCCGTTATTGTTGATGGAACTACTTACACGGCCCTTTGACTATGCAGAGTCAGTGTTAGCAACCACCTCCAGTACAACGGCAGCAAGCAGCAGGTGCTGTTTCCTATTAAACTGAGCTGAAACTGAGAGCAGCTGTTATTGGCTGAGTGCTTTCAGTATTTGACGTGAAGTCCTAATGGCCAGCGCATTTTTCACAAATACAACTTTGAAACTCTTCTGTGAGCTCGTACTATTTACAGTTCATGACAGTGATTCTACATATGCAACAATATGGAAACTCCCCAGATTCATGTACTTTACATTAATTTTAATTCAGACAGTTGCTTCATGGTGTACAGATTTAAAAATAAAACACCATTTTAAGATTTCTTCATATCCCGGTTGTGTAGCATGACTTTGTTTTCAGCCTGTTTTACTCTGATACCCCTAAATAAAAACCAGCGCAACCAAATGCATGCAGAGGTCAGGTAAGTTTTGGGGCGTGGTGGCCTAGTGGGGGAATAGGGCAATCCTGAGGTTGTGAATTCAACACCCACTCCCACTGACTGCCACTCTGGGTCTCTGAGCAAAACCCTTAACCCCCGATTGCCTCTCAGACACCCCACTGTTCCCCAAGGGGGTGGGTTAAATGCAGAGGTAAATTTCTCCAATGTGAGATCAATAAATCTAAATTATTATTAATTTGTAAATCGGTTCTTTATGAGTATAATTTAATGTATATATTAATTATACAGTATCTACTCTATAAAGCCTCTGCAGCTTTTGTAGAAAGTAGTACTGAAAAAAAGAATATTTTAGACAAGTCAAAAGTCAGGGTTTGGAGAACTGTTCATTCCACCACCTATCACTTTCAACAATCCAAGAGTCAGATGGGCACCAACACTTACACAGTGGGTAGGAAAAGCACTAAACAGACAAGCATCTGAAAGGCTTAAATTAGCTCTGGACAAGCTATAGAGATTCACAGATGTAATAAAAGCTTTGGTTACCTGAGGATAAACACATTGCTAAAGAAACAAACAAAACAAAACATAAAAAGCAAAAGAAGTCTGATTTTGCCACACAGCAAACACATAGAAGGTGTCCTAGTCAGAGTAGACCGAATTTAAAATTTTTGGGCTACCTGAAAAATAGAAAACTGCACATCAACCCCTACCAATACAATTTCTACTGTCACTGTGGTGGCAGCGCAATGTTGCAGTAGCTATTATTTTGAAACAAATATAGAAAACATTTTTTTTTTCTTTGACATTCTCAACTTTTAATTATGCACTTCATTGCAATTTTTATTTTATTATTTTTAAACAGGAAATCCAAACTATCTTCCAGGTGAGGCTGTAATATAGACAAAGATAACCTCTGTTCTCCAAAACAGAGACATCATCTCCGAATATGGTAATAAAGAACACCAAAATCTGTCACAACCTGGACTTTGGCTTATAGTCGGGTTGAATTAAGGCCAGAGGTACAAAATATAGATATGGTACAACTTAGATGAGAAGTAGGAGGAGGAGGGGAGGTGGTGGTGCTGGTGCTGTGACTAGAATAAATTTGCTGTGATTGAGGTAATTGCCAAGGTTACTGCTGCGAATCAAACAGTGGAATGTCATTGAAAGTATTGTTTTCAGAAGTACTGGTCACAGCTCATACCAAGAAGATGCTAATGATTGCTTTATGTTGTATCTCTTTGAAAATGTAAAAAAAAAAAAGCTTGTCTCTTGAGGCAAAATTTTTTCTGAGGTAAGGACAATCAGACTTTTGCATTCAAAACAGATTTGTTCAAATGAGTTGGCTGATATAATTTACATAGAAAATTTTGCCATAAACAGAAATACAAAGGTATGTCATACCTGTTTTAAACCAATTCAAAACCCACAATTTCAATACATTTCAATTGCTAATCTGTCAAAAATTCAGTTATGCATGGAATTTCCAATATTTCTGGCAGATTTAGGTTTGAAAAAATTTCTATTTTTTTTGGTCAGATCTGGTATTCTGATATTTAAAAAAAAATGCATTTGACATTTAAAGAATATGCCCCTCTTTTGTTATCAAAAATACATTTTCCAACCAGAAAAATGTTTCATTTTTTTTGCTTAAATTAATAATATGAGAGGGGCATTAATATTTTTGGCCTTAATTGTAATTATCAAAATTATATGCTATTAGTATATAGTTTTTTTCTTTTCTTTTTACTTTATTGCAAAAATATTGTCCAAATCCCTAAATGCATGAGTTCTAATAACTTCCATAAGCACAGGTGTGTATAATCAAGCTTCGGAGCATTCCGACTACTTAAACATTAGTTAAACAATTCATTACTCCCAGGAGTTCCATGAATTCCATCATAGTCCTGTGGATAATATTTCACCGACAAAAGGTTTGCAGCAATTTTCATAATAAACTGAAACTGATAGGGAAAAAGGGCAGATTACAGTAAAGCAAATTAAAGCTGTGTCAGCTGATCCTAAAGGGAATAGCTTACAGAGATCGGCAATGTTCTTCAGCTAAGAGCTAAAGATCTCCAAACTTAAAATCAGTTTAAGAAAATCATACGTGATTGATAATAAGTGGTATACAGTGGATGTCATTATATGCATTTATTTGTATCTTAATCTTAGTGAGGAAAAAACAATTTGGTATAAAAATAGATTTTAGATAATTTTATGTTAATGACTCTAAGAAAATTTTGTCAAAGGCCTGTTATGTTCTGCTGAGTTGTTCTTACTGTTCTCATGAGACATTGCTGAAAACTAAATATGTTGTCTCTCCAAGAACCCCCCCCCTTTTTTATTGGTCTTTATGAGATTGAGTCCTTCATCGGTTCCACAGCAGTCTGCCTGAGTTTGCATTCTAACTTCCTTTTACGTTTCTCAGATCAAGCCTGTCCAGAACAGCACCTTGTGCCTTCCGATTGATCCCCCTCCACCCACCTGGGACTAAAAGGGGCACCCAGTTAATCTTGTCCGACAGATTGTGGACTCCCCTCGGCTGGTAACTCGTTAACTGGGGGGGCACTACGGTCTCATGGATCACTCCTGGGTGCCGCGTTCCTTTATTTGTGACCTGTCACTAATTGACAATTACTCGTCTTCTCTCCAGAAAACCTTTTCCAGTAAGCAGTTGAACTAAGATGCTTTTTTTCATTGGAATAGAATAGAAAATCCCTTTATTGTCCCACAATGTGGAAATTCTGGTGTTTACCGCAGCAAAAGTATTATAGGAAAAAATGGTCATACAAATGTGGACCTTAGAAAAATTAAAAAGAATAACATACTAGTGAAGAGTTAAAAGATAAACAATAAAATACTTTAACAATATAAAACTGTTCACCTGGAGAATAAATAACCAATAAACAGCTATGGACATTTTTACAGTAATGGATATTTGAAAAGCAACATCAGTAATGTTAGCCTTTTTAAAAACGGACACATGAAAAAGTCAAAATGTTTTTTTCACAAGCAGCCTGAAATGAAACAGTGGCCACTTTAACATGTTTGCTAACCGATCAGTTGGGGATGGTTTAAGCATTGGTTTTGGGTGTTGATATCTATAATTGGGGTTTAAATGGATTTACAATAGAGAGTTTTCTGTGTTTTAACTCCATAGGAAATTGTTTAGGTTCTTTTGGCTAAACTAATTTGTTATTTCCACTTCTCAGTTTAGAACCCTCAGTCCAAACTGGTCCCCCAGTATTTTGGGACATGCTTCAAATTTTCCTACACAAAATTTTAAATCTAATCTTCTATTTTGAGATGTTTTACATTTTTTTATCTCCTCAACACACTGTACCACTAGACAACAGAAAAACGAATGGAGCATTACTACATCAAAATAAAATGTATACCAAAATTATTAGGCCACAATACACCCAACAAAATACAAACTATTTCATTTGCACTTCATAAATTAAATTGTATATTTTTCTTCGTAAAATGAAGGGTAATGTTGAAGTGAAAACGGTTATGACCAAGTTGACTAAAATGATAAACACTATATGAGCTGTTATGTGAAAATAAAAACTGTGATAACAGAGGTGGGGTCTAAAATTTTTTTTAGACCATATTTGCCCTAGTTTTGAAAAAACTAGGGCAAATATGGTTCCTGTTTTTGGTTTCCAGCCAAAAAAGTTGCACAAGCTACGATTGCTAACGTTGCTAACCCCTCACCCTTTCATCCATCCATTTTCTTACACGCTTGTCCCGAGTGGGGTCGCGAGGGGTGCTGGTGCCTATCTCCAGCAGTCAATGGGCAAGAGGCGGGGTACACCCTGGACAGGTCGCCAGTCCATCGCAGAGCAACACAGAGACACACCGGACTAACAACCATTCATGTACACACTCACACCTAAGGACTATTTCAGTCATGTTTTTTGGACTGTGGGAGGAAGCCGGATTACCCGGAGAGAACCCATGCAAAAATAAACCGGGAAAAATAAAGCCAGGAATCGAACCCAGAACCTTCTTGCTGCAAGGCAGCAGATTTGTTAATGATATTATTGAATACTGAACTCCTCATAGGAGTCAAAAGAGAAAACTCTTCCAAAGCTAAGAGATAATAGCATTTATTCTATGCAGTGTGATGCAACCCTTTCCTATGTTTGTGCATTGCTAAAAGCTTAGGCCCCTTAGTGATTGTGCGGTCTGTCAGGGCTGGCTTTCCCTTGCTTGAGTTACTGGTGAATGAACATCAGTTCATCTTTTTTTTTGACATTATTCTCATAAGGCGGTCACATTAGCGAGTTGTCGTGTTCAGTGGCTTGTGTGATTGCTCTTTGACAGTCTGTTACCTTTGTTGGAGTGAGTGAAGTAGCACTACTTGCATCTGAAGTGATAGTTGACTGTAGCAGTCACTCAGACGTTTAAATGTAGCAGTAATTGTTATACTTAATGCATGCTTTTCCTTTTTTGACATTCACTGGTCTGTTGACATTGTGCCCTGCGCTTTAAGTATCAGATCCTTCATATGTTTATATTAGACTGAGACATTCTGCTTTGCCAAAACCTCTTAAGTGCTTTGTTAGTGTGTTTTATCTGTATTCTAATATGAAAATAGTATCTAATGTAATTTTGCTTTAAATTGCATATAGTCTGAAATGTAAAACATTGCATCTTTAAAAGAGTACTTTTGTCATGAATCACACCTGTTTGTATTTTCAATTTATTATTTCTTCCATTTTTTTTGTTGCTCCATGCTTTGTTAAATGTGTGTCTTTCAGTTGCTCTTTTTTATATTCCTTTTTGTACACTGCCAGTCTCTTTTCAATCCTTGTGGTTCACCTGTGATCCTATTATTTTTGGTTTTAACATTAAATTATCCTTTACCATTAGGCTTATTTCACGATACCAAGGTATGGGATTAAGTCTGGATCTTCTAGATATTCCAGTTTGATTAAAATCTGCATTTCATGAAAGCCGTTACAAATAAGTTATCATGGGGTTTTATGCTGTGAAACTAACGTACTTCTAACCAGACTAACAGCCAGTCTTAATCAGTCCTGATTTCAGTGGTGACTGAAATCATAACAATCACCAATCACTGAGTTTTGATAGTAATTCTGTTTTCTGTTCTTTATATATTTTGAGGTCATACCATAAAAGCAGCTCTAAACAAATGCTTTTTTTTTCTCAATAACATGTCTATGTTTATTTTTTTGAAACTATTATCTGAGCTGTAATCAAGGTCAAATTGTTAAGTTCGCATACATTTTAAGTTTACAAAAACTTCACTACACAATACACCAATTTCTTAATAAAAACATTCAACTCCTAGTCAAATATATTTCAATAAAAAAAACAAAAAAAAACTATTTAATAAGTTAGTGAAACTCAACTAAACTACGGTACATGTAGAGATGTAGAAAGAAAAAAATGAAAATGGTTGAACACCAAAATTATATGAGGTTAGGGTTATGATAATATAGTTTTGCACTGATTATTATTTGTAAAGTGCCTTGAGATGACTTGTGTTGTGAATTGGTGCTATAGAAATAAACTAAACTGAATTGAATTATATATCTGATAACCAAAGAGTTTGGAATAATGCTAAATAAATTTTGAAACTTGTTTAGAGAAATTGGAACATGATCAAATCAATTCACAATGCAAATGTCACAGCTGGAGAATAGAAAGATGAAGTAGACCATCTTCATCTTGTATGAGATGTATGAGAGATATTTTTAAAATAATTCCAGACTCTTAATCTACAATCCATGGTTCGCTCCATAGTTAGCTGGAACTCAACAGTGAGCAGGTAATAAACATCTAATTTTATCCCATTCACCTGCTTGAAGGTAAGAGAAAAAAGTTAAAGCAGCAAGAGCCTCCCTGAAATAGGAAGCAATAAGTAGTAGAGTTAAATAAAGTTCTTGACAAAATAAACAAATTCTTTACAGAAAGACTTTGTATCAAAAACCTTGTTCTCTGCAATAAATCAGGAACCTTTTTAGCTAACAAGCTTAAATTAAATTAAGAAAAAGCTATCTCTGCTGTTACAGAACACGGAAAACTAAATAATCAAGATACTATAAACAGCTGTTTCAGAAACTTTTATAAAGCTCTATACTCATCAAGAATAAACTCATATGTTAGTGTCATTGATACATTTTTAGACAAGGTAACACTTCCTACATTGTCCAATTATCAGACCATGACCCTGGGTTCACTGCAAACAACAACTGAACTTGAACAAGCTCTAAAAGGCATGCCTAATAAAAATGCTGCTGGCCCTGACAAGTTTCCAGCAGAATTCTATAAAGAATTCTGCACTAATCTGCACTGTTCTGGGCGGGGGGTTGGGTACTTTGGTGGGTTCTATTATTCATGGTGGCTGCCGGACCGGGCCTGAGCCTACTGGCCCCGTTGGCCTTGGGCCTCTTCGCTCTCATCTAGGTCCACCTTGGGTGTGACTGGCTGCCGGTGGAGCCCATGGGCTCACTTACATGGCCCCCTGTGACTTCAATATTATAGCCTTAAGGACTGGCCCAGATTGGGGTTTGGCCCCTCTGGGGTCAGGCCCTGGGTGCTCTCAACTTTTCTATGTCTGTCCCCGTTTTTTCCCAGCATGCCTTTAGGTATCTCGGGTTCGGGTCAACTCTTCATCAGTCCTGGGCCCTGTCGGGACATTCTGGGCCCACCCCTATTGAGCATATCGTCGCTGTCGGACGGAAACCTTGCATGTCCAAAACCATGAAGTTTACAGGAAATTGTAAAAACAGCGACAGCGGAAGAGTCCAATGGAGTAACGAGATTAAGTCCCAACCTTTTTTCAACACTTTTCATTGGTTAATATTTTCCAAAACATACGTTCACACGTGGGGACTGACCAATCGTATCAATTTATGAAAAAAAAAAAAAGTCCAAAATGGGAGTTACAAGGTTTTTTCCCGACAGTGACGATATTTTTAAATTCATCATACGCAAGTGTGCTCATGCATTCATACCAGAGAAAAAAAGTCTCACCTTGACAATGGAAGAGGTACACTTTTGCATGATTGGGTTGAGTTGATGTGCATAGTGGCAGATATATAATGTGGACATTTGACACATTTTGAATTTTCCTCTGAACATCTGCACTAGAACCCCTCATCACACTGGCTTGATCATACACCTAGCAGCTTACTTTTGTTCAGAGCTTACATTTGATAGGATCAAGGCATCCTTTAATTGCCGGAATGGACCTTAAGATGTCCTTCACTGGAATTGTAAAAGCTGTTTAAATTTTATATTTTTAATTTTCACCCTTTTGAAAAACGTTTTGGCTTGTGTTGTACCGTTAAGGTCAAAACAGAACCTATTGGGACTGAACTGACTTAATCATCCATCCATTCATCCATCCATTGATTGATTGTTGGGTTGTGGCACTGGGGTAGCTCTCTAAGTAGGGAGGCCCAGACTTATCTCTCCACAGGCACTTGAACCTGTTACTCTGTCCCAGGCCAGCCGGGTTTTTCTTGACCACACCCACAAACATTCTGTTAAACCCACACTTAAGTTACCATATTGGCTCTTCTGAACGCACCAGATCATGAATTGAATCTTGTCCATTCTCCAGCGTGCTTCTAGAACCATTATCGCCCTTTGAAAGCCTCGCTGAAAAAAAACCTAACTCTTCCCAGACCCTGAAGTTCTCCACCTGTAAAAAAAACAATCATCCTCAAAAAAGTAAGCCTAAAGGAACAATTGATCAATTGATCGTATCACTGTCCAACCTACACTCATACACTAAACTCTACAGAACACCATGGCAGTGTGATTTTACTGACCTGCTTCTCATTTTTTTTCAGTTTAAACCTTTAGCTGATCCTCATGTATTGTATGTATGTGTGGGTCAGATGAGCAACCATTACGACAAAGGCACAATTCAGCCCCCCATAAAACTTTTTTTTTTTGTTTGTTTTCCTATTTTAAGTTTCTTATTTTTTCTTACATGTTACAAAAAAAGGTGTGTTATATTTTAATATTATGGGTAAAATATTTCAGTATAGTCAGATGTTAATTGCTTCATGGATTTTGTGAAAATTATTTGATCTTAAAAATATTACTCTATATGTCCAGCCTCAGTAAACTTGTTCTTGTTTGTCTTAGTTATAATTACATTGGTAGGAGTGGGATTAGTAGTTTTGAGAATATGCTTATGGTGCATTTTACTATAGTGAAGTGGTGGAACATTGCTATCCCTAAGAAATTAATTTGTAAAAGCAAAATATACAGGGCCGAGATTAGAAATCTCCCACCAAGTGATCAAGGCAATCCCAGGAGGCCTCAGATCTGCATTTTTTTTTTCATTGAATCACATTGCTGCAGAAATACAGCCTATTTTGCAAACAGCAACACATTCCATGCTGTGTCATTGTGTCTAAATGTAAACTGTGCAATAGGAATTCAGTTGGGGTTAGTAAATCACTTTGTGGACACAAGCCTCGACTCTAGAACTCACATGTAGAAGAAATTTGCTCTTATATCCTATTTTCAACCTGGTATACATCAGTGTCTTTTAGTTGCACAACAACTCAACAGTAATGTTAAAAATGTACAGATGGTATCCTATAAGGAAATTCTTTTTTCACTCAAAATAAAGTAATGAGTAATGCAAACAAGCTAATGAAATCTATCTGCCTACCTGCCTGCCTTCCTGCCGGCCTATAAATACAGTATATACCCTATTTATTACCAAAGAGGGTTGGTCAAATCTATAGAGATTTATATACTTCTGTCTTTATTAATACAGATTATATATTTGATTTACCCCCAACAAAATATACATTAAAACCAAGAGACAAATGTTGGCTATTTTTACCTTAAATGCTGAAAGCCGTAGAATAGCTGACTGTCAGAAGACTATAGAGTTCTGTATTACTGGATTCCACTCAAAACTCCCTATTGGCAATAACTGTTCAACCTTGAAGTGGTCACTTTCGTCTAAGCCCATGGAACATCTCTTTGCACTGAGGTGTGTACCACTGTGACAATTTGCTGTTAGGTCTCAGTAATGCAATGTGGGAAGACAGGGGTGACCTTTGCCTCTCCTTTAGTGTTTCCCACAAGGCAAAGAGAGGCGCCTGTCTCGTCTAGGTCAACTTACCTTTCAAGCAGACAGCTCTCAAACTGCAAGGACTTTAGTAACCTCTGAAACACCAAGGTGCTGTGAGGAGAGGCTAGGTCCTTTTTCTGTTCAAAATTACTGCTTCAGACACGACACTGCTTATTCAACTGCAGGAGCTGAGAGAAAGCACTAAAATGAAAACAAAGAAGTGCTGTAGATGTACCATTGACACTTTTAGCCAATTACTCTTGTCTGTATTCTGGAAATGGCTGTCTAGAAGTAGGTAAAATTGGCCTAAAGTGATAAGTCAATCAGTGTTTGTATTATTTTTGTTCACTTCCTTCTTCAAAGGTTTAGAAAACAGAAACTGTTGGCAGGTAGTGTTAAATAACTTGATGTTTAGAATTTGTAGATTTAAAAAAGAAGGTTGATACACCTTACTTTCTGAAAATTGTACTAAATTTAATATATTTACTGCCCAGGCCAGTAGGGGTAGTAAGTATGTTATTTAATCAGATATTATTCTGAATGTCATATATTGTTTATGAACACATGCCCTATTGGCTTAGTGTTAAAACAACAAATAAAAGTGTGAATGAAGCTCAAATCATGTTCAAACAGATAATTCTTATATGGAATAAATTCATTACAAATTCCATTCAAACTATAAGAGTTTATTAACAAAAATCATTCAACTCTAAGTCAAACATATTTCAGTTAAAAACTCTTGAATAAAAACTAGTGAAAATCAGCTAAACTAAGCTACTATGCACAAAGACCAAGGAAAACATTGGTGAAAACCATAATCATGAGATAATAATCAGTCTGAAGATCTGACCTTGAGCCTGGGTTTCCATCATTAACCCCTCTTCCAATAGAAACAACCGGACACCTTCACGGAAAGAGAAAGAAATAATGTCTGGTGTTTTTGTGTGGGGTACATCTCTGTGGGAGGTGCCCTGTAGAGTGAGTTGGGGAAGGTTTGTAGAAGTTTTGAGAGGGTAGCAGCACTGTGGAGCAGAGTTGCATCCTCTACTATGAAACATGGACATTAGTCCTCACTGTCCAAAATTATTATCATGGTTTATGGGCCAATAGTGCAAAACACAAATGGCAAGCTTCCATTGGTTGAAAGGTATATTTGATGTTACCAGCGACAAATGTAAAAAATAATAAACTATTCTTAAATATTTGAAGGGATAATTACAGTAATGCCGCAATTTTAGTTCTTACCTGGCTTTACCTTGTGGTGCAAGCTGGATTGTCGCGAGATTTGAGTTTTCATTCTTGCTCATCACCCATTCCAGATTGATAATGTAGAACTTAACTCAGGTCTACACATCAATCTGGCTACTACTACTACTAGGTTGTACTTGGCTGACACTAACCAAAAAACAATAATCCTTTATAGTTTGACAATAGAGAGATCCAAGTGTTTTAGCAGCAATTGGGAGAAAAAAAGTCTACTGAATCAGAAAAAAAAAAGCAGGTTTTAAAAATATCAGATTCAGGTAATTCAGGAGTGGGCTTATTTTAAAGGTGTACAAAAGCAGCAAAAGTAATCAACAGACAATAATGTGCAATTTTACCAGCACAACTGGAACTCAGTTACATTTAATTAATATGCAATTCCAATCAAGGGTAACACCAAGAAATACTTGTAACTTAAATGATTGTAACTAAAAATTTGCTCAACCTCCACCCCCATACAGGGGACCAAATATCTCGCCTGCTCAGCCAGGCCAACAATTCCCCCTAATGACCCCCCTTTCATAGGCATAGACCAGTATCGGGTATTGCAGACTAACAAAGAACCCAACCGACTCTTCCAGGAGCGGAACCGTTCTTCTGGTTCAAGTCGCATGTTTTCTAAGCCAAAACAAGGCATTGATTTGGTCCCCTCTATGAAGAATCAAACTCAACACCTCAATTCTGACATTTTGAATTGAAAAAGCTTCCTGGATGGGAAGCGAAATGTCTTCAAACTTGGAAACAAAGTCCTGTGGATGTTTTTTTTTTTTTTTTTTTTTTTTTTTTGGAATAACAATTTGCTCAACTGCCAGCTTTATTTAACCTAATAATCGATGTCACAGTATTGATATTATGTTTAATAAACTATGCAAAAAACGCAGGCTTCTAGAAAAAACACAGAATATATCAAGGAATCAGTAAACCTAACAAAGTTCAAATTAGTTATTGAGGCACTCTTTAAGAATATATAGTTCATTAGCTGAGCTGTTGTGGTGCACTGAGGGAATGTCCATTACATAAGCAGCAGAAATTATATAGAGCAAACAGATGTGTAATAAAAGTGTTGTACAAATGTCATGTATTCATCGTCCACCCCAGTGTTTGTGTGTGTGGGGGGGTGGGGGTGTTAAACATATTCTCTAATCAGATAATATTCAGACTGCCATATATTGTTTGTGTACACACACTGTACTTGCTGTGTGTTAGAACAACAAAAGAAAGTGTGAATCGAGCTCAAGAAATGCTCAAACAGATCTCAGTACATATATGGAATAAATTCACCACAACTTCCACTGAAAATACAAGACTTTCCTCTGCTTTTGATGTCGGCCTCCAAGGAACCTGCCCCTCTGTTGCAGGTTTCTCTACATATAAAGGTTGTTTCAGCTCACCACTGGATTTTGAGGGTCCTGCTTTATCTTGGTTATCTGCCTGAGTTCCTGTCTGATTGGGGACAAGTTCCTGGTCTATCATGATTTTGTTTTATTTTTTGTAATAGTAACTCCTACTCCATGTTGAATTTTCCTCAGTCACTTTCTCATCATTAGTCAGTCCTATGATCAGTTCAAGATGCTGCTACTAATTGCCCCCAAATAATTCCAACTGTCCCCCTGCCTTTATACAACTGTCTCTCTTTCTGGCTATATGAGGTGTTCCCCAGTAAGTTGGTGTTCTGCCTGTGCCTGTTCCACTGCTGCTTCTTGCCACATATGATCCTGTGTAGTTTCAAGCCACATCTGATGCTGGGCCGCTTCAAGCCATAGCTGATCCTGGGCTGCTTCGAGCCACAGCTGATCCTGGGCCGCTTCGAGCCACAGCTAATCCATGGCCGCTTCGAGCCACAGCTGATACTGGGCTGCTTTGAGCCACAGCTGATACTGGGCTGCTTTGAGCCATATCTGATCCTGGGCTGCTTCAAGCCATACAGTATCTGATCCTGGGCTGCTTCGAGCCACATCTGATCCTGGGCCACTTTGAGCCACAGCTGATCCTGGGCTGCCTCAGGCAATATCTGTTCCTGGGCTGCTTCGAGCCACATCTCATCCTGGGCTGCTTTGAGCCACATCTGATCCTGGGCCACTTTGAGCCACAGCTGATCCTGGGCTGCCTCAGGCAATATCTGATCCTGGGCTGCTTTTAGCCATATCTGATCCTGGGCTGCCTCAGGCAATATCTGATCCTGGGCTGCTTTGAGCCATATCTGATCCTGGGCTGCTTCGAGCCATATCTGATCCTGGGCTGCTTCGAGCCACAGCTGACCCTTGGCTGCTTCGAGCCACAGCTGATCCTGGGCTGCTTCGAGCCACAGCTGATCTTGGGCTACTTCGAGCCACAGCTGATCCTGGGGTGCTTCGAGCCATATCTGATCCTGGGCTGCTTCGAGCCACAGCTGATCTTGGGCTACTTCGAGCCACATCTGATCCTGGGCTGCTTCGAGCCACATCTGATCCTGGGCTGCTTCGAGCCACATCTGATCCTGGGCTGCTTCAAGCCACATCTGATC
>NW_015150472.1:1405865-1429436 GCF_000732505.1 Cyprinodon variegatus
CTGGGCTGCTTAGAGCCACCTTTGATCCTGTCAAGATTTAAGCTATGTCTGAACCAAGCCATGGTTATAAGTTACGACTTATAATTTCTGCAATTTCAATTCAAGTCTGGTTTAGTTTGCAAGATAACTTTCTCATTGTTGAAAATAAAACTTTTCAGCATAACAATGTGTTGGCTGAATAACCAGATTCTCACCTTTAAAACAATAGAGTGGCAACTCTCTCTGTTTCCTCTGGTCCATGTTGAGTGTGGTATAGATGCCATGTCCCCAGACAGCACAGCGATTACCTGTAACCCTATACTTAGGCCCACTGACTGATTCCAAGATTGTAGACATCTGTGATGCTATTTAATGGGCACAGGTTGACTTAACAGGTCCCTTTGGTCACAAATATTTTCAGTCTTTTCTAAGGGTACCATCATTTTTGTCCAGGTGAACAATTAATTTATTTTTTAAATCCTTCTGTTGAAGAATGGTTGAAAATCAATGTCTAACTTTTAAATGCCTATCTTAAAACAGATTTTATTTGTTATTACTTTTTTCAGATTCAAGTTAGTTCTATGACCATTATGGGTTTTTCTTTCATGGAACAAGGGGCATCAACAATTTTGTTCATGTGTGTATATGCATGTATGTATAGCCATGTAGAATAATTAGGAGAACCTCTAAGAACTAGTGTCTTTTCTTCATATTAAAACATGTTTATAACCAAAAATGAAGAAATGGAAAGCCGTCATACATTTTTGTGCAAATAGTTTTGAACAATAAAAAGCCTTCTTTAGTATTGTTGAGACTATTGCTGATGTACCTCTCTTGCTGGCTTTTGTGTTTAAATGTTAATTGACAAATTAAGTAGAATTTCTCAATATTTGATGAATAATTTTTCTTGGTACACCCAATGTTAGAAAAAGTGAAGTGGCTTAAAGTAGTCATAAATATACTGCCGACCTTTCTCATTGTTCTCTCTCTCCTTATAAACAAACACTTCTACACACACACACACACTATATATATATACAGTATATATATATATATATATATATAAATGAATGGTAGAGTGCAGAAACAAGAAAAGCAGCCAAAGCTAGAAAACTCATTAATGCTTCTCTTTACCGTTTCCACCATACCTACTATGTTCTTCTGAATTAACTTTCAAGGGCACAGAGTTTCAGCAAATATTTCATTTCCCAAGATGGCCATCACTCAAGCTATCACTTGAACAACTCAAATCCGTCTATTGTGAAAGAAGAAGAGGAAAGATGGAGGTTATATAGAAAGTGGAAGATGACTGAGATTACTTTGTGCTATTTTTAAGTGTCAATATCTGGAGAAAAGTTGGAAAAGTGGAGATTGGTCTTTCACATTTTTCAAACAGCAGTGGACTTTCTTAGTCTTTTATGACATATTTTTATTATTTCTTTCATGGTTTGTGCTTAATTTTAAATGGCCTACATTTTTTTAATTAAGATATTAGTTGTGTTTTCAGTATTTAAATACTGGAAAACATTATTGAACATTATTGAATTGATGATCAATCTTGATTAATTTGTTCATAAATCAATTAATGGTACCATATGATAGTTACTCCATCACGCTAGTGCCTTCAGAAAGGTTTATTTAGCATTTGCACATGATCTGTTCTTTAAGCTCCAAGTCTCGAGCTTTGTTTGTGAAGGAAGTGGATGGCGACAGCTTTTGACCAGTTAAATGCGCCCCGACGAGGTTACCATGAGTCTGGAACACACAGATCTCAGCTGTGCCTATCTCAATGCAGCTATACGGCTCCAAAAGAAACAGGATGGTTGCTGTTGTCCTTAAATAACTTCGGATGTGAGATCAGAGCAGCAAGGCATGTTGGGATCCATTTTTCCACAGTATTATTACGGTATTCTGGGATGACACTAACTTTGAGCCACATTTTGTCCTCCACTGCATGTCCATAATAGCTTCTTCCTGGATATATGAGTAGACTTTTAGAAAGCTGTTACATGGTTTTTGGGGTGCATCTTTTTTTAAAAGTGCATGTATTCATTGAGTGGGGGTTTGGGCTTTGATTGCAAAGGTCTAGGGGTCACTGTTTTACTAGTGATGCTTTTACCATGTTGTAACAACTGGCAAAAGGTCAGATTACCCCCAGCAGGGTATACAAAAAGAGAGGCAGAGCATTAGCCTAGCATTGTTCCTTGAGCATTGTCTCTACAACCTCAATGGTCATAAGCCTTCTAAAGCTGAGGGATGTGGGTCTGCTTTCCAAAGGTTAGTGTCTACATCTGCCGTACCCCTAAGCTATCAATGGGAAACAACTGTTGCTTCTCTATCGCAATACAGGGATATTAAAGCTATCTATCTAACCACCCTTCCTCTGCAGAGACAGCTCTGTGGGGCTCTGATGCAAGTTTTAATACACTAATCACAAAATCTCTCTAGGACCCCTATTGGCTGCACTAATTGCTTTCCTTCACTATTTTTCTCTTTGCTCACAACTCTGGTAACCCTTTGCTATGTAAACACAAGTTGACAAGTATTCCACCCTGAAACTACTAACATCTGCAGCACAAATAAAGCAATGTGTTTGTAACATCTTCAACTGCATTTTAAACAATATTACTCAGATGAAACCCACAGTTGTGTGCTCTTAGGGGACTTGTATTTCTATGATGCAGACAGTTTACTATTTTAGTCTAGTGTCATCTTCGTACACTTTTTTTGCACATCCTTCTGCGACTCCCGTCAAAACATAGGTAAGTGTGTGCATATGGTCTAAAAGGGCTGCTATTGCAATAAACAATATTACTATGTTGTACTTATCTACTATGTAGTAGCACTTTGTCACAACATTTTATGATAAAATGGTAATTGGCCTGTAGTTCTAAAGTGCTTTTTTTAAGTCAGGAGATTTGACCAAAGCACTTTACACTACATTCAGTCATTCACGTATTCTCTCTCTTACTGATGTAGCAAGCAACATTGGAGCCACAGCTGCCCTCGGGCGCACTGAAAGAAGCGAGGCTGCTTTACAGTGGCACCACCAGACTCTCTGACCACCATCAGTAGGCAATGCGGGTGAAGTGTCTTGCCCAAGGACACAACAACACTGAAAGCTGGAGCAGGGGCTTGAACCCAAAAAAACTCCGGTTGCAGGGTAAACTACATCTTCAGACACCACAAAGTTTGCAGTCAGTGGTGCATTAAACTGCAATTATTCTCATTAACCTCTCTGGACAGTGCATGTTTTTGGTTTTTATTTAAAATAATTTCTAACTATTTGTTTACAGAATAAAACTTCCTCGAGCTTTCTGAAGATCTATTGAAAATTAAACATTTAATTTAAAGCAAACAACAAATCTGACAGCGTTTTGAAAATAAGTTCTTTTTTAAACAGTTTAATTTAATGAATACATAAGTCATAATTGGCAAAAGTTTCATTACTAACTGTAAATTTGATATTTACTGTTACTCCTAAAAATTTACTCTGTCAAATATAGGCATAGTTGTTCTAAAGCAAGCTATATAAAAAGCTGAAATAGTGTTTTGTTTTTTGTTTTTTTTAATTACGCATTTGAATTTTACAAATAATGTTTGAAGTTGTACCATATCAGTATCAGGAAAGCATAACGTCAATTGTGCCTTTGTGTACTACTTGAGCATCACATTATCAACAACAATTTTGAGCTACCGTTGAAGCTGTCCAAAAAACACATTTAACAGCTTTTTTGGCATTGTGCCACCTACAAAAAAACATCACACTGGGCCAGAGCCAAAAAAAATATGTTTTTCAGAAAGGTGGCTCCACGGTTTGCCATGGCTTGAAGTTCACATGGAGCGTCCCGAAATGTGGTGCAAGATTTGCCACTTGCATCCAAATCTAGCAGACAATACAGTTGCTCTTTATTAAAGCCAGGCATACACTGTGCGATTTTCGGGGCAATTTTGCTGTTGTGCGAGAATTTTTCGATCGGACATACTTTCAGCCTGATTGTGCGTTGTGTAGTGTACAGGGGGTAAGGAGGGGCGATCAGCCTCTCACGACCACCTCCCCATCAGGTATCGTGAGAAAATCAAACATGTTTGATTCTCTCCTGACCATCGTGGGCAAACCCTCTGTGAGCATGCGCAAACAATTATTGTTCTTTTTCTTCTTCCTCTCAGACGTAAACACAGAAGAATGGTGGGGGGGCGGGTGAAATAGAATTCTTTCTGTAAAATGAATAGACCGTAGTAGCCACGGTTCCTCAGCCATGTGTTTGTCTAAATACGTCGTCGCCTTTTCTTTTTAGGGCTTTCAACACAAAAATCTCACAAGTTGCCAAGGCAGCGCGTTTCACTCTAGTTACCATAATATTCCCCTTCTATTTGTTTGGCTTCCAGATAGATGAGTCAGAGCAGCTCCAAGTCACTGTGGAGCTGAGTCCAACGTGGTTTTTAGACGTGCAGTGTGAGCAGGTAGATCGCGTGCTGCACATACATTGTGAGCTGTGAACTCCCACTGTACTAAGAAACCCTGCAGTTTAGTCGTACAGTGAGAGCTGCAGCTGCATGCAACGATTGAAAAAAATCGCACAGTTTGCGCCCGGCTTAAGGCTAAAAGAATTTCAACCATTCTTTATTTGAGAGAGCCAGGAGCACATAAATTGATTAAAACCATTGCTAATAAACAAGCTAACAGAGAAGAAATGTCCAGTCGCCCATTTGCCAGATGGCAAGATAAGCTGCATGAAGAACAGCGGTAAGATCTTTTTAGCATTTTCTTCCTTGCCTTTGATTAAGCACACATCCCATGTCTTCCTATTCTGAAGATATTCCTTTACTGAAGCGGCCAGGAGTAAATGTTTAAGGTGTGTATCATTCATGTGAATGGGGAACCCAGATCATGCTCACACCATTAGTGGGGAGTTAAGAGCCAAGTTGTGGTCTGCTGAAATTTTGGAGGCTGCTTTTTGATGGATTTTTGATGGAAGGAGGATATCACAAAAAAATAGCAGGAAATTGTTTACATTGTGTCTGTGTCCAGCAACATAGAGTTTACCTCGGACTAAAACAGATGGACTTGTAAAATTTTTCCTTGACATAGGCTTAAATGAGTGGACAACAAAGTTGGTTGCGGTGTGCACCAGTAGCGGCTGGTGGAGTTCTCTCCAGGGCTTTGATTAAAAAAAAAAACAGAGCCTTTGGTATCTTAAGCTATGCAATATCAAGAGGGCTGTTTAAATTCTATAAAATAGCTTCCTAGGAGAATCTGATGGAAAAGGCTGGCATAGGGGTTGACTTCTGCCTTATTAAATGCAATTCTAGTTCAAATATTTAGATTCTGAAGTAAAAGAAAAAGTCTATACGGTTTACAGGATCTTAGCATGTCAATGTTTTTAATTGTTACAAAGCAGTTTTAATTGGTTAATTTCCTCACCTTTTAACAAGCAGAGCTACTTAAATGCACGTTGACACAAAAACACCCTTGATTGATTGAAAGATCATGTTTGTATCCACGGTAAAAAAATCAATCTATATTATCATCTCTTGATCGAACTGGAGAGTACTGAAGTAGTATATATGACATGTTGATTGATCAATGTTTGTTGCAACTGTCATTTAAAACTATTCATTACGCAGATTGAATATCAATAACTTTAAATTGCTGAATGTGTTTTAGGCGACGAGCTATCTGCTCGGTCTGTGGTTAAGGATGACTTTTTTTCTGCTTGCAGGAAACTATTCTTACTAACACTATACTTTAAAAGTTGCTTTTGTGCTTTTTCAAAATTCAATTCCTTAAATCCACTTTAAGCTACTAGGTAAATATGAAGTTTTAATCCCTTCTTTGAAAAATGTCTGAAAATTTTATATACATTTTATATCAAATGTCTTATATACCTTTTTTTGTCTTATCTGTGCTTCTTTAATACCTAAAGATTTAATACACTTGTTTTCCCAGGCATTTTATTTTTCCTTTGCAAAATACATGAAGCTGCCCTCAAAGTCAAAAAATATATGAACAGTTTGAAAAGAGAGATTTACGTTTTCTAGTATTTAAAATATAAGGGGTTAAGAATGTTTTACTTGTTTCACAATTAGAAATGGTGGACTGTGACAAAATGTAGCTTAAATAGGAAGTTTTATATTCTCCTTTTTTAAAGTGGTGTCCTCTCCTATTGTATTACAGTTTAATTAAGAAAGTCGAAACCGGCATCCTGGTTGGGTTTCAATGAACTTTAATAGATTTGCAAATCTTTTCAGGTGTTAAAGCTATCTCAATTCTATAGACTATTCCCGTTTAGTGTAATAATGGCTGGTATAAGATTTGAACAGTATTTTTAATGTTGTCTATAACAAAAACAGAAATTTGCAACAATTTAACAGGAGAGAGAGAAACATTCTAACTCTTGTTTGAATTGAATTTTCTTTGGCAATCTGAAAAAAAAAAAGTTTAAACAAATACCCATACATGATGAGATGTCCTTTTCACTGGGTGTGAAGGAAATCATTTTGTGAAAAAAATAGTCTGTGTTTTCAGCAATAAGAATATAACCACAGATTGTGGTAATTTTATACTATACTTTATAATTGGGCGGCACCATGGTGCAGTTTGTTGCACTGTTGCCTTGCAGTGGATGCATTTCTAGTTCTTGGAGAGGGCAGGAAATTACATTAACTTACAGTATGAGTTATGTGGAGAGCCCTGATCAGGACCATAAAAGTGTAACCTGCATCTATTGTACAGCAGTTACACTCTAAAACGGTTGAAAATCTCTTATGACCTAAAAAATAACACAAACTATGTCAAATTTCAACAAATCTGAAAGAAATATTTTCTAAGATTATTTAAATGTGTAATTTAGTCTGGCCCCACTGAATGAGACATCGGTAGACATCGGGTTGATGAGAACAACCCGTTTTTTTCGAACCATGTCTGTGCCTATTGGCCAACGCTCTGACCAATGAGTGCAATTGACTGTGACATAGTAAGCATGACAGAAAGCTGGTGGGGGAGTGTAAACAAACAGCCTGTCGGTAAAACGGTGAATACTTCTGTCTTAAAAATGAATGAGCGATACCAAGTCTAATCCTTCCAAAACTGATTCCAAAACTGAGTCAAAAGAGAACTGTTCTAAAGTTGTTACAATCTTCCTTGTTGTGCTTTCTCCGGCGTTGCGCAGTTTTGTCGTCACACCCTCAAAACCCCGCCCACTTTGCATCCAGAAAAATTTAAAACACATCTCTGCGTTGTGATTGGCCTGCCAGTTCTAGGGCCAATCGACGCGCTGCTTGAGCTGCTCAAACGCGCTGTGCCTGCTGCTCAAAACACGATGCGGGACATTTTGCGGTGGCTTGACGTGCGTCACCCGTTGACTTTGTATGTAAACTAACTGCTCCTGCTGCCTTTGCCGCTTTTGGTGTGAACGTAGCATTGCTGTTTCCTAATTCTGGGTCCTTATTACATGTCTAGTGCTCCTTACCGACCAGTGATCAGGCATATTAAAATGTAAAAGGTAAAGCTTTAAAATAATGTTAATATCATATTCTTGGACTACTAATGAAACAATTGTTTTCGAGTTTGAAACAATTGTTAAAATGGAGTGTTTCCTAGAATGAAGGGCTTGGTGAACAGCTTTTTGCATCCTGGATTATATATAAAAACCCAAAGCAAATTTGCTTTATAAGAGCTGCTAGAGATTCTTGAAAATTTGTAAATAGCAATAGTAGTGTCAAATAATTTGTTTTAAAGGACTCAGTGGGATGACTTACATATGAAAACGATGGGAATGGTAAAGAAGACAGAGAGGATCTAAAAAGGAGGTTTCTGGATTTAATGTTATTTTATTGAAACTGTTTTCAAATAACTGATATTGCTAAGATATTCAGTTGAAGTTATCATATCAAAGAAATCTGCTTTTCCAATGTGTCCCCAGTTTGTTGGTGTCTGAAAGACAACCAGTAAGGCCAGCCTTTCAGTTCAGCCAAAAAAAAAAAAAAACAGTTTAGAATGTTTAAAAACAACTTAGAAGGCTGAGCAAGTAACTGGATTTATAATTCAATATTGACTTTGGCCCTGAAAGATCATGAAAGCAACACAATAATCAATAACAACCATCTTAAATAATGTGTTGGCCTATTCTTCTTCTTTGTTGTTTTTTTCGTTTTAAAGTCATATAGTACAACTTATATACTGTAGCTATAAACAGCAGCATTCTGATTTGACACATACATTTTTTTACTTCAAAACTTGGAAAAGCAATGATCAAAACTAGAAAGAACCAAAATGGGTTGGGGCCAAGAAACAGCGAGGCGTGCTTAATACACAATAGGCTAAATAAAAAGACAACAAAAAAAAAAGTTTCTCTGTGTTGTGTGTTGTCTTTTTGGCTACCCACCAATGTGACAGATTGACAGTTTCACCCTACAGGTTGACGGATGCGAATTTCATGCCCTGCTCGTAAGGCAGCGTTACCACAGCAGCCCCTGTTTTTGTGGCTTCCTGGCCTCAAGAGTCACAAAAAGAAATATTTGCACATTACAACTTTTAATAAAATCGCTCAACTAGTTATTCTTCACTGAGAATAATTAATGTTAACAAAAGCAAAAAAAAACTGTTTAAAAAGGGAATAGCACAGCACTGTTGGAAGAGCTGTACATGTCAGCTTTAGACTATAATATGTAAGTTTTTTTAAAATGCTTTTACGCGAGCACTGTAGCAAGCAGAAGTAGTCAATAAAATGGTACACTGCACACTCAGACTGTCAAACAAACCAACAGTACCACTGTCAGCAGTTAAAGTGCAATATAAGTGCATTCATTTACTTTTAAGATGGATGCAATAAAATGTTTATTTGCTAGGTAAGTGTTGAGACAGGCCAAGTACTATCCCCAATAATGGATATACTGTTTGGGGGTATGTTTACAAAGCCTAAACTTAACTATTTAAATGGATGAAACTGTTTATCACAGATGGACAGGAATCTTGGTACAGGGAGCTACCACTTTGTGGCATGGTGGAAATAATTATCTGAGATTAAATGTGAATTCAATGATTCACATATTCATTCATGTATATTTCAGAAGAAATAGAAACAAGTAAAATGCTGTTACCATCACGTGAGAAGAAGTGAAAGTGTTGGAGGAGCATGCATGCCTTTCTGTATGCCAGGACGGCAGAATCAATGGGATATCAAAATGTTAAGCTTTTTGCAAGAAGGGGCATAGCAGATTATTCTTTTATAGGAAGCTTAGGTCTTTTAGTGTTTGCAGAAAGATGTTGCATTTCTTCTATAAGCCTGTTTTAGAGAGTGTGATCTTTATTATCATCATCTGCTGGGTCAACAACATTAGAGCAAATGACTTAAAACGGCTGGGTCTGTTCTAGGAACTTCCCAAGAGCCTAGATGATTTCAAAAAGAAGACTTTTCATAAAGTGATGAACATTATGAACAACATTGAGGATCCTCTTCATGAGAATGTTAAACAATAGAGTGTGTTTAGTAAGAGGCTTCTGCAGATCCTGTGCAAGACAACCCCCTACAGAAGATCCTACTCACAGCTATCAACTAGCTATTAAGTTGTGCTAGTTTACCAGAAGACTATGAATATACTAAATGAATAGAACTGATCATGCCTTATGTCCCTAAAAGAGCACATTAGTTTCAATCTGCAGGTCTACTAGTGGTTCCTAGAATATCTAAAAAAAGAATTGGAGGCAGATCTTTTAGGAATCAGGCTCCTCCCCTACGGAACCAACTACCAGGTTTAGTCTGTAAAGCCTGCACACACCCTGTCTACTTTTAGGGCAAGAGTTAAACTTTCCTTTTTAATAAAGTGTCTCAGGTTATACTCAGCTAGCTCTATAGTTATGCTGCTATAGGCTTAGATTGCTGGAGGACATAGGGACCAACATTCTGCATCATTCTATTGCTATTCTCCCATTCTGCAGTGTTTTGCATTTCATTCTCTAATTCTATGCTCTTTCTAGAAAACTTTTAACCAATCTGACTGTATGATCTGGTTGAATTGTCAATGTAAAATGCCTTGAGGAGACATGTGCTGTAAACTAGCGCTATATAAATAGACTTAATTGAATTGAGATTCCATGCCTTTTTTCCTGCTACAATTTAATGGTACAAAACACCATGCAGTTTAACATTTTTGCATTCAAGACAGGATTCTCCATTTGCTGGCTTATCAAACATTCACTAAGCGCTGACACACAACATAATTGGAGAATCATTTAATCACAGAAACAAACAAATTAACCTTTAAATTCCGGTAGGGGTATTCAAGTGCTTGATATACTCATTTTATGTCAAGGAGTATAGTTTCTTTTCCTCTCACACAAAATCAACACCTAACCTCAAATACCTCTTTTCTGTAGGCAGCAGCAGGAAGACAAGGTGTGAGACAGTATTTGGGACATCACAAAGCTCATTAATGTGACAGGGCAACCAATTTAGGTCAAATGGATGCATTGTTACCCAGAGGAAACACTTGATAGCCAGCTCAAAAATTCTTTATAATAAGTTAATTAGATATTCACTTTATGATCCTGCAGCCATCATATTACCTGATGGTTTTCTGATACAATTTAGGTTTTTAAAAAGTATTGTCGCTCAAAGGAGAATAAGCATTAGAATAGTTAATGCTTAAATGCTCAGAACTCTTCAATTTGTGATCTGAAAAACAATGCATTAGCAAAGGATGAATATAGCAAGAGTAATTTGTGTGTGACTGATTGTGTGTTACTTAGATAATCACTAAATTATGGGTTGAAAAGGCAAATAACTCAAGAGAAAATAGTTCTCTTTTGAAACCACCCTTTTGAAACCTTGCCGAGATCGGTCCGAGCACGTTAACTGAGATAACTACTGAGTGGAAATGGCAAGCAAAACTGAACAGGACAGTGCCATACACAACCGAGCCATGCCAAACCAGTACTAGTTTATCAGTAGGGCTCAGCACGGTTAAGTTTTGGCATGATTCTCAGATAAAAAAGAGCACATGAGCAGACCGTGACATCTCCTTACAGTCAGCCTCCATAATCATGAAATTTTAGACATTCCCTACCTTGCCACAGGATTTCCAGGGATGATTGGCTCAGGGCTGGCCCACTAAAGGAATCTGGCTCTGAGACTGGCCCGCTAAGGGGCTCTGACTCTGGATGTGACCCGCTAAGGGGCTGTAGCTTTGGAACATACCCGCTAAGGGGTTCTGACTTGTGATCTAGCCCAAAAAGGGGCTCTGGCTTGGGAACTGGCCGGCTAAGGGTCTCTGACTCGAGATGTGGCCTGCTAAGGGGCTCTGATTTGGGATTTGGCCCACTCAGGGGCTCTGACTCTTTTACTGGTTTCTAAAGGTCTCTGACATGGGAACTGGCCCGCTAAAGGGCTCTGACTTGGGAACTGGCCTTATTCCCCCCATAAAAAACTCAAAAAATTCTGATTCCTTGAGTTTTGGGGGATCAGATCTAAACACTTGAGACTGTCTGGGGCCAACATAATGTTTAATATACCTTAGAGGTTGGGAACGCTGGGGGTCATGAAGGTGGCTGCTGAAACCACAGAGGAAACTGACCTGGCTTGTTGGCGGCATAAGGCTTGCAGCAGGCTGATCGATAGGAGTAGTGGCGTCAGACCGACCCGTTGATGAGGACTTTATATTTATCTGCCCGTGGAGGTGCCTACAGGAGGAGCAGTAGCAAAAACAGCTGTGACTGGGGTGACAGGGGGAGTTCCAGAAGGGTAGGTCAGTTGTGGACTGGGTGGTGGAGGTTTGTTGAGGAGTTGAGCAAAAGTATCCTATATATTCCACTCAGCTTCAGTAATGTAACCAGTTTAAACAAAAATTTAAGGAATTCAAGAAACATCTCTATTCTTGTCTTTATCTGCTCCACTTCCAAGGTGGACAAATGAAGGGTAGGCTTTCCAGTGTGGAACTAATAAGAGAAAGTAATTTTCTTGCCTCATTGGTTGTCAGGTTGAGTGGAGGTTTTGGAGGACCCAAATGCAGAGGTGAGGGAGGCAGAGATGAGTTCTTGAAGGTTTAATGTCCAAAAGCGGCAACTAAAGCAAAAATCTAAAACAACAAATACAGAAAACCAAAATCTAGGAGACATCCAGCAAAACACACAAGTATGGACATAGGAATCAAGAAGCCCGGCCCGCATAGAAAGATGTCTTTGATTGCGTTATTAACCTAGCTGCTGTTTATGGCCTGCCCCCCCCCCAAAAAAAAAAGAAAAAGAAAGAAAGAAAGAAGGTTTAAAGTCATAGCAGATCCAGTGCCATGTCTGCAAGGAAGTTTGTTGACCGTGGCTGTGCCGCTTTTTCTACCAAGTATTCCCAAAAAGGAAAGTCTCTCTGAATGCAGGGAGGATCCACCAAACTCACCTTCATGTTCACCCTATGATGGGGATGAAGTCTGGACTAGAACCAACAGTTTCCCTCCTGTAAATCCCCTTTTATACCAAAACTCTACCAATAAGCTATTAAAAAGAAGCTGTAAGTTAGAAAAAGGCTCGGCGGTCAATGGATGTTGATATGCGTTAGAGATAAGTCCTTGATAAGTTACACATAGGTTATGCACAAGTTACTTAAAGCTACAGTGTGTAATAATTATAGGGATATACACTCAGAAATGTAATATATTATACATAACTATGTTATTTATCATCATCTACGAGCTCAGCCTCTTAACCTTAATATTTGCGTTACCTTAGAATTCGTTATTTATAATTACATAGGAGCGGGTCTCGCAGCCATGGACGCAGACATCTTTGCGCTACAGCAGCGCAGAGCCAACAAACTAGTGATTGCGAGATCGCCCATTACGCTCGAAAGTAACTACGGCAAGTTGAGAGAGATGAACTGAGACGGTACTGAACAATAGATGGCAGTATTAAAATTATCTTTGTAAACAAACCTCATCACTTGAGAAGGTAGGTGATCCAGACGTCGTGAAAGACATTTTGTCCCGTAACGCTCGCCGTACTGTTGGGGGGGAGAAGCGGTGGGGGGGAGATGTTCATGTTGCTGTGGTCTGCAGTCTGAACGTTAGATGTCGCTGACAATTACACACTGTAGCTTTAGGCTGGACACCACAACTTAAGAGTAACTTACACTTAACATATGTCAACGATCAAATAACTTACCTGTAACTTATGCCCCACATATGGCATATGCTGGCATACGTCCAGAATTTTTGAGCATGTTCAAAATTTCCCGAAGTACTTGCTCAGCGGGCAAATGCAATGAAATTTGTACTCTCCCGACAATAAAAACTACTTGCCCCGGGCGATCGGGCAATGGTTAACATCGAGCCCTGCCTTAGTGGGCCATTTCTACCAAATATCCCCAAAAAGGCAAGTCTCCAAACAGAAGCATGTTACTAATGAAACAAGGATTTTGAGCTAATTAGCATTAGCTAAGGTAAGCTGATAATGTTTAAAATAACATGATCATTATAATTATCAATGTTGCAAACTTTTAACTTGCCAAATAATATCCAAGCACCTAAAAAGTGAAGGCTTACCTACAGTATGTGTTTTCCCAGAGTTGACAGGAAATTAACAAAACACCAAAGCTCATGGTTTTTAGTCTGGCACAAAAGTGAGCATCACATGCATCTTAAAACATTCTGGAGCTGACAACACCTAAGAGCTTTCTTAAAAAAGGCAAGTCTTACTCCATGCTCCTACAAATGATTTTCTGTATCACCTATGCATTTTTTCCTCAAAAAATATCTTAAGTTTATGAGTCCTAGAAAGGATACTATTAAAAAATTTCATACACAATTTCGCAAGCGCCCTCCACCACTGGTGTCCGAGCTTGACCAATTCACTTTGACCTGTAGTAAATCATAGAAAATGGTGGATAATGAAGGCTGCTCCTGATCGATCCTTCAGATCTGGAGGGGTCTGTCTACAATCTCTATGGCATGCCCCCCCACAACTAAACCCCTGCACCCTTTTTTTTAATATATCAGGATTTAATAAGAGCTTTAAATGAAAAAAGTTTTTAAAAAATCACTGAAATATGTTGTAATGTAGCTTTACAAAATAAAACTTTCAAAAAATAAAACATCATTATGATATAGACATAAATAAATAATTTAATGCATAAAAGGATAATTCTAAAAGTTAATAAATAAAACTTGAAATAAATCAAAAATAAAATAAGTTAAAATGTCTTAAAAGATCTATTTATGTTTACTTCTTGGTGACATTTTTTTTAATTTCATATTATATTAATTAATAATGTATTAATAGTGGCATATATTTATTTATTCATGTATTTGTTTACTTAAAGTTGAAATACATGACTCTCCATATTGCTCAAATATAACCACCACATAACCCCTGCAGGACATAAGGTGTGTCTGCCTGCAGGAACTGGCCATGCCTGACAGATTTGCTGGCTCCAACAGCAGAGAGGTAAAATAATTCTGGAAAGGTTTTACCCAGTGCTGTGCTGAAAAGAGCCATTTCCTCTGTATAAAGAGCCAGAGGGAACATTTCTTGGAGGCAATTTCTTTTGTGTTGTATCAATTTCTTATGGCATGCTGTTGTTACCCTCTCTAGTGATGCATAACAGTCGTCCCTTAGCAAAAAAAAACATTTCTTTTAAGCATAAGTCTCACAGGTTTTTGACACTATGTTGCAAAGTCAGATCCAGAGGGATTACGGATTGCAAGTTGTCCATAATGCTTGGGTTTTTGTTGTTCTGATATTCATGTTGTTCTTTTCTGCTAATTAAGCTAACTATGTTTTATTACTACAACTTCCCACATAGTTACACAAAAATCAAAACAGTTATTACTCTTAAACATATAATTGATTGCAGTTAAAGAAAGCCATAGGGATTGAGAACAAGACAACTGGAAAATCATCCAGTTCAAATGAATTATTTCAGCAACAAAAACAATGGATTCAAGTATATAATTTTATATTACATACATTTTGCTGTTACAGTAGTTTAATTATTAAAATTAAATCAGCCAGTACTTTTTAGTTATGACACTACAAGTTTAGCAGTGTATTTAAGATAACATAGTCAGTCCTTATGCTATGTTCACACCAAAAGCAGCAAGAGCAGCAAAAATGATGCGCGTTGGGTGGAGCCACCCTATCCTTTCTATGCCTGGCAGCTATATTTGCTGTTATCAGTGGGAATAAAGTAGTTTTAATATGTTTTTAAGTGAGAAAGTCCACATGAACTTCATCAGTGCAGTCAATTCATCAAGGTTACGATCCTGCATTCAAATATTATTTCGTTGTCTGAGCCGCTCAAACCCCCACATACCGGTGGTGCGCTGTCAGTAGGAACCCAATTCAACAGCAGCTTCTGGCCCGGTCACCTCTTGGCGGTTTGCCGCAGCGGCTGGAAGGTGTTTTTCATGTACTTTTTAAAATTATTTATTATTTAACCATTTAAACTGTATTTCCTAATCTGAAGCCTTCTGTTTGCATATTACTTTTCCAGTTCTACAACTTTAGGTGAGTAGAGTTAAAGAGTAAAAGTAAAAAGGTTCAAAAACATAGATCACTTCCTCCTATGTAGATTTCATTGTTTTCAAAAGTGCTTTTTGATCTGGGGTATAAGCTGCTAGTTTCACACGATGTTACAATAGTATGGGTGTCAAAAAATATAACCAAAGGTCACATACATAGATAGTCTGTGGAGTATAGCAGAAAAGGATTTTATTAGGATTACTCAGTCTCTCTGCTTAAGCTTAGGGTTTTAACTTTCGCTTTATCCACCTATTCAGCAAATGAATTCCTCACCTGGCTGAAGTCAAAGAGGTTTGCAGCACTACCCCCTCTTATATAGGAGCAACTATGAATATAAATTGGCAAGTTTCTCAAGGTAGTACAACTTATCCATGCTTCGCCGCAGGGGGAGAATGTTGATACCTGCATTATACAAGAAGAGTAATTTCATTTAATTTGTAAAGGTCGTAAAGGCAAAAATTTTGATGTTCTTATTGAAATATGAAATATGGATTTTTTTCATCTTAAGCTGTTATGCTTAACAATCCTCCAGTTGATTCTTTTATATGATTTCATGAGATTTGAAAAAAAAAACCGTCGTGCATCAATTTTTAGTGTTATTTTTGTTTTATTTATATCACCTGGATAAAAATTGAAAGACCTCCGCACCCGACATTTGGCCCCGAGTTAAGCAAGCACAATATATTTTGGAGTCTTTTTTTTTTTTTTTTTTTATTACTTTCGGAATACTGCAACTGAAAAGTAGTCACAAGTCATGAAACAAACTAATAATAATAATAGTAATAACAAATATAATATCAACAGGGGACAAGAGTGTACCAATAAAGACAATGTTGTAGTTTCAGCAGAGTAGACATTTATGATTCAATCTGAATCATAGTCGTCTTCAGTCGTGAAAAAAAGAGTAAAGCTGGATAGCACACAGCCTGATGCTGGGACTATGTGACTCAATCCTCCCTGGAATTCAAAAATGTTGCTCTTTCCTGTGATCAGTCAGCCTGGGGCAAAGTTGGCACTGCTGGACGGTGCCTGAGTGAGGGAGAAACGACCGAGTAAGAGTGAAGGAGAAGAAGGGATAGAGAAAAGCGAAGGAGGGAGGGAGAGAGAGAGAGAGAGAAATGTGTGTGTGTTGGGCTCCAGGCTATGATACCAAACTTCCTTTGAAGCATGCGGCTGTGGGCTGCAAGACTGATATAATATTTAATGAAATAATTACATATACAGCGAGGAAAACCTGCACCGGTTAGACGTTGTAGCTATTTTTGCAGGGGATCTGAAAAATTGCTGCATATATCTTGGATTTGTCTTGTTGCCCTCTCTCCCCCCGTATAATGCACCATGCATCTGAACACTGGTATTAAAATTTGTGCATAAAGTTAGAATTTTTTATGTTAATAATGTTATACTGAATTAATTTAATTTGTTTCTGCAGAGAATTTTCATTGTCAGCAGTCTTGCAGCAACATCATTAAATCCTATTTGCCTCTCCCATCTGCTAAATGGAAAATAAAAAAAGATGGAGATATAACGCTAATAGGCTGTTGAATTTCTTCTTTTTAAGGTTGAATGACTTTTAAACTTTGTTATTTACTCCAGAGTCTTTTGCTCATTTAATCTAACCAGCTTTATGACATAACATTGTTAAAATGAAAATGAAAAAAGCATATTTTTCAAAGCATGAAGCTTATCTCCTAAAAAGGTGAACTGTTGGTAGAGATGCACCGATCATGATTTTGGGAGCCAATCACCAATAATTTATCACCAAAATCAGTATCTGCTGATCTTGATATTACTAATCACTGACCACAGCATAAAAAAATGAGGCAACAGGGACAAGCTTTTTTTTAAATCAAAAAGTAAGATAGAAAAAATTAAGTTGCCAAAGAATTAAATTGTGAATGCTCTTAAGAGGTTTGTGGTTGCCTTTTAAGTTGTTTTAATTCAGTTCAATTCAATTATAGAAAGACTGTTTTGTCATCCTAACTCCTGGAAAGACACCGGTCTGCTGTCACAGGATCCTCTGATCCTCACTGTCCTTCTTCGTCCTCAAGCAGTTAGCTTCAAGAGGGTATCATTAGCCAACTACAGCCTTGTACTGCCCTCCTAATGGTGTGCATAACCAAAACTAGACAGCCAGCCAAACTCCCTCAATGACAACAAGAGAGTCAGGATGTAGCGTCTCAAGCTCCAAGTTTACTGAAGACTTGTTGTCAGAAAAGGTGTAAAACTGAAATAATACAGAAATAAAGTCGAATGAATATCTTATATAAACACTAAGGCATGAATATTAGACCAAAATTACATGAACCATAGTAAGAAATGCAGTACAGGTATCTTTAAAATCCTGGATGTATGATACACAGGGCTGTTTGCTGTTTCAAAAATTTATGAAATTATAATTTTTTTTTTTATTATTTTAATGGTGAGCAGGAGGTCAAACAAACATTCATTATGTTTTCCAATGCAGTAAACATTTCTATGATAAATACATTTAAACAATAAATGTAAACACTTCTTTCAACAAAAATTTGCATCATAGCAATAGAGGTCAGTGGTCATAGCCTGCAACATGTTTCAGCGCAGTGTGGTGCCAGGCAGGTTAACAAAGGAGCGGGATGTGTCGGACCATGGATCCCAAAGGGAAAAAAAGGAAGATACCTAATAAGAGCAGAGGACTTAAAGAAGGAGGGACCAAATTACTTGCTTTCATTATCAATGCGGAAAGATTGCCTCCATTTTTGCTTTGTAATGAGAGGTTGTCAGAAAATAAAAACAGTAATTTGGAAAGGCATTTCCAGGGAAGGCTTGCTAAATATGCTCCAATCACAAAGTTAAGAGTGAAAGAAAGAATGTGATTGAAGAACCTCTGGCTAAATTAGAGGAGAGCAAATATAGATTTAAGAAGTGCATTGCATATCCAAACTCAACTACTGCTTCTAGTTTTGTTGCAAGCATGGAAAACCTTCCACAGATCGAAGTGGTAGTGCTCTTATGCAGGTATGTGAACTTTGTTCTTTCATTTGACTGAGGGACTCCCAATTCCGCCAACCGTCTCTCAGCTGCTCCAGAAGACACTGGCCGAAATTGGGAGTCCCTCAATCGGATGAACCGTGAGCTAGATCCTGCCGACTCTGCGGAGCTTGAATATCCGATATCCTACTTTTAAACAACTTCACTGAGGTATTATTATGCATGACAGTTTTTAACAAAATCACATTTTTACCATTTTAGGGTCATTATAGTAGCATAGACGGTATAACTTTTTGCACAATTTTCATCGCGCTTCTTTAGTGCACAGCATGCACACGGTAACTGTCATAAGGCATGATTTTTCAGTTTTTATGAGTAATATCTCTGTAGTTCCTGGACCAATCCATACGGAAAAAAAACAACTGTTGTCCACTGTCTTGTCTGACAGCACAATAATTTATCACTATCAAGTAATTGTAAAGAACAACATTTGCTTTCTTTAAAGTTCCTTAAAAAAATTTCAGTCTCCCATATTGTATTGGACCCTGCCCTCCACCCACAAAAGAAATCTAGAATGTGAACGCAAGGTGTGTTGTCTTGTATCTAATTGGGTTATAGGGCCTAATGTTTCAGGAACTGTAGAGCAGACCAAAGCCCTAATAAAGTTTAGAGCATAAAATGAGGAGCAGTTCAGCAAGGAGTTTACCACAAAGCATCTCTTGGAGTAAGTAGCCTTACCTGCTGTTTTAACCATCACATTCTTATCAAGCATTCACCCACCCTAATGTTCATCACAGTAGGATAGCAGTCAAAGACCTCAGCAAAAAAGGGGAAAGTCAGTGGTCAAAATGCAGCAAAAAAGTGGGAGCCTGGTCCATCTTTCACCACTGCACCCCCACCAACACTGATGCTACACATAGCAGCAAGCCCTTCTGCTCCTTCCACACCAGCTGCTCAAGTACCCCCACTCCATCTCCCAGAAAGAGGGCAAGAAGTCGGAAAAGGAGCAGAAAAGGTACGAGGAAACTGAAGCCAAAACTGAGAGGTTCCTGGGCCTGTTTAAAAAGCAAAATGCAGTTAGAGCTGTGGTGTTTTTATCTTTTAGTTTGCAAGCAGTTTCAGCTTGTTTGTATGTTTTATATTTTTCCCCAGATTATTTGAAATGTTGTTCCATCAATCCATCAATCCATTTTCTTACGCGCTTAATCCCAAAAGGGGTCGCGAGGGGTGCTGGTGCCTATCTCCAGCTGTCTACGGGCGAGAGGCGAGGTACACCCTGGACAGGTCGCCAGTCCATCGCAGGGCAAAATATTGTTCCATATTTGTTATATTTTTGTAATATTTTTTGTAAAATGTGAGCTCAGCTTTCTTGAATGCAAATATTTTAATGAATGAAATTGCTTGGTTGTTGTTTTTCGACTAAGCATCACCAATTCATACAGTACGTCTCATTATAAAATGAATGACGGTTATTGTACATAATATAAAGCCTTCATAAAATGCATTGGATATATTATACAAATCGAAAATATACACCATTAACAGTAATTATATATAAATTCCCGTAACACATATCAAATATGTGGCTGAACTTGACTATTTACAGGTTTTGCTTGCATGCTTATTAAATATAAACTTTTATAATTTAAATAGTCCAATGTAAGGAGTGATGGAGGCTTAATCAGAATAAGGCAACCATCAATTGCACCAGCAGCTTCATTGAGAATGGGTGTCCCAGAAAGTTGAACAAATCAATGACCCACAGTGTCCAGATTTGCCTGGCTTCAAAAGGATATTGCTCTGCTTCAATTGTCCTAAATAAACTGTGCTACTTTGTGGACAATTCTATGGATGGTGGACGTGGGAATATTAAAAAACGTATGACAGTCTTAGGACAGACGGACCATAGGACGGACCATAGGCATGGTGTCCAGGCTACCGTCACTGGGTCGGGTTCGGTCGCTCCCTCCACTTCGGGCTCCCTGCCCCATCTGCCAGAGTTCCCGGAGCTGACGGCTCGGTTCGAGTGCCCGGTGTGTTTCGACTATGTAGTCGACCCAAATCCCGGACGATTTTAAAATTCCCCCTGGATATTTTATTAGGTATAAAATGTAGGACATGTCCGGGAAAAAGATGATGTCCGGTAACCCTATGTATAGTGCAACATAAAGATTCTGATCATAGATGTAATAAAACAAGAGTAAATATTGGGTCAGATTTCAACAAATGAGGGAAGCTCAGACCTACCCTTGGAATAAAAAGGGACCAACAGTTGGTCATCTTTAAGATGCTCTATTCAAACTAACTTCAATATATGAGACATGTGGAGTTGCAGTGGAAGACTGTAATGCTTTCCCTCTTCTCCCATGCACATGCACAACAAGCTAACAAAAGATTAGCATTAGTGCACCTGATAACGAGCTGGAAAACAGAATGGAATGAGAATAAGTCAGCGCAAGTGTGATACATACTGGCTGGTAGAAATAGAGGTTTGATATATCAACAATAAAAATCTACTCTTCATCTCCATAGTTGTAATGGTTCATGCCTCAAGTTACCTTTTTATTAGATCATGGGACACATTTTTTTTTAGCGTAGGAAGCATCTTCTGAAGCAATCTTTCTGCGGCAGATCTGGAGAAGTCTTTGAAGACACTCTGTTATTGTTTAACAGTCTTTTAAAGAAGATATTATTGGTTGTCCAAAATGTTCTTCATTAATGAAAAATTCTTCTTTGTGAAATTATCTCTAGTGTTTCTAGAGGACTTTTTGAACAAAGACGGCCTTCTTTCTTAGGTTGTTGAGTGTCTTTATGTAATGTTCGCTGTTGCTGTTACCCAAGCAGATGTCTTATGCTGACACTTGGAGGTGTACAAAGTAAAAAAAAAAAATAGTGAGAGTCCTATCCCCTTTGGTGCTCCAGTGCTGCTACCTGGTTAAACACTTTGACCCTTCAATCTCAAAAACTGTAATCAGTTTATATGGAGGTCTTTGATTTAGGCACCTGTTATTGAATCCACCAAAGTCTTGTTAAGTTTCTAACAAAGTTCAGGCAAAATTGCATTGCAGGCACTGACAAAAATCAAAGAACAAGATATTTAAAGTGCTGGCTGCCTTGTCAAAATGACAGTGTGTTTGTTTAGATAGGTGTATGATGACATATTCAAGCCCGACTCCACAGCAATAAGCAGACTGCAGAGGATTGAAAGGGAGTCCCCCTAGGAATTTCATGTATGTGATATGGGAAGACATGGCAACATGTCTTTAGTCATCAAGGAATATTAGCTGAGTTTTCTTTGGTACCCCAATGAGGCACAAGGTCTTCCACATAAATGGAACCATCTACTATATCAGGCTATGGTTAAGGATGTTTTGTAGAATCTCTCAGAGCTTCTTTGCACAGGCTTTTATGATTCTGGGGCTGAAAACATGTGGACTTACAACAAAATGCTGGGTTATTTTTTTTTTTTATCAAACCATGTTCAACCGCTATGTTGAGTACTGTATGTTGGTTAATTTAATTTGGTTACCTTCACAGAATTGGATATTCTGAGAACCCAATTTCCTAGGTCATTTCTCTTGGACATGGATCTATTACCAGTTTGGTCATAATTTCTATAATGTTGTATTGGTTTATTTTGGACTATCCAACACCTTGGGATAGCGTTAGAGCATGTGCAACCAAGCACCGCCCACTAACACAACCTCTAAATTATTAGATGGGGCTGACTAGACAAAAAATGTCACTAAGCAAGGTTTGTGAAATACTCAGTATTTTCTTACCATATATTTGACTTTATATCATTAGATAAGTAAGTTTGTGAGGGACTTTTGTGTACTAGCTTTAGGAATCAATTGATATACTAGAAAGCCAATTGTTAGCCAATACGGTAAAGAGTCTGCATTTTGTTTAAGCTAGCCCTGTATGCTTTGGCGAAAATCATGTTTGTGCTTTGGCTGGTCAAGTTGTTCTTTTAGGTAGAGAAATAAATTAATATTATAGGAAAATATGTCAATATTAATAAACTATTAAAAGATTAATGCTTTATTGTTGAAATTGCTTATATACTGTTGGCTCTTGTTGTGATATGCTGCCAGGGCAACATGATGCCAGGGCTCTGGTCACAGAACCTGCAGCTTCATTGGCCTTTTTGCCTTACTTTTTCAGCTGCACAGTATCTAACTTCAGAAGTTAAAAAAAGGATAACAAATCTACAGAAAAACAGTTCTTTTCAAAAAGAGTAAAATCAAGATAGGAGAGTTACTCTGATGTGCAGTCACCTCGAGCAGTGCAATTCTACAAATTCTAGAATCTATGGTCTTAACCTCACCAAAGCTACTGGATCGCCGGCGACCCGTTTTATAGCATTTACAATTATTTACTCAGAATGTATGAAAATTACAACGGTTAAATCTTTACCAATATAGGCATGTTAACATGTCTAAATTGGTAAAAAAAAAAACAAAACAAAAAAACAGAAAAACAGCTAATTGATTCAATTCAATACAATTTTTCTATTCTTTTTCTTTATATAGTTGAAATTCACAACACATGTCATCTCTAGGCACTTTATATAGACAATTCAACCAGATCATACAGTCGGATTGGTTCAGAATAGGCGAGGATTAATTTTAAACAAGGTTGGTGTGATAATTTACTATGGCTGACAGGATCTTAAGAATCATTCACATTTAATACTTTGAGAATACTTTACTGTTCTTCACAAAGTTTACAGTGTCAAAAAAAATCATGTCAAAATTACCAATGAAAATCAAATGTATTTTCCAATTAGGAGTAGGCATTTGTTATCGTGCAGGTGCAGTGTGGTCAAAGAAGGTGCTTCCTAATGGGGACGAGTTAACACTTTCCTACACAGAACGGTGATGGTCTCTACTTCTCCATTGATTGGGAGGGGCTCTAACTCAGAGAGCAGACATGCATGAATAAAGCAAATCAGGAAAAAATACCACTTTGTGCATATGCATTATAACTCAATTCAATTCAGTTTCATCTCAAGGCACTTTACAGTTCACCAGATCATACAGTCAAATTGATTCAAAGTTTTCTATCTAAGGAAAACCAGTTGATTGCACCGACTAATTGTCGTGAATGCA
>NW_015150472.1:1432249-1435776 GCF_000732505.1 Cyprinodon variegatus
GTGCATCTCAGGAGACATGAAGAGTTTAAATTCATTTGCTGTGGTGCAGATAACACTGGTCATTTGTATACACAGTCATGACTGTACTGATTCCAAAGGTGCAGGGATACAGAAAGCTTTCACTCACTTATATTTATATATGTAAGCCAAAGAAAGAAGAAAACCATGATGGCTTGTAGAGGAGCTATTCAGCTTACAACAAGGACCTGATCACCAAAACCAGCCCTGATACAGAGTCAAATCTCACAGGAATCCAGAATGGAGAGATACGGTTTGTGCAGTCCCCTCAGTAATGATATCTATTTAACCCTTGCACAATATATATATAGATTATATATTTACTTGCAGTCGGTACTATATGGTAAAAATACTCACACACACATTTATCTTGCTATATGCAGTGACATGTGTTGACTTTCATTGATTTTCAATCATTTTGAACCACTTCTGTGCCCTAACCCTGAAAATAACCCTAAACCCAACCATTACTAGTGCAATGGCATCTCACCTTAACCCTTACCCAATTAAACCTAACTGTTTGCAAAACAGGTCATGAGGACCAGACAAAATTTTCTCAAAGGTTAAAAGCTAAAACTGGTCTTCATGCCTGTCAGTGCACTGAAGGTTGGTAAATGGACCTTACACAGTCATACACAAACATACATACATATGTACACACTTATAAATATATACACATATATATACTGTATATATCTACATAGACTTAGACAACAGTAAAATAGTGAAAATACATTACCATTTATAGTAGTGCAAAATTAATATGGTGCAAAATGCAGTGTAAAACTGAGTTGTGTCCTATTTAAAAGGATTATAATAGTACAGCACGTTAGTTGTGTAAAATAATGTTGCAAGTGTGGTGTAGAGTCCAGTTTACAGTTCAGCAGTTCAACATTCTGATGGCATTGGGAAAAAGCGGTTGAAGAACCTGCTGGGCTTACAGTGAAGGCTGTAAAGCCTTGGGGACAGCAGGGATAACAGTCCATGTTGGGTGTGTCAGGGATGTGGACAAGCAGCGCTGGGATGAAATATCAATAGTGAAGGGGATAGGGGCCCCAGTTATCCACTCTGCTTTCCTCACCACTGTTCTCACGTTCTTCCAGTCTGAGATGCTGCAGCCTCCACATGACAGTGAGAATGCTGGTCAGAACGCTCTCTATGGCTCTTCTGTAGAAGGTCATTAGAATGGGCGGGGGCAGGTGGGCTCTCCTCATCCTCTGCAGGAAGCGCAAGCGGTTCTGTGCCCTCTTGACCAGTGAGGTGGTGTTAACAGACCATATATATAGCATACTTTTATACCATCCACATGGAGTCTGTTTCTAATTTTTTCTGCAGACACATTGGACATTTTTGGCCTACTGGAGGTCATTTTGCTGTTTTACAGTGCACCTCATGTTCCTCCTTGCACAAAGGCGGAGTTAGCGGTCCTTCTGCAGGGTTGTTGCCCTACTACAGCTTCCTCCATGTCTCATGGTGTACTGGTCCTTCTCGTGAGCATGTCCACCCACTGGAAACTTATGTGTTCCCTTTATTTTTTGAGCATATATATTTATATATATATATATATATATATAAAAATATTTATTTATTTATATTTATATAAGTATTTATATAATGTATGTACTGGAAAGACATACGGGAGAAGGAGGCAGCACACAACAGGGAGGCAGTGTGGCTGGTAGCTCTGAGAGAGTACCACAGCAACCTCCCTGAACAAAACCCAGTCAACATCACAGTGGCAGACATCCTTGAAAGAGTCTCAGGTATGAAAAACTGGACAGTACCAGTCCCCGAGATGATACCCGCCTACTGGCTTAAGAAACTCATGGCTCTCCACGAATTTGGTAATCAAAAAGTAATGTGCCCATAAGAAAACAGGTGAAAGCTAACATTTTATCAGTGTCTAAACCCTTAGTAAAATAAAGCTTGCCCAAGCTTCAACAACAGCTCAAAACATATTACTATAGCATAGCATACCATGCAATCCATCCTGTTTTCTTTGTCTTTACTCATCAGTAAAGACATGAAATGATCTGAAAATAATTTTAGCAATTCTTTGTGATGATCTTGGCGCTGATGGCTGGCTTAATTGCTGATTCCATTCACCTGTCTACTCTGCCCATTACCGTTCATTTGATCCACCTGTTTCCAGCTGCTATATGCTGCCTGTTTTCCCGCCATCAACGCCAGATTATTCGAGCCTTGGGTGAGATTGATTGTAGCATACCCTGCGGTGTTTAGTCTGCCTGATCCTGACCAATTTCTGTTCCCGGACAACTGAGTTTTGATCGCTCCTAATCTGCTCTATGTGCCTGCCCTGTTTCTGGACTGTTACCTCAATTTCACCTGTTATTGACCTTGGACCTGTCTTCTGACCCTGATTTGGATTATTCCCTCTGGATTGTTCTGTTCTTCTGTGTGCAGTGGCTGCTGCTGATCACTGCTCTTCTTCTCTCCTGGGTCTCTGGAATTGGCTGTGTCACAAGCTACAGAGTAACCACTCCGCTGGACTTCTCCCCTTCTTTTGGGCTCAGACTGAATTTTACCAGGTTGGTGACTTTGATGCTAATTATCATTACCCATCTGAGTTCTGAAGTCATTGACCTGACTTTCTGTTTCTACAGAGTATCCAGTTAGCCCGCCCCAACTGACGAGCAGCCACACGTTTTTAATAAACGCTTTTTTCTGAATCTTATCTGTCTGCTAGAATTCTGGGTCCAACATTCTGAGCACCTGGCATTCTTTATTAACTATAAAATTAAATAGATTAAAAACAAACTTTAAACAAAAAAATCTCATACCCTGGCCACTGAGTTGTAGAGTCCTCTCCCTATAAATATTAAATTCTCTGTGAAAAATGCAGATCCTTCTTTAATAAGATCCTTTTCAAACTGACATGCAATGTTTCTTTTTAAAACCTAATGCCTCTAATGGACCTAGTTTTTTTTTTTTTTCTTATGCACAAAACTACAACAAACATATCCTGACTAAATCAGGAAATAAAACAGCCTGATTGGCTGTAAGGAGAGCGGAGACAACACACTCAGAGTTTACTGAACAAAACCTGCTCCCGGCGAGGTTACAGTAGCTCTGGTGAGAATGTTTACTTGAAATGGACCTCTGGTGTTCTACTGACTTGCCAAATTAATGCAGACTAAACTATGAAAGAGTGGCAAACAATACATGGAAAGATAAGCCCCTTCACCCTCCCTGGTACTGTACAGGACCTAAGCATTTTTAAAGTGCTTTGTGCTGGCTTGGCTTTTGTACTCCAACGAACCAATCCATTCCTGCAACAGGTAACAGCCAGTAACACAGCCAGTTAAGATAGTGCCATCCCATGTTTTCATCTGAGAACAAACAACAAAAGAGTTAGCAATAAATTTAGCGATGAAATATAAATGTGTGTGGGGGTGTGCATGGGTGTGTGTGTGTGTGGGGGTGTGTATGTGTGTGTGTGTGTGTGTGTGTGTGAATGAGTGAGTGCTTTGGTCAAGTCCCCTGACTTT
>NW_015150472.1:1435786-1441717 GCF_000732505.1 Cyprinodon variegatus
TGGGTGGGGGGGGGGGGGGGGGGGGGGGGGGGGGGGGGGTATGTCTTGATGATAATTTGAGGGGGAGATGTTAAAAGAAGCAACTCAACAACCAGGTGGTTGTTAAGAGGAATCAGATAACCTTTAAGAATGGCTATAGACTAAGCAGAGAAGTCCTCCTGAAAATTAACATTACATTTATGAAGGGATCCATCACCAGCATGCTAATGGAAGACTTGATAAGACAACAGAGCAGAAGTCAAGTAAAACCCCTCTGTTGGTGCATAATTTCTTTGAACTTATCCCTTTTCTATTTTTAAAAATGATGGTAGAGGACCTTTATTGGGACTCCTTAGGCCTCAGCTCCCATAAAGACAGGGCTAGACATAAAATGAGTGTAGTTTAATAGTCTATTTAACTTAAATTTAGTAGGAGGTTTCATCAGAGAAACATAGATGATCTTTTACAATGGGATGTTTCTTTCTTGTGACAACTTTGAAGATAGCTTTTTTGCGTATGAGTGGTTAGGACACAGGTAGATGATCATGGACATAAAACAAAGAAATCAATATGGCCTATCCAGGCCATTTGCTATTTCATTATTCCAGATTCATGACACTACCACAGCTCCATGCTGCTGTCGCCCCTTGGCTATAGCTCACTGTCACTCAAGTTGCTCATTAAGTGCCAATCGCACACTACTGCAGGCTATAATTTTGCCAGGACCCAGTGGCAATGCAGATGTTGCATAATGATCTCAAGGCTCCTTCCATTAAAATATATGTAAATACAATACATGCGGTGGACAGACTTTAACCTTGAAGATTAACTCTGCCACTATGTTCACTAATGGTCAATTTGGACTTTATCAGTTTTTAATGGTTTATCAAGATAGTAGGACAACTTTTGCTTCCTAAATGAGCTAAAAAAAACTAGTAATCCCACCTCTCCTCTCAATGCATTTAACAATGATTGAGATAAATGACCACCAGGGGTATTAAAAAAACAAATAACCCAACCTGAGAGTCTCTCTTAAAGCACTCTGTGCAACAGATCACTGCTAATCACAATTATGAAAATAACTAGCTAACCCCAGCTCCTCCCCCGGACAATACCTTAGAGGGAAACGGGAGAAAACTTAGAGCAAGGAGCCCTAGGTTTTTGCAAAGTTTGCTTATTCCAGAGGGCAGGTCTGATATTGCACATCCCAAACTGGATGAATCATTCAGCCTAACAACATAAACTTCACATTGTTATCAGAAGTTTTATGCAGATGGTTAAATGATCATGTGTTCTGTGTTAGTTATGAGTAACCTCTGCAAGCCTGTCCTCTAGTGTTCAACATAAACCACTCTGGTCAAATATGCATTTTGTTATACTCATAATATAAAAAAAAAAAAACACGCAAATGCAATGGGTGAAAACAAAATATCATACGAGGACATTAAAAGAGAAGAATGATAATCTGCTTTTAATAAATGGGACATTTTTTGTATGAAGACTTTGAAAATTGATTGCAATCTAACTAAGATTAAGTTTGATGTAAATAATACAATACTTGGTCATTATGTGGCTTTAAAGCAGGATCACTGATATCCCATATAGCATCCCAGCATAAAAAGTAAAATTGTAAAGGCTCTTATGGCTGACTGTAATTAAACAAAAACAAGAGTGGAAGCTTGGCAGTGAATGAAATGATAAGTGTCAGGTGTCACTATCCATGATCCTGACTTTAATTGACAAGTTGTCATGGTGTAGGCATTTGGGAGTCAAATAAATCATTCTTAGCCCAAAGACAGAGGTCTGAGACAATTTATGCTGCTGTTCCAAAACAATCACAGCAAAGGCCATGTAAAACTCTGGGGAGCTTTAAGTAAACTGAAGGATAGAACGTCTATTCAACCAAGACAAAAGATGTTACATACGTATAAGTGTCCAAATCACCTCAAATAATAGATAAATGCAATGTATTTCCCATTTAAACAGACAGTTGATGGCAGTTGAAGGATAGTTGTGTTACAACATCCTTTGACAGATCATTAAAGTTTTGCCTTCTATTGCTTATGGTTTCTCCATTATAAAACTGTACTGTATCACCTCCAAGTGGTTTGTTGGATGAAATAAAATATTTATGTTGTTAGAAAATAACATGATCAGAAATGAAAAACGTTTTACAGGTAAAAGCTACATGAAATCTTGTCTATTGCACATGCCTTTTACTATAAAGATGAATTCAACATATGAATGTGACAAAATCTCATAATTCCATACAATACATTTGGCCTCACACAACAACATTTTTGTAATCTTGTGGTACATTTGCCTTATTTTTTTCTTTGTGGACTCTTATAAACACTCCACATCACATTCAACAAACATTCTTAATTTCAGTAAATGATCCTCGAAAACCTCATGCTTCCACCTGTGCATAAGTGAGCTAGCGTTCCCAAGAAATGCAAATCTGAATAATTACCAGCCCAATAATTCCATATAAGGTTGCACATAAGTCATATATATCGGAGGGCATATTTCCTGGGAGACCGCGGTCGGGATCCGGACCCATCTGCAGGCTAATCTGGACCCAACCTGACAAAACATTTCTAAATTATCAAGTGTCTAAACGTCACATGCGCCGCTTCTCCTGTTACCCCGAAATCCCACATCCTCCGTCATCGCTCCGCCCCGCAGCGCTCCAGACCACCTGCACAAAGCAAAGCCTCCGCTGTTCCTCCCATATTGCTGCGCTCCGACTTATCCTCGGAGCTCGAGGAGAGCATGAGCAATATTATAATTCGTAGGAACAAAACATGCAGAAATGAATGCTTAATTTAATACTCATTACATTTTCTCACAAGTATCTGTACATTGTATTCCTTAAAAGAAACATTACTCGTTACTCTTGGCTTGATGAAAATAGTTCGTAAACTTTGTGTTTGGAGAAGTTCTATTATTTATAGTGACAACAAAAATGACTAAAATGACAAAAATTACTAAAACTTGACTAAGACTAAAATTGATTTTCGTCATTTAGACTAATACTAAAACTAAATTGGGAAGGCAGTGACTAAATATAACTAAGACTAAAACTGATTTTTGTCATTGTGACTAAGACTTAGACTAAATTACAGACATTCCAAGTTCCAAAAACTAATTTCAGGGAGATGCTCCCTTGCCCTGATTATTTATTTCATGCTTTTCTGTGCCCCCATGAAAACACCCTGGCCCCCTCCTGGCCCCCTGGTAAATTTGGTCTAGATCCTCCACTGTTCCTCACCTTCACTGATATACTTTAGTATATTCTGCTGTAAAATTAGTCCTATATTTTCGTTATTTACTCGAGGATTCAACCTCTGCCGTTTCACAGGATGCACAGCTTTGAGTGGTAACTAGGTGACTGTCAGAGAGTAACCCGAAACTTACCGGACTGATCCAATCAGCTCTCTGACAGCCAGTCACCTGGAAAGCTTGTTGAACAGAGCATCGCTTTGGACAGATACGCTGCAAAGGTTTCACCAGCAACCTCCTCCCCACACCCCGCACTCTCTTGTTGTCTGCGCAATCTCAGTAGTTCTAATCCGCACATGATGCACAAATTATTGCCTGCCCGCTCTCACTTACATTAAAAAAACACCACCTAGTCTAAAATCCGGGATAATTTATCTGACTCATGGGCATCAGTGAACAACTATCTATATCAGGGAGACTCCCAGAACTTCTGGGAGACTTGGGATGTCTGAAATAAAAAAAAAGCTGATGAAAATAACACAGCTAGAAATGAGCACTCGAAAAACGATGAACCTAGGAAAGCAACTGGAGATGCCCTGAAGTTATTAGTACAATGCTGCACTTTGATACAAGTGGAAGAAGGCGATTTACTTTCAATTGGGGAAAGTAGAAGAAATTGCAAAAGGAACATAAGACACCCCAATACCATTTGGAAAATAATCTACATCTCAGCATAAAGCCTCACAGAGAAGAGGAGGAAGCACCCACTGCTCTACCAGCAACAATAGCAGAGGTGACCCTGAGGTGGGAGTTTCGGATTTGTGGATAGATTGAATAGGCTGGTCAGAGAGATAAATTGTCCTGTAGAACTCTGATTAACCAGATTGAGTCTGGGGAGCCGAAAGGACACGCAGAGATCGAATCCTTGGAAGCAGTTATTTGAGCAGTAGTCCTGGTCTTCATCTAAGGGACAATTTAAAAAGGACTGGCATTATCCACCCTGACAACTATCTTAAAAGGCTATTCTAACATTGAAACCTCCTCATTCAGCCTATAAACATTTTAGAATGTTTATCCCCAAATTCCTGGGGATACACATCGCAGACAACTTCACCTAGTCTGTGAGCACCGCCTCACTGGTCAGGAGGGCACAGAAGCGCTTGTACTTCCTGTGTAGCATGAGGAGAGTCCAAATGCCCCCATCCATCCTCTCAACCTTCTACAGAAGCACCATAGACGCTCTGACCAGCTGTCTCACTGTTTGGTGTGGAGGCTGCAGACCCTCAGACTGGAAGAACATGAGAGGAGTGGTGAGGACAGCAGAGAGGATCATCGTGACTCCTCTTCCCTCAATTAAGGACATTTCATCCCAGCGATGCATGTCCTGAGCCCATAACATCATCATTGACCCCTCACAGCCCCATCATGGATTGTTCTACCTGCTGTCCTCTGTGAAGAGGCTTTGCAGCATCCATGACAGGTCTAGCAGGTTCTGCAAAAGCTTTTTCCGTGCTGCCATCAGACTGTTGAAGTATTGAAACTATAACCTAGACTCGGCATCATACTTGCAACAACATATTTCACTACCGAAATAGTATAAGATCATACATTTCAGTAAATAAGGTATTTAAATTTTTAAAAGCTTTTAAATATTTGGCTTTCCAATGATCACCACCATGATATAGATTCAGTTATAAATTCTTCTTAAAAATATAGCAATTAGAATGAAGTTTACACTATAGTAACAGTGTTTAATGCTGCTGATTGTGTATGGGTATGATTGTGCAGGTATTTTGGCAAAAATGTAGACTTGCTGATAAAGCAGTTGGAATCTTTACTCTTAGGTGGTGATCTTGAGCTCCTCATTGATGGGCCTTTCTACAATCCATCAATCTTTTGATTTGTTTCCTTCACCCTTCCTTTGTGGTGGTGTTATTTGCCATCTAGATTAGACACAGCCTGGTGCAATTTGAACAGAAATCTAGAAACAAAATGCAGTTAGTTATTGTGCCCATGGCAAGGAGACATCACAGGAGAGACTGGAGATTTCCAATTTTTTTAAATCAAATATTATTGGATTGCTTATGCTTATACAAATAACATGCTTTACACATTGTTTTTATTTGATTATTATGATTGCTGGGGCTATGATTTTATCCCTCACAATTCCCAAGGATTCCCCACCCCGCCACCCAATAGATTACAAAGTACATCTTTGTTGCAAACTGCGGCTGCATTTGGATGCCGCCATTGTGAAAAACCATGTTGCTTCGCCATGTTTAATTATAGAAGCTAAAAGCGGACACACAATTTGTCCTTGCATATACATGGTTGTGGAAACAAACAACTTTAAATAACTTTAAAACATGTAGGCAATCCGACATGCAACTTGACAACAAGCCTGTGATTTCAACTGCAAGCAAACAGACCATGCTTACATCTGTTGGTCGTCAGACGAGACGCTGCTAGCAATGGCACCTTTCCCAGGGTTACAGTTTTTCTCAAATGCTAAAACACATTTCACAAACGTTTCATCCATGTTCTTCGATGTCTAAAAACAACACCCTTTTCTAAAGCTACATAAACACAACCACACCTTCTCCCTTCAAAACTGAAACTTTCACACCAAAAGAGCAGCTCGAAGCTTTCAAAAATGTAAACACTATACACATCATTACACACTACAGCAAAACAATTGAAAACACAATGCTCAATTTATGAGAAGGT
>NW_015150472.1:1443915-1467396 GCF_000732505.1 Cyprinodon variegatus
AGTAAATGTGTTTAGACAACTGGTCATTTGGTTTAGAGGATTGGCTTTTGTGTTTTAGCATTTGAGAAAAACTGTAATAATACAGCAACGTTGACGGTCTTGCTGTGAGATGCTTTTGGCCTCTCTTTAGGCATCATTTCTGCTTTGCTAAATGGCACATTTATATCAAATTTTATTGTTTTTTGGAAGCGTGTTTTGCATATTTATCAACCATTTCATTCGATTTTATTCCTATTTGAGAAGGAATCCATATGAAAGAAACTATTAATCCCATCGCTTGAGTTCTGAACAACTGATGAAATTCTAATAAGAGATCAGGTCTACTGTCTGAATGATTGTAATTGAGTTAATATAACAATGAACTTGAATCAGAGCAAATTAATTTCTTAATCGATGAATTTCTTCAATCGCTTCTAATGCCAATATAATCCCAAACATTTCCCGTTTAGACAAAAACTCCTCATTGATTATTTTAACTGCTTTAAAATTAAATTCTGGAACTACAAACAAAACACCATTCCTGTTATTTGCATCTTTTGAAGCATCTCTATACTACTGACTGCTCTTTTTCTATGTCTTTTTCTTTTTTTTTGTTTCACCAGCAGCCTAAAACTTAAATGTCATTGGTCATTTGAAACACTGAGACAAAATGAAAATGACCAGTTTTGATTTTTTTTCCAAAGGCCCTACTTTGTTTTTCCAACTGCACTTAAAAATTAAAATTTCAAACAGAATTATTGCAAAAAAGCTAAATTATTTGAGTGAATATCATGTAGCATTGGTAGATGCAAAAAAAAAAAAAGACTTTATAGGTTAGAACATTTAGGCCAAAATATCAAAATAAATATATAAAAGATAAAACAGTCAAAAATAAAATTGTAATTTCCGTATATGTCATGGAAGAGATATTTTTGTAGTTTTGACTCAACAACGTCATGTTAATAACTGTTAATTCCCTCCTTTTTTGTTATTTTAACTGTGGAAAAGCCACACTAACAAGATGCTGGGAAAGATCTGTACATTATTAAAAGTTTTTGTATAACAAAAAAAAAAAAAAAATCAGACCAAATAAAAGGTACAATTTGGAATACTCAGATCTACATATATAATTTATGATTATATACTTGGATACCATTGACCAAATTTCAATGGATTTGTCAGGATTTAATTTGTATATCTGAAACATCCATGAACCACTATCATTCAAGGATTAAACTCATGAGGATCGAGTAGAGATTTTTTTTTTTTTTTTTATCTGTTCCACATACTTTACTTATTTATGACCACAGGGTCATTCTAAATGAGTGCCATTAGTTCCATTTCATAAGCCAAGCCTAAACAAGCTAAAAGTGTTCCAACTCTTGATTATTCTATTAGGATCAAACATATAAAGTTGATAATTAATTACCAAGCAAATCATTTAATGAAACAATCTCTTGGATTTGCATTATGAATTGGTTACACACACTCCAATTGCTTTAAAATAGTTTAAAATTAATTTAAACTCATTCCAAGCTCTCCAACATAAACTTTGGTTTTCAAACATAAAAACTATGCTGAATATCATTGCATTACTTTATAGAGTAGGGTTTTGACCTATTTTATTTCTTTTTCTTTGTGTTCAGTGCAGTCCACATGTTTGTGGAAAACATGTCTCTGGGACTGTTATTATACCTAAATTCTGTTGTAGATCTAAGAAATTTAAGGGCTGTCCCGGCGTTAAATCTAAACAGAAATCAACAGGGACGCTTTTGTTTGTTGGCTGGAAGATGATAAAAACAAAACAAACAGCAAACATTGACCGGAAATGTTTGTGGAAGCTATGGTAATTAGCAAGATGTTTAGCATTAGCTATAAGGATGGGACTTTTCTGATGGTAAAAAAAATATGTATTTATGTGGCAATTTTTTCATTATGGAATGTTTTTATTATGAATATGCTGGATTACAAATGGAATATCAACAATCTAAGATTGGACCTATAATATGGCCTAAGAAACACTTCAAAGTTATGAAGTCGAAGCTTTTTTTCTAAAAATTCAGATTTACTATGCTGCTATTTTGTGGAGAATCTAAGCTTTCCAAGGATGTATAGCATGTCTATATTGATAAAAGTTTAATCGGTTATTTTCAAGCGTACTGCTGTGTCGAATGTAAATATGCACAATGGAGCGCTGCTGTGTTAGTTTAATTGGTGGCGAGATTAACTGGTTGATGTGCACCGCAGATGTTCCTGAAGTGTATGTGGCTGTGTCAATGCCTGATGAAAAGATATTCCTAAAGTTAAAAAACTTTTCGCAAAAATTCTACCAGAACACATTGTTTAGATTAGAACAATGTGTCACAGAAAAGCCACAGAAAAGCATTTAATGCCAAGAATCTCACTCAAAGAACACAGTTGTTCACAAGATCAGAATCAAACTGCTGGCATACATTGATAGCAGTTTTGTCAACTGAATGGGTACATTATCTTCGTTTGGTGAAAAGTGTATAGAAAAATCAAAAATATAAAGAACTTTCTGCAAAGGAATAATAAAGTAATTCTGATTCTGAAAAATCTGTCTCACAATAGAGTATCATTTCCCCTGCTTACCATATGCTATAAATCAAAATCTATCCTCCCACTATGTAAATTCCTGATCGTAAATAGAAGATCATGTAGGCCTATCATTAAAAATGTAACGCATGTGTAAGCACCTTGTCAAGACAAAATTGTGGATCACTTACTGCAAACAGACCAATTGGGCTACTCATCCTTCCTTTCAACTTTCTCCTACTTTATTTTTCAAATTGTGATGATTTCGAGTACAGCTTCTTTCCTTGTTATTAGATTCCATGCTCCTACATTTCCTTTATTTTCTTGTTTGGACAGGGATACAAGTCTCTACAGAGGTGCTGCTTCTGTAGTTTTTCTCAGACCACAAAATTCTCTCCTGTATGATGAACTGCATGAGGTCCCACAAATAGTGGTTTGAGAAAAGAAACACCTTTATTTGTCTGTATGCAATTTTAAGTTACAAGAGCGTAACAGTGAACTGTTTTGCTGCACCATATATACAAAGGGGGTAAATGAGCTACTAAAAGCTGAATCACGTACCTGCTGATGTGGAAACGTTACTTTTTATGTATTCACAGTAGAATTTAAATTCTAGTGTTATCAGCTACCACTACGATGTGGGTATCACATGCCATGACTTTTTGAAATTTTTCTGTAAAAAATAGCAGATAAGAAATCTAAAAAAATATTTTTGAAAAATAATCAAATAATCATCGACAGTCCCTCCTTTAACGACAGACCTTCAGAATCATAGACAGGTTTCAGATATTACAGCCTAACAATGGAACCAAGCAATACAAGGCCCTGTCTATATAAATCCTCAAACTCACTGCGGATCCAGACATGTGATAGAGAAAGCTTCCGGGAGGGAAAGCAAAACGTCTTCAAACCTTGGAAATCAAGTCCAGTGGATTGTTTTTAAACTTTTAAGGAATGACTATGACCTGGATGACTGAGAATCTTCATTAGCATAATCAACTAGATTAACTTGGTCCAAACGAGGTCCACAACACAGCTGTTTGGGGAGATTAGGTGGCTGCCAGAAGACAATGCTGCAAAAGTAAACAAACAGGTTAGAATAAATGTTCTAATTTCTGCCCTAAGATCTATCAAAACGGCTCTGTTGTCTGTAGAGAACGTAAAATATTATGAGAAATTGAAGTTTGAGGGTCAAATAAACGAATCATGAGTTGGCAGAATCTGAAAGCGTCGGAGTCTTCCCAGATTAAATTGTGATCCCCCGATATCTGGAGGAATGTGAACTGTAAAACACTCCATCACCAAGGATGTTGTTTGGATGTTGTCATGATGCTAATCCTCAAATTAGGATAGTAGTAGGCTACTTGAATTAAATTGTTGGTTTCCTTTCATGTTGCATTTATGCAGAGGTGTCAAGTAATGAAGTATAAATACTTTGTTACTGTACTTAAGTACACTTTTTAGGTATCTATACTTTTTTTCATTACTTATTTTTCTTCCTACTTCTGACTTCTACTCATTAAATTTTCACACATGTATCTGTACTTTCTATTCCTTACATTTTTAAAACAAACGCTGCTCTTTACTCTTGGTTTCGGTTTAATGCAGAGGTAACGGATTAGCAGACCATGGTCCAGATCCGGAACCACCTGCTGGCTAATCCAGACCCAACCTCATTTAAAACATTTATAAAGTACCACATATTGTCTGACCACTCTGTCTAAACGTTACTTGCGGCGCTTCTCCTGTTACCCCGAAATCCCACATCCTTTGCTCTGCTCCACAGCGCTCCAGACCTCCTGCGCAAAGCAAAGCCTACAGCCGCCGTTGTTCCTCCTGTCATGCTGCGCTCCAACTGCCTCGGAGCTCCAGGAGAGCATGTGCGATATGATAATTGATTCTTGTCTGTTGCATCCAATCTTTTAAATAAACAAGAATTATGCCCTAATTTGTAGTTATCACCAATCTGTTGTTACTTTATTTTAATTTGAAAAACCGGATCTTCTTGCCATTCTTCTTCCTGTTTGGTGTTATTGCAATAGCGGATCTTGACCTGGCCGGACTGGAGTGTATCCTGAACATTTTGAGTATGTTTGGCTCAACCTGCTGCTGTGAAGCAGGATTCTCCACCATGAACATAATGAAAAATAAATATAGTTTTAGGCTCAAAATGAGCACCTTGATAGGTGCTTGAGAATGGCTTTTTCTCCATTCAAACCCAGGTTTAAAGCCTTGCAGGGCAGCCTAAAGCCCACTGCTCTCATTAAGCCAGAAAAAAGAAAGAAAAACAAACGGTCAGTTCAGGTGTTTTATAAAATATGTGAATCAGGAAACATGAATGCATAAACACCCCATTTAATTCCAGCGTTAAATTCTGTTTAAAGTAACAGATCATTTAAAATGTCTCCAGAACTTCACTGGTTGATGATTTTCTTTATTCAGACCCCTTTTTAATTGGTTTCCCCTGGTGTAACGTTTATAAATATTTATTTCAGGTCATGTGCACCATCCACTGCAGATCTTTGTTGCCATCCACATCTAGTGAAAACTAGTGTAATTGGATGAGCCATAAAACCCAAACACTCATTGGTTAGCTAAAGGAAATCATCAGAAGCAAGCAGGTGTTCTTCAAACTGCAAACGTGAATTGTCTATGCCATGCTAAAATGTCGGATTCAGAAAAAGATGCTGAAATGTCTGAAAGGTCAGGCAGAGGCGAGAGCGTATCGAGAGATGGAGACAGATACCAACAAGACCTCCCTCATCCATGGCCCTGTCTCAAATAACTTTTCGAAATAGTCGAAAAATTGAGCTTCAAAATTCATATAGTGGCATCTGGCTGTCTTTTTAAAGATTACTTTATACTTTAATAGTTTAAGTAGTTTTTCAAGCACATACTTATTCATTTTTACTTGAGTAAAGAGGTCAAGTTGATGCTTCAACTTTTACCAGAGTATTTTTAAACTGCAGTATCTATACTTCTATTTCAGTAGAAGTATAGATATTAGTAACAAATGTGTGCACATTTGACACCACTGCATTTATGACCTTGCCATGATCTATAACTATGTTCATGAAGTCAGCTGTCATATCTAATTCTGTTTTTTCAGTGAAAGCCACATTTTTTCATTTGCATTCAGATAAACTTTAAATCATTCACATTATTATTGTGACTGGCAATTGAATAGATTTTGACTTGCTTTTTACTGTGATCCAATACTGTATGTTTCACCTGCACAATTTTAGGGGAAAATAAGTCAACTCATCACAAACGCTAATAGCTAGGAAATATTTGTTTTTTCAGACTTTTCAGAAGTAGTAAAAGATACAGTGGTGCAGTGGTCCTACTGTTTTTTTTTTTTTCAAAAATTCACTGCATCCCATCAGAAACCACCAATCAGAGCCAAGAACAGCTTCTTAGCGGTGTCAATCATGGCCATGTTCCAGACTGCTGGTGTACAGCTGATGTTCCTTGATGTAAAACAAAATATGTTTGGTCCCTACCAGTATATGAGCTATAGCTGTTAATCCACTGGTATCATCCTGCTTACTAGCCATGCGCATTTACAACAGGCTCCGCCGTGAAAGAAGAGCTGTAGAGAGCAGACTGTAGCCCAGCAGAAAGTAAGGGGAGGAACCCCCAAAAAATGGTGGTTTTAATTTTCCGACTAACTGTATAATATTTGAAGAACTCCCTACAGCCACTTTAAAATAAAGTGTTTCTTTTTTTTTACTTTGGTGGGAAGCCCAGAGTTGCTCTAGGGAGCCACAGATCACTCAATAAAAGCTGGTGATAAACAGGGAGGTCAGACCAAACATTGGATGATTTTGAAGTGGTTAAAATTGCTAAACCTTTCATTCTTTTGTTTGTTTTGAAAACCTGGACAGTGTAAATGTTCCTTTTCCTGCTTGTGCAATGTCACATCTGTAAATTTTGCTGACTGACCATTTCCTTGCTGCTGCCATTAGAGCTGGTAAAGACATGCCACAACAGGCAAAGCGGCTAAATATTAAATAAAAATTATTGTGGTTAGAGCAGTGCGCTTCTGCTCTGAGAATTTTGCAAGTACCCTGTTCGATCCCCACAGCCTGCACTCTGGGTTTCTGAGCAAGACCCTTTACCCTACACTGCTCCCTGGGTGCCACACAATGGCAGCCCACTGCTCCCCAAGGGGATGGGTTAAATGCAGATAGAGATTTCCCCCTTGTGGGAGGATAAAGGGATTTACATTATATTAAAACTTTCTTCACAATTTGTACCGAAGAAAAATGTAGATTTTTTTTTCCACTTTCCATTTATACCTTTTTTTTGTCACGAATCAGAACAATAGGACCCAGTATTCAGGCAAGACAGACATTGGGATTACTCAAAAGCTTTTCTTTAAAACGGGAGGATCTGAGCAGCTAGGGCGTCTGATGTAGGAAACTCTGCAGGCGAGAAACACAGGTTAGCAACCAGGAGAGGTCCAGGAGTCCAAACACAGTTCAGGCAGACAGATCAGAACAGGCACAGGCAGGTTCAGAGGTCCAAGGCAAGGCAAGGCAAGGCAAATTTATTTGTATAGCACAATTCAGTACAAAGACAATGCAAAGTGCTTTACGTGATTAAAATATAGGAAAATATAACAGAGTCAAAGCAAGTACAGTAGGAAAAAATAAAAAAATAAAATAAAAAAGCAGAAACAAAAAATATATTAAAAACAGTTGGACTAAAGAAAATAAAAGAGTTTAACTAATGATGTTTTAGTGGAACTGTTTAACTAGAACAGTCGAAGCCAATCCTAAACAAATGTCTTTTTAGTCTTGATTCAAAGGAACTCAGGCTTTCCGCACTTTTAAAGTTTTCTGGAAGTTTGTTCCAGATAAGTGGAGCATAGGAACTAAATGCTGCTTCTCCGTGTTTTGTTCTGGTTCAAGGGAAGGCAGAGGAGGCTGGAGCCAGAAGACTTGAGTGGTCCTGGAGTCTAAAGACAGTTCAGGCAAACTATTCAGATGGGAAAAGGCAAGCTCAGTGGTTGAGAGGCAGAACAGGTCAGGATCAGGTAATCAGAAACACTAAGGTAATGCTAAAAACATTTTCACTACAGAACTCAGACGGGAACAGACAGGCTCAGTGATTGAGAGGCAAAACAGGTCAGGATCAGGAAATAAGAAAAATCAAGGTACGGTACTCTAAAAACTCTCTCACCATGGCCAGAGAGAACAAGATAATCTGGCCTTGATGACTGGATGCAAGCGCCTTAAATAGAGGCAGGAGCAGGTGGATAAGATGAGCAGTAATGTGAAACTGGGCAGAGTTAAACATCAGTCATCGTGACATCGTGATCATGACACTCCTTGTTTCGGACTACATGAAGTCCGAATAGGATAGTTTGTTTTGTTGTTTTAATCAGACAAAATGTGGCCACGTTTAAGGAGTTTTACATAGCTCTGTTACGATATGCAATGACACAATTTTCTAAATAAAACAAAAACTAACCAAAAATATAAGTATTTCCTATTGAATATTTTACCTTTGTTATGGTAATGTTTTCAAAAGATTATCAACGTTTTCATTTTTTTTTTCTCTTCGACTTCACTGTTTTTAAGTTTTTCAGGGAACTAAATAGAAATTTTGACATTCAGAGATCATCATCTCTGGACCCCCCTACACACTCATTACAAACTATTCAACAATGTTAATTGTTGACTGGGGAGTCCTTATGGCAGATGCTCAATGTTTATTGGTTGGCTCAGAGGTATGAGTTGTTAACGCTGAAGGTCTTTTGCTTCGTTAATGTGGAAGGAATCTATAGACATACTTTATCATATACCTTGGCTCCCTTAGTTTTGATGTGGTGTAACAAGATACTGTAGTACTCTCTTTCTTTGGTGGGGCTTAGCAGAGTCACTCCTGTTTGTACGCGCAAACAAAAATGAAAAAAAAAAAATGTATCCTATTAATATTTGAGCCCAAGGAATTGGTTCTGAATGCAGCGAGCTATGGGGGCTGGTAATGGAGGACAGTATGTGTCCTGGGATCTTGCGTTTGGATCCTCTATTGCGAGGGTGATGAGACCTGAAGGGCGACAGGGAGATGGAGGCATTGAGGGGGAGAGCTGCCATTGCCCAACGCTCTGTTAGGCGCCTAATGGAGAGGCAGCAGAAAAGCAGTGAGCTCTGCAGGGCCTGATGCTCAGAGAAGAGCACTGCAACGCAAACTCAGTGGCAGGAAAAAAATAAATAAGTCAGGCAGTGGAGGCTGCGGCCTTTCCATGACTTGGCATTAAAAGTTTGACAATCTTTGACTCACAATGCATGTTTCATTTTCCAATTGTGCATTGTTTTTTTTCCTTAAATTTTGACAAGAAAGAAATGAAATAGGACTAAGGTCTAAATTAATGAATGTATCATTTGCTTTTGATATACTGTATAATCCAAGTATGCATTTAGTTATTGGTAGGCCATAACACTGTATCAGATGGGGCCTCTCTGCTGGTTACCAGTTAATTGTCATAGAATATCCAAATCTAACCTATAATTATCTTATGGAGAAAAAACATGACGAAGAAATATTTGATGTGTTTGTATTCATGTGCCAGCTTTTTACTTTAATGCGCAAAGTAAGGAGGTTCTTCTCAATTATTGTTGTTATAAAGCAAAGCTTTGCAAGAAACAGATTTACTTCTTTTCTTTTTAATATGCAACAGAAAAAGAAAAGCAAACAGAATTGACAGTGTTCTTTAATACTTCTACAATACAAACATGCTCATATTGTAGTGATATTAGACAAGCACAAGTTAATCTCTAATCGTTTCATTATTTAAGATCTGGTGAAAGATCAGGTAAAGAAAATTATCTTAAGAAAAATCTGAAATACTTTTAAGAACGGTAAAACAATGTAAACAATTATTCTAGTCTGAAATGTATTTTAACTCTAACAGCTCATTAACAGTCCTTGATTTAACCCAACTTATTTTGAAGTAATCCTCGCCTATTTTGCATACCCAAATGCAAAAGCAAATAACTGAGAAACTGCAAGCCCAAATTACAAGTGTGATACACCACTTGAAAGCTAAACCTTCTAGTTTCTGAACATATAAATCCAAGTTGGGCCAGTAAAACACAGCCTAAGCTGCATCACTTCAAGCATGAGCAAAGTTGTTTTTATTATTCTCGAAAATAATTTGTCTTTTTTGAACAGCAGTAATAAAGACATGCTTGAGAATAGGCATGTTTCAGGACTCCTGTCTGTGTGTTTGTGTTCTGTGTTTGTCTCCCTTCCTCCACCAGGAGACGCCTGGTTCTGGTCCACCTCCTTACACACCTGCTGATGGTTTCCTCGTTAACGGAGTCTTCTTAAGCTGCTGACTGCCACTACCTCAACGCCAGAGTGTTTGCCAGTTTGGGGAAGTCATCCTGCAAACTGGATTTTTCTGACCTTCTCTACCTGGAAGGAACAACAGAGCTTCAAGCTGAGCTGGGGTTACAAACCCACTTTCCCCAAGAGATCGTTTGAGCTTCACACTGAGAAAGGGATTCATCTCCACTACGACCCGTTCAAGTACCGCAGCAAATCTAAGTGGCAGTCAGCTTCTCCGTTCATCTACAAACAACTGCATTCTGGGTAAACCCTGTTCTGCCCTCCACCGAATCAGACAAACACTGGAACAATAGCATACAGACTGTAGTCAAAGATTCAGCAACTTCTCTGGAAACGTGAGTCAGCAACCAGATCCTCTTCTCCAAGTTCACAAATCAAATTTCCCACTGAGCCTGAACTAATCACTGTGTCTTCCCCTCACTTTTTAGTTCCGGTTGAGCAGTGTTCAGAGCAACACTTCTCTCTGCATTATCTCTTCAATAAAACCTGTTAAACCTTTTCTCCTGGTCTCCCTGTTTGGTCTTCAGCATTTGGGTCTGAACGTTAGTAAAATCATGACAGCATGTCTCATTGTGCTACATTTGTTCTACATCATGATAAACATAAATGCAGAACATTTCAGATGTCTAACTACAACATTTTCAGAGCTTTGTCACCAGCGTCTCCCAACTCTCCAAATGTACAAAATATTGCCAAATGCTTTTTACTCAACTATTTGACCCATAGAATATTTTTGTGCTCAATTTTGAGCAATTAAAACTTACCAGGCTGCCTCTGCATATCGGGAGAGGTCAAATCCACAGTGTGTTCATAAAGTGGCTTTTTTGGCTTTAGGCCATCTTTTGAAATTAGTGTTGGCCAATAAGCTAGAACATGGCTTTTTCTGCAGATCTTATCAAATCAAAGGTTGTTCCTCCATTTGCGGTCATGTACCGATTCTCAGTAGGGGAAAAAAGAATCTTCATTAAGCCCCCGATGTGCACAATGGTTTTCTTTTCAAAAGCACTGTGTACTTTGTATATAAGATTATTATGTTTCACTATCATGGAGGGAAATTTAAAAAGGCAATATATTTTCAGAGTGATTAAAATGATTTTGTTTCATTTATTTATTTAGAATAATGTTGCATTCTAATTTCCATGATGCAACTGCAGTAACATGGTGCGGAAAGGGAGATAATATCTCTGACTATGCTTGATGATAAAGCATTGCCATGATGATCTGTGATACTAAAAGAAGAGATGAAAAGAAGACAATGAGCCCCCAAACCACCAACCAAATGGCAGAAGAAACAGTCACATAATTTGTTTTCTACGGGCTCATGAAAATTCAAAAACTTTTAACCATGAAACCGCAGAATTAAGCATTTTTCCCATTTGCACGCATTAAAATTCATGACTCCACGAAATTCGACCATGACTCAGGATGTTGATTAACAGAGGAGAAATGTTCAGCGCCCACTAGGGGATTAATAAATGTCCAGCTCAATTATGCTGAAGGAAAGGATGAGCCAATATGCCCCTGTAAACTGAAGGCAGCCAAGCTTAACTTTTATCATTTATAGCAGAGGTCTGCGGACTGCGGTCTGGATCCGGACCACCTGCTGGCTAACCCGGACCCAGCCTGAATTAAAACATTTAGAAATTACCGGATGTTGTCCGACAATAGTGTCAAATTTCACTTGCCCCTCCTGTTTGTACAGTAAAGCCCTCCGAAGCTTCCAGGACGAGGCTACACGTGATACAAATTAGCCAATGAGCTGCTAATTAGCCAATGAGCAGGGCTGCTCCCGCTAGCTACTTTAGGACACAGAAGGCAAACCTGTGGCAAGCCAGGTGATGGGAAAGGAGAAGAAGACAAAGTAAAGTGAAAAGAAAAAGTGAAAGAAAGTGTGTGGATCGCTGGAAGAACTGGGGTGAACTGGTAAAAGAAAAGTGAAATGGTGTGCTCAAAGATGACCTTGCACATTTTGAGTATGTTTGGCTCAACCTGCTGCTGTGAAGCCGGATTCTGCATCATCAACATAATCAAAAATAAATATGGATCCGCTGTGGATCAGCAAGTCTCCGCAAAGTGCGGAGCCCATTCCCCCCGTCCTGCTCTCCCTCCGCTGGCTGGAGTCGGGGCCCGCCGGTGCACTGAGCTCGGGGTTTGGAGGTGGATGCCCGGGTGGCTACTGGCTCATTCCTCATTCCCTCTGTGGGCCAGGGCATTGCTGGGGCTCCTGTCTGGGTGTCGGGTGCCCCGGGGGCCTCGGATCCTTGGGACCCAGGACCGGATTCACTTCAGGGTGGCCGACTCCCGGCAGAGCCCGCGGATTCTTCCCCGTGGCTCCCCGGGGCGCCGGCATGGCGGTGGCTGGGGGGCTTCCTCGGGGCTGTCTCTCCTCCTCCCTTGGTGGGGGTCTGATATCCTGGGCTGGCCCCTCCTTGGTGCCTTCGCTCTTGGGGTACCTCTGGGCGTCTGGGGCTTTGGGTCTCCCGGCGCTGGACTCAGTGCTCTGGGGGGTGCGCCTCTTCGGCTCTCCAAAACCACTATTGAGCATTTTCTCTATGGATAAACTTTACATGCACAAGTTCACCCTCACAAACAATTACAGGTGCTTGGGTCCAGGTACTCAGAGACTCACTTCCATACAGAAAGCCTACATTCATATCTTCAGGTAACACAGAGTACATGTCAGACTTAATAATACTACTTCAGTGATAGTTTCAAGGTGTTGCTTTATTGTATATCTCGTACCATGTCTTTTGGTTGTGCTGTTCTTTTTATATCTCGTTGCAGGCGATGAAGCAGACTGAAAATGTTTTGTCATTGTCTCCTTTCTATCTCCTCTTTCTTTATCTTTTCTCATTTTTTTTCTTTTCTTTTTCTTCTGTTTTTCTGCTCTATTTACATTGCAGTGTCCATATAAACTGTAAAACTCCCTGCATAATTATAATAAAGCAATTTATATGCATGAAACAAGTGGAGCAATATGGCAATTGCCATACTGCTACACTTGTGAAAGTAAAATCTGTTGGGCTCTTTTTGGCATCAAGACAAATATTGCCACATTGCCAGACAGGACACTGTTAAAAATAAATAAATAAATAAATAAACATGGATCCATGCTCAAAATGAGCACCTTGATATGTGCTTGAGAATGGCTTTGTAGCCATTCAAACCCAGGTTTAAAACCTTGCAGAGCAGCCTAAAGCCCACTGCTCTCATCAAGCCATTAAAATGAAAAAAAAAATAAATAAATAAATAAATAATGAACAGTTCAGGTGTTTTCATAAAATATATGAATCAGGAAACTGTCTTTATAACAAACTGAACGATTTTTGTTCTCTTTTTAAAAAAACACTTTAGATTTTAAAATGAAAAAAAAAATTACATATATATTTTTTCTTTTATTCAAAAAGTGAATATATAACATTGGTGCATAAAAAACTAATTTTATTTTAGTGTTAAATTATGTTTAAAGTAATGGGTTATAATTAACAACATCTCAGAACCTTTGCTGGTTGTTGGTTTTCTTTATTCGGACCCCGCTGAATTTTAATTGGTTACCCCTGATTTAGAAAAAGGAGCCTTCCACTTGAGTTTTCAGCCTATCAATGTAAGAAAGGAAGTTGTGTGAAGACTTGGATTGTATGCTACATGATATATACAACAGGTGATATTGGTGTTGTTCACGCCACCATTTTTCTCAGTAAATATATCTCTAGAGGTTCTATTGGCATGCCATTTTCACCAGATGTCAGATGTTCAGAAATTAATTTATTACATCCCTGACCTCCATTTGGCTATATATGCCTGACCACAATAGAAAAAAATACAAAAGTTACATTTCTTATCTGGATCTGTGGAATTCTCCCCTTTGTTATTCTGCCCTGGACCAGAGTTACTGTTTTTGTGCATGTTGTTGCAATGTACAGACTATGTTTTTTCTTGTTTTTAATTTATGGTAAATACATCTCAGTAGTAAGAAAACCTTTGTAAATTTATATTCTTTTGAACAAATATTAAAAACACTAAGTTATATTTCTTCGAGTTTAGAAATCTTACATTTAAGGAAACTGGTTTCAGTAATGTTATTGTATTTGTGGGACTTAATATTTGACTTGATTAATATATTCCATCATTGATGTTTCCGCAGTTTCTGTGTAGGGAGCACATGTATTTTCAAGAGGGAGTCGGTTCATTGAAAAGACAGGATGGAGTGATGTTAGTGAGCAGAAACCCCAGATGGACTCCACTACACTCCACTCAATAAGAAAAGCCCTAAACGGATTTCAGTGAGGGAATTGCTCAGGGAGAACAGAACAGATTGATGGATACACGTTCTGCATGCTATTGCCGGTGGAACAGCAACACCAAAAGCATCTCATCGACAATTACAGCAGAGGAAGTGCAGAGAGAGAGAGATACAGCCAGGGGAAGCCATGAATTTCAGGGAGATATTAGGTTTGAGGAAGGAAGAAAAAATATATCCGCACAGCCTCATTCAGTCAGTCTCCAGCTCACTGTGACAAGAATCCTTGGCAGCACTTTACGAGTCTGTGCAATTCAAATCCCATCATTGTATTTCTGCAGGTTCAGTATGTTTCAAGGTCAGGCGTAGTCACCTGTAATTGATTATTACAAGCATGCATTGCAGAATCATAAGCTTTGCCATCTTAATGCTGTGTTTAGTTGACAAAGTCTGCATTCACTATGCCTGTTGATTGTGGACAAAGGAGTTGTTATTAATAGCCAAAGATCTGTCCACATAATCAACTGTTACTGCTTTAAGTCGCATATAAAGAAACCAAATGACTGTGTAGCCATGTTTTAGCTCAGTATGGTAAATGCAGAACTTTATGGTTTAAAGTAGGAGTGGTTTGAGGCCAGTGAAAAACTATATGAGTGATATGCCTGATCAGAAACTTCCTTTCTGCAAAGGCAGGAGTAAGAAAAATGTTCAATTTTCTTAGCCGTTAATCTGTGTAATCTAACTGTGTTGGACTCAATCTCTGGAGGAGAATAGGTGCGAGACAGCCCACCTTCCAATTCAAAAGGACATGAAGCCTCACGAACACATCACAGGTACTATCCAATGCATGTGGTGCAAAATGGCATCAGCTTCTGGGGGGCTTTGATAAGATAGCTTCCCCTCTTTCTCCTCTTGCCCACTGCTCCCTTACACACAGCTGGGAAAGCATGTGGCTTTGCACAACTTTTGAAGTCTCACTTGGATGCGACACAGGTTGCAGGCGTTGATTAGACGTCAGCATCACTTTAGGGGATAAGTTGCTCTGTGAATAGGCTATTCTTGATTTTTCAAGGACATAAGATGCATTTTATAGTCTTCCAAATTCTGGATTCAAGCTGTTATTGAAAGTGAAAACCAGGAAAGAACTATGCTGGCCCAGTACTTTTTCATTTGCTTTACTATGAACTAATATACAGAACCTGCTCAAACAAAGTGTAAGCTAAGTATCAAATTAAATGCACTCATAATTTGAAATGTTTATTATTGAACTAATTAATGTAAATTCTTTAGGTTTTATCAGACCAGCTTGAAAGAGTCCTGTGTGTTGCTGAATGTGTACATTGATGACTAAAAGACATCTTCTACATCCATTTATCTGTTTACTACAGTGTGTTGAATTCATGTTAATGAGTATTTAAAGAGATTTCAATTAGTGGAAAAATTGCAGGGGGGAAATATAAAAAAAAGTTGAATCAACCAAAACTTTTGCAACCTCCATGCAGTACCTCTGTGGACCCCCTGTTGAAGACCTCCACCCTGAAATAAGATTTGATTAGCTGGAAAAACACATTGGCCATTTTACCACCTGTTAAGTCTCCAGAAAGTTGTTTTGAACTTTAACAGGAGCTGCAAAAAAGTTTTTCTAAAAGTTGCTCTAAAATATTGCAAAAAAAAAATCTAAAATTTTAAGAATTAACAAATGGTACCACAGTTAACACGTTGAACTTTGTGTTAAATAGACCTGCTAAATAAACATGTATTTAGCCAAATAAGCTACATTTCTTATTGAGTTTATTTAAGCTTCTAATAAGTTGAATAGTGAAACAAGAACACTGTACATCACCCCTGCACATGCTGGTGGCATTCTTTGGGCATGGTCAGAATTGATCAGAAGACTTTCACGTCATCCTACTTGGACAACAAGCTGAAACATACAACTGATGTTAAGGTTTAATGGTTAAAGTGAAAGCATAGGCATGTGTTAGAATGGCTAAGTCAAAGATTGAACCTTATCGATTAGAGGATGTGTGACAATGCTTGATAACTGCTGTTAACAGATCATCTTAGTCCAGTCTGACTTAGCTTTAGCTATTTTGTAAAGAAAAAAGGTCATAGATTTAAGTGTTTGCAAAGCTGATTGAGATAAATCCAAATCACTTTTAGTGGCATTATCAGTGAAAAATGTTTTTTGACTCATATTGAAATCTTAAAAATTTGAATTGATAAGAAATGTGAAAAAAATATTTGTATTTCATTTCACAATCATGATTTAAACAATGTTCTATGCATAAAATCCAGATTTAATCCATTAGTTTGTGGTTGCAACTTAAGAGGTTTTGAAAAATTTAAAAGGATGCGCTGTTCTGGATCTGTAATTCATCTGGAATACTGAAAAAGCCAGATACTGTTTGTTTAGCTACATTATGAATCCCACTTTCAGCTAGTTGATCAACCCAACAGAAAATTACTTACAGTTGTAGCCATTCAAAAATTCCCCACTTTCCTTGATAGGCCCTTGGCTGGTCCCCTACAATTCCCTTTTAAACATCAATCTTTGTACTGAAATATTATTTCTGTCATGACTTAGGGACATTAAGAATTAAAGAGAAACATCATCTCCTGGTCAGACCCTGTAATTCAGTGAAAGTGTGGAGTCAGAGTAAAAAAATATTTTGAATGGCTGCTACTGTAAACATCAACTTCACATTCAGGAGGGTGTGACTCAAGCAAAGAAGTCTGTTATTAACCAAGTAAAAACAATACAGGTGCTGATTATCTGGTTGCTAAGAAACACCAAATAAAAAGAGACATGCTTATATAGGAGGAAGTCACTCACTGATAAATAAGAGGGATTCTTTTCTCACATTATTTCCGAGAAAGAAAAAGGCCATGTACCAAGACTCTTCTACTAGTTAACAAAATGCACAGGATAGATTACAGACCTCAAGGCCATAGGAACGTTGTTACTAAGCTGGTGTATTTATCTGTGCAGCTGTTAGTCAGTCCCTGTTGCTGTGTGGGTGGGTGTCTAAATGATTTAGTTTATCCTTTTTGTAAATAATGTATATAATTAGGTGAAACGATTTTATTTCTGATAACCCTCCCTGAAATGGTAGCAAAAATCATTCAAAGTGACGTTAATGTTGTTGCAGCTGACCCAAACAAAATGATAAGAGCCTTTAATTGTTTCTCTCTCCCAAAGGTGCTGTAAATTCGTGATTCCTGATAGAAACCTGCTAGTTTCATTTTGGAGCACCAGCATCCCCCATGTCCTTAGACTATTGCACTGCATCCACTTTAGGAAAAATGTAGGTCATCATACAAAAACCCACCTCCAGTCCCCTCTAGCTCAAATTCCACTGACATCTTTAAGGCAAGAACCGTCTTGAGCTGCACACTAATCCTTCCGGTCACATTGAGTTTTAAATTCAATCTAAGGTTTTCTCATTATCTGTTATAGAGATGCTGGGACCTCATATTGGTCAATATATAGTTTAGCTAATCTGATAAGATACTGTAGTAGGGCCTATAGGAACTAATGATTCCTGGATCTGTTGGTCAGATATTTTTAACAGCTCACAGGAGGAGCCGGCAGGAAGGATAGGAGACTAAGATCATGCTTGGAGACTGTAAATACTGAGCATCATAGTCACATAACTGATGTTTTAAATTCATTCTGATGGTGTTGCCATGAGAACATAGAGAAATATAGGCAAAAAAAGCTGAATGAATGGAATATGGTTTGAGCATATAAGGTTTAATTTAAACATTTTTAAATCTCGCAATGATCAGATTCTACACTTTATATTTAAAGGGAGTGGGAGAGGACATGTACAATTTTCCTCATTTACAAAACATCCAACCTTAGCTCGTTGGAAACATGTCAAGAGATGAAAAACAGTTTTTTTGTAAGCTTAATGAGACCCACCTGTAACTTTCAACATAACACAACATTTTGAAAATACAACTTGCAAGCTATTAGCCTTCGTGGGTGAACAACTGCCTGAAGGCTGGGTAATATCATATGTTATCTGAATATTTAACACGCTTTTTCGTTATGTTCTTACTTTACTTATCTCCTGCTAAACAATAAACCTATTTGTACACTACTGGACAGTAACAAAAAGAAATGACTCCATTAGGTTTGATGGAAAATGAATCAGCTTTTGGTTTATATAAAGTTTACATAAAAGAAGAATACATTAAAATTAAGTTTAGAGAGAGAATAGAAGGCATAAATAATTAAAACTGGGCCTCCATGCTACTACCTATGTATGCAATAATGGCAGGTTTGTGTGTCCACAAATAAGCACTACATTTGTAAAGGTAAATGTATTGGTACCCAAAGCTTTATTTAAAATAAACAAATATGCTACACAATATGTCATTGCTTTAAACCTGCAAACAAGCAGAATAGTGATGTGTGCAACTAATACTTTAACACAGCTCATCCAGTCTAGGGATCTGTCCAGGGGGGTATAAAACAACAAAATTCACACCTTCAGTTGGCCTTCAGTACTTTTTTTTTTTTTTTTTTTATAATGAGCCAAATTACATTGTGTAGTTGCAACATATGGTTTCGAAGACAGCATGGCTACTAATTTGTGCTGATCAAAATGTTAAAAAAAAAATTATAATGAGAGGAAGAAGAGAATCTGTCTCATTGGGTTTCTGCTGCTACAGTACTTTGGTGTAAAACTGTGGTCATGTCCCTTCACCTCTACTTTGCTTTGCCCCCGTGATATTTGTCAATCTCTTTGGTCTTTCAGGTTCAGGTTCTTACTTCCTCATCATCTTCCTCTTCAACTTGTGCTATTCATACATCACATCCTCTGTTACTGCTTTGGTTATGATGGGTTGGGCATACATTCACACTACAAGCAAAATGCTTCATGGTCTGAATAATCTGTACCACTACAGACAATTGTAACCATGCCAGTGTAGAGTTTTAAGTTCTGTTTCAGGGCCCAGGATATATCACAATTAGATGAACTGCTCCCAAAACCACATAAATGGCTTCCTTCACACCCCTCTCTATTAAAGAGAGAAAAAAAAAACAACCTTAAACAGAGGTGGTGGACTTCGATTCCAGCTTCCAAAAACTTATAATTCAGTTATTGAGTTGATTCCTTCCAGGTATCATCACAACCTCCACCTCATCACAGGGGAACAGAGTACGTCCGCTCTTCAGCCAGGTGAACAATCCCCCCCTTCAACAACGATCTTTCACCATACACAGGTTTCAGATGTTACAGGCTAACATGGAACCAAACGACCTTATTGTCAGGTTCAATTTGCATGTTTCCAAGCAATACAATGCCTTGTTTTTAGTCAACTATATAAAGCCTCAAACCAATGCGAATCCAGACATTTTGAATTCAGAAAGCTTTCTGGATGGGAAGCCAAAAGTCTTCAAAACTTGGAAACAAAGTCCAGTGGATTGTTTTTAAACTTTTTCAGAAAGCCTTTGACACTATTAAGATCTTTCCAAGGTTTGGTGTGAAAGCACTTTTGGACTCCTAACTCAACCTCTGATCATGCTGTCACCATTGCACCATTATTTGTAAAGAGAATGTTATGTAGTTTTGCTGTAAATTTCTGTATAAATACCATGAAGCAGTAAAAGGTCTCGTTAAAATCATGTCAATCAAACAATATCATTTCTTTAAAATGATTGCTAATACTAATTTTCTGCTAGTGGCACATAAACTTGTGCTTGTATTTAATAGTGATAAAAAAGTACATTTGCATGCTTTTATATACCGTAACAAAGCTTTGTGCTGTTGTCTGCATTCTTCCCATTTGATTTTGTGCTTTTTTTTCTTTTATGATGTTCTCCCTTAACGATATAAATGCCACATTTTTCATCTCCCAAAAGATTAGGAAAAAAGTACATAAATTGTGAATCTCTGTGACAAGAATCTGATTCCATCTAATAACAAACTAAAATCTCCCTCATTGGGGTGAGCAGAAAGATCAATACTGCTGACATGGTAGGAAATGGGCCAGGATGTCTGAGTCAAAGCAGCAGCACATCCAGTTCACACTGCTGTCTTATGGGAATCTACAGCTGTGGCAAGAAAATGTGCCTATAATGGTGTTTGGACAAAGTTCCTGTTCTAAAAAAGCAATGGTGAGTAAAATGTTAAGCAGAAACCTCTAACTACACAACCTGGAGATTTTTGTTATCTGTCTGGTTTGTGTTTACTATATTGTGGTGGGGTGTTGATCTTTTTCTGCTTACACTTGAGGGTTTTGCATCAACGTTATATTAGAAGGAGCTTCTCTCATATGTGATGTTTGGACAAGCTGGAGTAGTTAAATGCAAACAGAGCAATGGGAAAGTAATCTTGGAGAACTGTTTGGCGGCTCATGTTGCACCATAGTGAAACATTTGTATCTCATAACCTCTCAAACTCCCATTGTTTTGTATTTCATAAAAGTTGGTTTTTGTTGGAGTATTATATGTCTTTTTTATTCCAAGGGACTATCACATTGTTGGCAGTATAAATGAATAATATTTTCTTTCTAAGTCTAAGCTGTTGCAACTTCACCTCAAGGGTTCTGCCCCATTTAGAGTAGTTACGTAAGGGGAATTTAAGGTTAGGCATGGTGTGCATCAGCGGGATGCTAAGATATATAAGATTTAGTTATTTTATGCTAAACTTATCCCCCAAAATCTAAGTTGAGACTTGCGCAGCATGGCTCACTATATAATGCCCTACCAGACCCAAGGACTTCTGTGGGGAGATGTGCTGTTTCGATTTGGCCATGGGCTCATATTGGTAATCCAGCCTGCAGGGTGGAGATTGAAAATGGAAGCTGATCAGAGCTCTCCCTCGGTGTAGATTATGGAGATAGTGGTACCCAAGATATAATTTGATGGTACAATGAAGTGATCAGATACTGAAAATTAAAATTGATTTGGAGAATAACAATTATTTTTATAGTCATGAATTTGGTAGGGATGAATGTTTAAGATCAATTTGACACTATTACTGACAGACTTTGACCATCAAATATTTAAGTACTTAATTTAATGCTAAACACTTTAAAACATTGCAAAACATGAGATTCACCACGAGGAAATTATTACAGATAGAAGCACATTTATTTCTTGGTAATTAATTAAGTTGTACTGATTACATGCCATATCGTCCATTTTTGCCATATATCTACAAAAATCGACACTAAGAGTGGTTGTTTTTTTTCCATAACTTAACAAGAAGCGATGACAAGCAACTACCTATTTTATTTAGGATGAAACAATTACCAGGAGATAATACTGGCCACATAAAAAATAAAAAATGTGGCGAACATATCTGTAATATAATTACCCAGACAGATTCAAGATCATTGGACCATTGTCAAGTGCCAGAAAACATAAAATGAATCAACCTCATAGTCCCCCTTCAATGTTTATTTAACTCTGCAATATGACTATCTTCCTATCTGGCTTCACTATAAGTTAAAACATTGACTAACAGCTTGCATTGTTTACGTGTATATCTAGAGTTGTGTTTAATAGCCCTTTACTGTATGCTATGTTTCAGAAGGACCCCTGACAATAAATGTCAACTGTAAGAGTACGTAAGCGTTAATAAACGCAACCTAAAGAGCAGAGCAGATATGTATTGACTCTTATTTATAGCCTTTAGGACATGTGTTTAAAGGGTTTCCAGATATCAAAAAATATGTGCAAACTTTATCACAAACATTATCAGGTAGAAAAAGACAGCTTTCCCAAATTTTTATGATATTTTATCTTATCTCTAATTTTTACTTTTGTTATTTTGATCTTAATTTTTTCACTTTATTTATAGCACTTTGTGATAGAGTTCTTATGAGTGATAAGAAAGTGATATAACATTTACTATTAAAATTGTTATTTACTTATTTTTTAAAACATATCTTTATCACGTTTTTCAACTTATACAGGAAGAGCTTTGTACAAAAGCATGAAAGCTTCTTATAATAAACAAAACAAGGTGAATAAACAAACCGCCACAACAGAAACAAAAAAAAAAAAAACACACAGTAAAAGACAGGAAAAATAAAATAAATACAAATAAGTCAATAAATAAAATTAAATCAGGAAAACCTGTAACAATGTGTTCAAAAAAGAATCATATAGACTACGAAAAAGGAAAAAAAAAAGTAACAACATTAAGGCTCAGATTAATTCATTAATTTAATTTAAAGGATACATAAGCAGATATGCAGGCATTACAGTGCTACTATCATAATTGGTTGAATTCACAACTCAAGTATAGTTCACTCCAGGAATCTCAGACCACATAAGTCCATAGAGTCCCTTCTGTATAGTCCCTGCAATCTCTATACCGATATATTCTATGAATGGATCCCATGTTTTGTAAAATAACAGAGGTTTGTCTTTAAGCCAGTTGATCATTGCCTCCAAGGGAATTAGTTCCTTCACACACTGCAACCACTGTGAAGCGCAGGAGGTTTGTCAGAGATCCACTGAAGCAAAACAAACCGTCTGGCACCAAACAGAAGAACATCTAGCAGTCTCTGCATATAAGAATTTAAGTTCAGGCAGGATGTAAACCAAGGATACAAGACAGTGAGGTTAGGTCCAGATCCTTACCAAATATGTCAGAAATTTCTTTACAGACCTTTATTCAGAAATGTTTGATGAAGGGGCAGCCAAAGATGAAATGGTAGTATGATTCCTCTGAGATCTTGCATTTATTACAATATTTCGAAAGTGTGGGGTTAAATTTGTTACTTAATATTGTGTAATCTGGAGCCTATGGGTGACTTTAAATTGGTGTTCCATAATTTTGTTGGTGGACAAGCAGCCGAGAGAGCTCAACCACCCCACTTACCATCTGGGATTTATGTCCCCAGATCAGCCTCCCAGAGCAATTTAAGATGAGTCGAACCCTCAGCTCCACAGAGCACCACATAACCTGGTTATCAGTTTTCGGGGCTCAGGGTCTTGTAGCACTGCTTTTATAGAAGAGTGAGAGAACCCACTAGGATATAAACTTGCTTTTAAAGATATAAAACTACGGAACTGCAAATACCTAAATAAATGTCTGGAGGGGAGATTGTATTGATCAGTTAGCTGGTTAAAGAATTTGACCGTGCCATCAGCTACCAGGTCTCCAGTTGTACAAATACCCTTCTCCAACCATAAAACTATGCTTTGTCTTTGAGGCCAGGAGGAAACTCTGGGTTAAAATGAATAGGGGTGAAAAGAAAGAGACAATCCTCCCAAGGTCTAATCTTTCTCCATACCTTTAACATGTTTTGGTGGAGGAAATTACCCCTTAATTTGTTCGACAATTCAATCAATCTTACAACTGGCAAAACGG
>NW_015150472.1:1467428-1638913 GCF_000732505.1 Cyprinodon variegatus
ACTTCTCTGGAAGTTTCATTTGGAAGGTGTGATGGAAATAAAGTTTTTAAACATATTCAATGGACCAAAATAAAGATAAATGAGTAAGATAAGTAATAATAAAAGAAGAACATCCCTGTGGTTTCTCCTCTATGAACCCTGGATAACTTAGCTATTCTGCACATCCTCTCTGAATGTGGTTGGTCTTTTCTTGGGTGGCTGATCTTTTGAAAAATAAAATGCAATGGTTCTTTTTCTTTTTTCAAGCTCCTATGGGTTTGACAGGCAAACCTGGAAGCTTTAAGAATTAAAATATTGGTGTTGGTTTAATTACTCCTAAATGCCAACGGTAGATTATTAAACTAGACTGAGCAGTAATTATTTAACTTGTGAGCAAAACATGGTCCTTGTGTGTTAGCACTAAAGGTTGTATTAAAAACCCGGACTGGATTTTGATCACCATGGTATTTTTATACATAAACAAGTGAATCAGAGTTAAGTTTTAATGTCTGTCATTTTTTAGTGTGAGAAATTGGGAATATGGAGTGAGAGTGTGTGAAGACACTGAGATGGGTGAGTCTCAGTCCCAATGGGTGAGAGTTGACAGCCCTGGGAATTGGATCAGAAGGGGCAGTCTCAATGCTAAGCCAAGTACATTGGGGATAATTTCTTAACCATTCCCAGAGATAGCAACCAAGGCAAGCTAATTGCCCCCCTAATTGCCCCCTACAACAGTCTAAGCTTTTCAGTGATGTCAAACCTTTGGAAATGAAAACAATAATTGAAGATATGACTATTTAAATGTGTACTTTAAGAAGAATTCACCCTCAAAGTTCCCACTGGAAGCCAGTTTGCAGGAAAAAGGCTGCTAATTTGAATAATGTTGTATAGCTTGCTGCAGCAATTACCCAAACCTTTGTCAATAGAGGCTCATAATTTAACTGGACTGCATTGTCATTAACTGATAGTGCTATTTTCTGTCAATATAAAAGATCATTTACAGCAATGCATTACAACTCTATGTGCATTTAACAGACAATTATCCTTCAACTTTGTTTTTATTTCTGCTCTTAGTGGACCTTTGCATTTTATGGACCATTTTAGAATACAAAGACAGAATTTTTGGGGGGTTGATGATCAATAAATGTTTCTGATTAGAATGAATGGGCCAAGAATTTATACCTCTTTATACATTTTAGATGGCAAAGCAACATTTAGTTGATTTATTGTTTATAGGTATCTATTAGTTGAATTTGTTTTGGTATTTAACATAAAGCTTATCTACATTCTAATTCGGACATTAAATTCCCTCACATAATGGTGAAAGCCGCCTTTTTTAAACAACAAACTGGTCACCTATGTGAATTGTGCGGGGTTATCCCCAAAAAAGTTTTATTATGACCTTTGTTACGCGTTCCAGAAGTGCACCTCTAACAGCTAAGAATGCCTGTGGCACCTACAGATTAAGTTGACTTTAATACCACATTTCTCTCCTTTGCAACAGTGTTGAAATATTAGCGCGATCTGCTGCTACCTGATTAGATTGTGATGATCAGAGCAAGAATTGCAATGTGATTTAAGCGCAGACAATAGTTATGACATAATTTGGGTGCTTTGACTTTAGTGGATGTTGAAGAAACAAACTTTATAGGATTTAAGGGAGTGTTTAATATAAAAAGCTGACATGAGCTTTTAGTGAATAACGTAGTCACTTACATTATGCACAGGGGTGAAAGTTAGCAACAATATTTTGCAGAACCAACTTCAGTCCAAAGTTGCCAGTCTTAAGGTCTGAACACACTGAACACGATTTTGTGTCCAATCCAAAAGAAAATTGTGTCATAAGAGGTTGTGGAGCTTAGCTTTATTGAGAGTGAATGGGAATGACAAACAACTGACAAGATTTTGTGTAAAGGGGTTTGCGTACCTTGTAATAGACCCCATGTCTATTTTTTTCAGACTACACATCAGTGTAGTGGCAATTTATTGGGGCCACCAGTTTGACTCTAAGGCAGGCCTTGCCATTTTCACAGGAGTCTTAAAACCCCCAGGCAATTGTCACCTGCCACTGTTGGTTTTGAGGGAGCTGTCACTGGTCGTTTCATTGCAGCACAACATGCCTGTATGCAGGGTCTACCACATGGAACAATAGCAATGGTTAAGTACTTAATATTTAAGTATAATCCTGATGAACTGACTGCACTGATTATGTGTATGCTTAAAAACATACTTAAAAAGTGGTGTCCCTATGCAAGGCTTTAAATCATAGTATATAATTATATAGTATATAATTATTTGAAATAACCTACATGTAAGGAGAAGATCTGGTTTCTTTAATTTATTTAGTAGGTTTAAAATTGGTGCCGAATATCATGCTGGCAAAGGTCTTTTTTCTTTTATAGTAAGTCTTTCCGATCTATGGCCTTTGTAAAGGGCAATTCACAAAGGCCGCTTTTTTTTCAGACAGTTTTATTATTTATTAGCATGTTCTTTTTCAACTAAAATAATTAGTTTTTCTGTAATCTTTGTTGGTGTTGCTATGATACATTTATGGGCTTTGATCTCCTTTTTTGGTTTGCATTAAAGTGCTTTACAAATCAATAATTGACGTAAAATGCATGTTGTAATCTGTTAGACAAAACAGGCCCTCTTCCCATATTTTCTGCTCAGTATGTATCACAAATACTGTGCAAGGAAGCTTAGGTTTGGCAAGCTTTTCAGTGATTGTTCTGTTTAATTCATTGACTACCAGTCTTTCATATTGATAAAAAGAGCTCACAGTGGTGAAAGAACAGAAAAATTACAGCTCTATATTCTTGTGTGCTACTGGGGCGCTGGTTAAAAATGTTATATTCTAAACTCCCATTAGACCAGTTTGCCTTAGTTTAGAAACCAAAAGACATGGGTTTACCTTTTTAATGTCAATGATGTCCAAGTTATCATACAAAAAGGCTATCTATTTGTGGGCTTTAGAGGGATGTTAATCTTATCAAAAGCCGATTTATTTAGGAGGATTGATTCCCTGATTAAAGGAGGCTTTTAAGGATGACATTTACCTTTGCCGAAGGCTAATCCTGTGTTTACAACCTGCTGATGTACTTGCAATTGTGTTTAAAAACTTGGATGCAAACATACAATCTCAATATCTATACATTCATAAGAGCAAGAGGTGTTCCAGTTGCACCAAATGCACATATTGGGAAAACTCTGCAAGCTTAGCACACTTAATTGCACAGCTATGGATTAGTGGTGAGCCAATCAGTACACCTTATATGGTGACAACCTGAGCAAGGCTCCATTATAATTGACCTTCCTGTTAAACCAAGCAAGCTCAGGCTTTTCCTCTAGCTGTTCTGGTGAATAAAGCTTTAGGTTCTTTACCTGATGCATGGCCAAGTCGCTTGACATTTCATTTTGCAATTACCCAGAAGAGGCAAACCTCCTGCTCTCAGGACTTTATTATCACTACATGCTCCTTGGGTCTCCCAAATGGCAATTATCTCACTATGCTCACAGGTGATTCAGCACGAGTTCCATTAGTCTGGTGGTGAAATGCTGTTACATTAGTTCATGGTTTCTTGTCTCTTGTTAGTTTTCAAGACACAGTAGGACAAATTAGAGCACAATTACAGTCGCATAAAGAAAGAAACATTGTGAAATCCATTTCCATTGTGCTAAGATATAATACAAAGTCTCATGGCTTTGAGGCATGTCGACTAGGATATTGCACAACTCTCTCTTCAGAGTTAGAGTGGTTTTCATGTTACAAAATTCTTACAGAACATGCCTGTTTTGAAAAATGGGTTAAAAAAAAAAAACATTTCATTTGGTCTTTGGTATATTCAAACACCATTCAAAAACATAGGACCCTATATAGTCAATGAAAAAATTTTAGTATAAATTAGGTTACAAGACTGGCACACTTTTGTTGTTGTTTCTGTATATTGAGTGTTAAACCACTGGTAAATAACACAATTATTTTATTTAAGTAATTAAAATCTAGTAAATTATTTTGGCAATTTTGAGGATAGTTGTTAATGACTACTTAAAAACCAAAATCAAATTTTAAAGAAAAAAATTGTTTTAAACAGGAGACATTAAAAAAATACACCGGATTCTTAAAGCATACATGAGGACTTAGTGAGAACTAGTCCCTATAAGTACATGGTTACCAGGGATCTTAAAACGTTTGCTCTTTGGCCAGCAAGAAGAGTTTGCCTAAAAAAGCTCTTTTAATTTTAATTGCCATGAAATAAAATACCACCAGCTTTATAATGTAATTTTAACTGTTTATTTTACTGAGTAACAGGATTGAACCACAAAAAATTAATACCTTTCAAAGAGGGTAATTTAATCAATTTATTTCTACTGGCTGCAGTTATCACTTTTGCTTGTGCCCTTATTTTTAACCACACTTTCCCTTCCACTCAAATCTCCTTGACCTGTGTGCTAGATACAGTAATCTATAAAACACCATTTTCATAATCTATGGCTTACTCTCCTTGATGACTCATTGATTTTCCATTTGCCATCTGTTCAGGTGATAATATTGCCTTTTGGTTTCAAAAATTAGCTCTAACCAATAATCATAATCAGATATACCTCTTACATTTTTAATACAAGGAATACATCTATGAAATTAGTTACCTTTTTTTTTCATTAAATATTGAAAGAAATTAACCTTCCAAATCAAATTCCTTTTTTTAGATACATTTGTAATAAAATTTTCTTACATTACATTTTGAATGTTCCAGAGAGGACAAAGGTTGCTTGTCAGTTGTAAGCCACTCAGCTGCTAGTTTGTGAATTGATTCTTAAAAAAAAAAAAAGAAAAAAACTTCCCTTGGTGTAGAAATCCGTGTCAGAGGAGCTTAGATCTAAGGGTTTTATTGATGGGAGCTTTTTGTAATGTGTGTTGCTCTTCCATGTGATTGATGATAGGGCCTTGCTCTCTATGGTCTCTGACAAGGCCCCAGTGGACTAGTCCAATAGCAACTACTCAAACGTGACAAGTTGGCAGAATGTGTCCAAGGTGAGAGGAGGGCAGATGGGAAGCCACCCTCTAGAGTATCTTCCACAAAGCAGGAATGAACATACTGCTTAAAGATTCACTTTAGATATCCCCCATTTCCATTTATTGGACCTGGACCCCTTCTGGCTCATCCAACAGGACTTTTTCATTACTTTTTGACACAGTTGTTCTTCATGCTCAATGGCTGGTTGAGCCCGAGGTCTTCAAGAGTAATCAGTTGGGTGCTTGTTTATGCCACTATACGCCTGTAATCTTTAGGAATTGGACATTTATAGTACAGAGAATGTTGAGTTAAGCAGGAACACCTCCAGAAAAACATACCATATCACTTCTTCACAGTTTACCATGCATCCTAAACATGGCTTGGCTGACCTTGCAAGAAACTATTAAACACCTGAAGTATTTTTAAATTGCATTTGCCATCGGTCTCTCAGCAAAATGGGGAAAATGTAGCCTGACAAACCTTCTGAAAAACAATATCAACATTATTAAAGCTCTTTTTACTCTTAATTAAACATGATTTCATATTCACTATATGCAAACTATAGCTGTTGATGATTTCTTCATTTTATCGTACCTTTACTAATGTCTTTACAAGTACGTCTACAGTATATATAACCTCTATCTTTTGAAATAAATAATATGAAGATTTAAAACAATTACCTAAATAATTTTTAATATTTAAAATACTTTTTGCAGACCCTCAGGCAGATATTCAAGATCAGTCAAGACTAAACCTGTATAAAGCAGAATGAGGCATGTAAGGATACATGAGTGTCAACTGAAAACATTTCCTCACAGACAATCAAATACAAGGACTTTCCTGGTAGTTAATTTACTGTGTATCTTCCCTTTTTCACAAAGACTTGATATTCAACGAGTTTTACATTTTATAAATACAACTCTTAATAACTCAGCAGGTGGCACTTAAACCATGTGCGTTTTGAAGCCTTCTAGCCAAATTCTGACTTAATATTTGACCTGTCTGCATCAAAGGCTGAATTCAATTTCCAATAGCACAAATTTATATTTATAGCAAAAAGTATTGTTCTACAATCAGATGGTGGTCTGTGCTTTTTTGTGCTTAATGCATACCTTCCTCATTTATTTAAGGAGCCAGTTTGCATGTGCTTTTGAGGTCAAATTTCTGTTGGGGCACCCAAAGGTGTCCAAGCAACAACCATAGCTGTTCATATTAAGGAAAGCTGAAGAGGTTGGCGGTTGTCTTTACTTTCTTCATTGTGACAGTAAACACCACTACAGCAAGATAGTTGTAGCCTGTGGCACACAATGGCTTTCCATTAATCATCTTTTTTTCAAACTTCCTTCCATCTGCATATTTATGCACTGCCACAGATGTGACAGGTATAGGTAATCTAATTTTGAAAACTGGTCTTGGATGAATCTCCTTTGCACTCTGTAACTGGCTTACTTTCCTAGTGCAATTTTATCGACCATATAGTATTCATTCCTAGTAAACAAAAACAACAACAAAAAACTGTTTTAACTACAGTGCAATTGCTCTCTGGGATTGTTAAAAATATAATTACTTTGCATATATTCAATGTAATTTTCTGAACCCAGACTATAACCATGCTTGATATTTGGTTCTTTATTCTTTGATTTAAAATATTGTCTTGTATTTTCCAAATGTTTCTTCTTTTTATTTTGGTCAAAGCATGTTTTTATTTTTTATTTATTTTTTTTACTTTCCTTGACACCCTCGAAATTAATACTTTTAGCTTAGGGGCCATGTTTAGCTGCAATGGACTGAAATAATTTCAATATGGTTCTAAAAAGTTTTGAACAGTAGGTAAAGGTATCTTTGTCTAACCAACCATACGGAGTTCTTGTATAAATTAAAAGTTAAAATTGGAAGACTTAAACATTGTTAGGATAATTTAATTTATTGTTAACTTTAAAAAAAAGTGGTGAGAACTCCAAAAGAAGGTCAATTCAGTTTATTAATGAGGCACCAATTTACAACACATAATTTCAAGGCATTTTATAGAGACAAACTTATCATATTTTACTGTCAGATTGATAAGAACTTTTGTAAGGAACCCAGCTGAATGCTTCTCATTGCACCTAATTGCACTGACTTTGCAAGATACGTACGCTCTTCCTGGATCAGCAAAGGGCAACAGCAGATATTTGCTTGTATTGTGTTTTAGACTCTAGAGCAACACTTCACACCATGCACACATACAGCAAGAATGGAGAGGGAAAACTCTTTTAACAGAAAGAAACCTCCAGCAGAAATGAACTCAATGTGAGCGGCCTTCTGCGAATGATGGCTTGGGTTTCAAGGAAGCAGAAACAAACAAACAAAAAAAAACATAGAAAGCATTGGATCTCCTCTTCAAAAGACAGTAAACTTACCCATTTCTGGTCTCAGATAAAAAAGTGAAACTAAAATTTCAATTAAAATTATTTTTTACAATTTCATAGGCTTTTTAACTGTTTCAATTCAATTGTTTATTGTTGTGATGCAAGGCATCTTAGTGTTTTAATTTGTTAAATGATTTTTCAGTTCAATTCAATTCAGTTTATTTATATAAAACAAATTCATAACACATTTCATCCCAAGGCACTTTACAGAGGTGATGCTGTCAGATTGGTTGGGGAAACCAGTTAATTGCATCCAGTCTTTTACTTGAAAGATATGCTCTCCCTGGATGAGCCTGAAATGATGACCTGAGCTTGCATTTTGTTGTTGACTCTTTAGTATTCCCTCATGCCATGCATGCATGTAGCGACCGTGGAGAGGAAAACTCACTTTAAACAGGAAGAAACCTCCAGCAGAACCAGGCTCAGTGTGAGGGGCCATCTACCGAGGCCACAGAAATACAAAAGGTAACTTTACTAGCTTCACAAGGGGCCCTTTCTGGGAAAGAAAAAGCCAGGCAGATGAGCTCCAAGTCCACTCTGCTAGTCAAAGTAAAAAAAAAACAGGGCTACACTGGAAAAATGAGATATGGATGGCAGCAGCACAGCTGCTGGACTGTTCTGATTGCTGCCCTCTGGGAAGAGGCTTTGCAGCATCTGCTGAAGGTCCAGCAGGTTCTGCTAAAGCTTTTTTCCCGCTGCCATCAGACTGTTAAACTCTAAATGTTGCACTGCTTTTTGCATCATATTTACTTTGCACTGCACTGAACTTTTCTATATCAATGCCATTTTGCACCATTATTTTTAAACTGGTTTCCTTTTCTCCTACGCTGTTTACATTCTGATCACTGCTGCTCTTTATAATGGTAATATTCATTCACTGTTGTAAGCTGTAAGCAATGTAACTTAATTTTGTATACACTCTGGATATACAAAATGACAATAAAGTTTGTCTAAGTCTTAGTCTCTAAGCCAAATTCAAACCAAGGGGGAAGCAAAAGTAAAACGGAAAAAAACAAAAGAAAATACCAAGAAGAGAAAAAAAAAAAAAAAAAAAAAGTTATGAGGGAAGCTTGGCACATACTACAGAAGAATAGAGATAGAATGAAGCAGAATGAAGAAAATTGATCCCTATGTGATCTAGCAGCCCAACATTTTAGCAGCACAAATACAGAAAATAGCTCAGGATAACCCAACTATTTTGGATGAAGTAGATAAATAACATAGGAGAAATATTATCTCTTGTTTTAATTTTCATCAGAAGTCTGGCTACAGCATTTTGGATCATCTGAATTTTGATCACAGTTTAAGTACTTAGTTAATAATTAAAATAGTCCAGCCTTCAAGAAGGAATTAAAACAGTCAAGCCTTCAAGTAAAAATTGTATAGACTAGTTTCCCAGCATCACCCTTGGACAGGATATTTCTAATTCTTGCAATGTTTAGGAGATGAAAGAAAGAGAACCCCAAGGTTCTTTACTTTATTATCTAAAAGCATTTCAATCCCATCCCACTGAAGAGACTGAATAATCAGCTTCTTTTTCAGAGACTCTAGTCCAAAGACAATACATTATGTTTTGTCTGCATTCAGAAGCATCACGTTAAGAGTCATCCAGGTCTGTATGTCTTCAAAATATGCTCATAGCCTTTATAATGGATTAGTTTCATCAGGATTTATAGACAGACAAAGCTGAATATCATCGGGCATAACAGTGGAAATTAATCCCATGCTGTCTAATAACTCTACGAATTGGGAGCATAAATATATATATGGTAAAGAGTATTAGCCCTAGCACGGATCCCTGTGGTACTTTGAAGGTAACCCTGGAGCTTGAGGAAGATTTATCATTAACATAAACAAACTTTATTTAAACCAGCCTAGAGCTGTTTCCTTAAATCCTTCAAAAATGTAAAATCTATCTAAAAGGATATGACAGTATGATAAACTGTATCAAATGCAGCACAGAGATCAAACAGGACAAGTACAGATACAAGTCCATTATCTGAGGCCAAGAGAATATCGTTAGTGACTTTCACCAGAGGTGTTTCGCTGCTATCATGAGCTTGAAGGTCAGACTGAAACTGTTCAAAATGTAACACACTTGTTAGCAGCTATTTTGTCAAAACTTTATATTAAAAAGGAAGATTGGACATAAGTCTATAATTGACCAAATCATCTGGGTCTAGAGAAGGTTGCTTAAGTAAAGGACTGGGGTACCTATCCCTTTAACTATTAATCATACATCAAATGGAGGTGGAAATTAGAGGGAATAACTCCTTAAATAAATTGGTTTAAACTGGATCATAAATACAAGTTGAAAGCTTTGATGAAGATAATAATTTTGCAAACTCTGAAAGCTCAGCAGGAACAAAACAGTCCAAATCCAGTTCAGATTCTATACTAACCTCAGATACTGCCTCACCTTCCAGAGATGAACCAGTTATACTTAGAGGGCTGCTAATGATCATATTTTTCATAGAATCAATCTTATTTATAAAGAAAAAGAGTTACAGAGTGTAATATCAGAAGATGGTGCGTTTAAATAGACAAGAAAAATGCAAGCAGCAAAAGAAAAGCTTGTAAAAAAAATAGCAGAGCTGCAGGTTGAGAGTAGGAGTGACAGCGAGCGCAGCGAGGCATAGGACTTCTGTGAATAAAAGCCTCATGCAGGTATTTGAGACATTCAGTGAGCAAAGTTCAGATTGCATTCTAGTTGAAGTGTTGTAGTTGAAGATTTCAATTAAATGTACAGTAGCATTACTGTTTTTTTGTTTGTTTGTTGTTTTTTTTTTACTTTTTATTGTTTATTGCACAAATCTTTCGATTTAATATTATTTCAATGAAATTATTAGCATTTGAATATAAAATAGTTTATCAGTCTTTTTTTTTCTTTATGGCCTTTGTTTTGTTACTAAAAAATTATAAAAGGGGGTCATCTTATAATCAGGATCATCCTATATTCTGGTCAGTACTGGAAATAGAAATAGGATTATTCTGTTATCCTACATTAATAAGGAGATGCATGCTGCTCTTACTTTACGAAGGGTCATATAATGCTGTTGTGTCCAGACCAGCTAGGAAACCTGTAGGCATGCAAGGTGCCATTTTCTCTCCAGTCTCCTGACATTTTGCTTAAAAGTGTGCAGCTCTATATTTAACCAAGGAGCCAGCTTTCTATTCTGAATTGTTTTTTGTTTTTCAAACTAAGGCAGTACGTAGGAAACTAGAAAACCCATCAACAAAATCACCAATTTGTGAAGGGAAGTAAATTAAATTCTGGCCTTCTACAGTAATTCTTAAAGATACAGATGGGATAAAAAATTGGAAGAGTCTTTAGATTCCTTACAATTCATAACTGCATTATCTGATAATGATATGTTACAATTAAACTTTCTTTTGGGGGAGGGGAACTCTGTTGAAGTAATTTTGAAGGTCTTTTAAAAGTGGTCAGAGAGGACAGGGTTGTGAGTGTCAGTTGAGGTGAGGTTGGTTGAGGACCCAAATGCAGAGATGAGGGAGGAAAAGATGAGTTCCTTCAGGCTTAATAAAATCAAAAGACCAGAAACAAAATCCAAGAATCAAACAAATACAAAAAAACAGGAGACGTCGGGAGAAAAACACATGGGGGGGAGCCAAGTAAAAAAAAAAGAACCAGCACTGAAAAACTGCACAGGGAGAATCAAAACTGTATGAAATAGGTGTGGATAGAAGTGACTAGAAAGGAGCTAAGGGAAAGCAGACATTCACAAGGGGACAACAGAGAGCAACTCAAGACTGGTTAAATATAAAACAAAATGGAAAATAAACCAAAGACCAACAAAATAGACTTACATAAATTAAAACTCAAAGTCCAAAAGGGGAGAACCATAACAGTGAGGGAATACTGTTATTTCTTCATATTTAATGCTATATGTCAGCACAAGGTCCAAAGGATGAAGATGAGAATTTTTGGGACTATTCACATTTTGAACAAAACCATTCAAATTCGTCTGCTTTTGCTCACCTTGAAATTTCCCTGGCAAGCAAAAGCAATTCGCAAGGCAGCAACTAAATTGATTGAATGGATAGAGAAGAGAAAAAAAAAGCATTGACTTACAATTCATTGACTCATTAACAGGTGGACATAATGTCAGAGGGATAGATGAATTGAGAATGTAAAAGCACATAAATATAAAAAAATAAAAGACAAATAAAATTGACAAAGTAATGATTGAGCAGACAGACAAACAAATGAAATAATTGTTGGACAAACAATTTGTGAATGGATGGACAGGTTAAAGATTAAAAGGTAGGACAAACTGAATGGAGAAATTGAAAATGGGATTGATAGAACAAAATAGATGGAAAGAGTAGCTTTTAATTGAACCACAGAAGGATTTAGGACAAGTGGGTAGTGGACATTTCCACGGAACTGAAATGTAAACTTTTTTTTTACTCATTCCATTTGGTATAAAGACAATTTCCTGATTCACATATATTATAAAACACCTAAACTGACCGTTTTTTTGTGTGTGTGTGTGTGTGTGCTTGCTGCAGGTTGAGCCAAACATACTCAAAACGTTCAGGGTCATCTTCGAGCACGCCATTGCATTTTTCTGTGACCAGTTCACCGCGGTTCTTCCTGCAGTCTACACTTTCTTTCATATTTTCTCATCATCGTTACCCTCCTCCCAGCTTGCCACAAGTTTGCGTGCTGTGTCTAAAAGTAGCTAGCGGCAACAGCCCTGACTGACACAACTCATTGGCTAATACGCATCATATGTAGCCTGGTCCCGGAGGGATTTACCGTACAAACAGGAGAAGCGGCGCAAGTGAAATTAGACACTGCACACGGACAACATGAGGTAATTTATAGATGTTTTAAATCAGGTTGGGTCTTGGTTAGCCAGCAGGTGGGTCTGGATCTGGACCGTGGTCCACTAATCCGAGACCTCTGCTTTAAACCGTCAGAGTGTATAAAATCTTCTCAGACAACACTAACAGCTCACATTATACCATGGACAAAATTTTGATTTCAGAAGCAAGGGGGACTGTTGTTGGAAAATTTTGATTTCTCTCACTTCATAACATTAATTCATCCTATTTACTCACTATAAAAGTTTTTACTCAGTCTGTTTCACCTTCAAGGCCACACAATTCTCTGTGTGAGGATGTTTGTTGACCAGACATAGCTTCTTCCTATAACAAACCAGATTCTTTCTCAAGGTTTTTTCATAACATGTTATGAATAACCAAAGTATCTGTAGTTTGTTTTGACTCTGACTACTTTCCTTTGTTGTAAGTAATGGGAACACATATTGCTCCAGCAGAATAGGGCTGAATGCTGTGCCATAAGGGCTGTATGATGAACTGTTCTCTCTTTGCAAATATGTGAATAAAGTGCCGACTGAGTGAAATCCATCGATCTCCGTTTATTTAATCAGGGCGAATAGTTGATTACTTTTTTCCCACAACAGGGATGCAAGTATTTTTGTTGGGAGCTGGAGAAGTACCACCTTCCTCCAGCAGAGTCCGCCGTGGATCCTCCTGAGTTGAGCCTCCTGCACAGCTGGAGCTCATTCCATCATTAGAGGATCCACAGTACTTAAGCTGTCTTCAGACCTTGCCTCAACGCCGCAGTGTTGATCCAGTTGGAAACCTGTTTTTCTCCTGTGAAGCTCAGGAAGAGCTTAACCTGCCGAGCCTGCCCTCTGAGCCAAACCTGAAGCCTCTCTCTGAACTTCCATGCAGCTCTGGATCAAGAGCTGGAAACTCAAAGTCAAAGTCAGCTCACTCTTAAGAAGTAAGACGCTGAAGCAGCTTACGGACTCTGCTGAACAAACCATCTCCGGACCCAACAGTTTCCCTCTCAAGGTTTTAACCAAGAACCCTCAAGGTACAAATCTGAAACTGTCAAGAATCAAACTCCTATGCGCAACGCTAACTGAACTGTCTCTCACGCAGACTCCGGTGAACCAGTTTCCCAGGCCTGAACCAGAACCAGTCATTCTCTCTGTGCTTGTGACAATAAACTCTGTTAAACCTTTTACTCCAGTTTCCGTCTCAGTGGTGTTCTGCATTATTGGGTCACACCAGTGAACCCATCATGACAATTTTATGATATAACTTTAGCGTGTTTGACCAATTAAACACAGTGGTGACAGCCAATCACACAGGAAAAGACTGTGGGCCAATCATGAGCTTGGGGGCGATCTAAACTCATGGAAGAAAGCTTTAGCTTGAGCTGCGTGTTTTCCTCTTGCTCCCAGTACTGGACGAATGTCTGTGCACTGTAGTGAAACATTGATTTTGGACAGTAAAACCTGCAAATTCCATCCCTCCCCCAAATTATGTCAATGCATTAAAAATCTCTGATCATCTCACTTGTTAAGGTCCTTTTTTGTCAAAGATAAAGATTATAGAGATCCATTTACAAGTTGTGAATAGACTCCAGAAGAGTTCTGTTTCTTGTAAGTGACAATAATATACTCCTTCTTATCACAACAATGCCTAAAATTAACTTTTCTTTATTTGACGTATTACTGGACTTTGGTTTATAAACATCTAAGAAACTAAACCTCCATAAATCTAGTTTTATACAAAAAAAAAAATGAAATGAACGCCTCTCAGCTTTTATTGATGGGGCAAGTTATTTATATCAACCAAATCAAACAAGACGTTTTTTGAACACTGATGCTCATCTAGCCACACTCAATATGTGTCACTTTGATTACACACCAAAAAGGAGAGGACTTTGTTCAGCTGGAACCATGCTGAAAAGAACTGCGGTAGGTCTGAGAATGGTGGAACAATTCCAAATAGGCCTCATGGGTGAGTGAACAAAAGGTGTCGGTAATGACACTTCATCGCAGATAGACAGTATGCTCAGAGAAGTGATCGGTTTGGGAGGGGGGTTGTGTTTCATCATTCAAAAGCTCAGGCATGACATCTCAAAGCAATTATTGTACTGCCGTTTTTTTGTCATATTGAGATCAGTAAGAAGGAGCCAATTACTCCCAGATCTGATGGGAATCAAAACATTTCTTGTTAATATAGTTTGAGCGACAGTAGTTCTTACATTCACAGTATGTCTACATGCACATCAAACCTGCTTGGGTTAAAGTTGAGCTAAAGAACAACTTCTTAAAGAATTTGCTAAACATTTTCTAAGCTCTGCATGAATTTTAAGGGAGACCATAGTAAAGTGAAATGATTTTGTGATGAGATAGCTTAAAAGGGTGCATCACAGATCCAAAGTTTAACCCACTGAGCGGAATATTGACTTGGCAGAATGAGCTCAGAGAACCTGAAGTGCTTGCCTGTGATCCCCCAGTCTGTTTTAGCTGAAGTAAAATCAGTGTGGAGATAGATGTTATGTGTCTGATCCCTCAACTGCATCATGGTTGAAGTTGCTTGGTTAAAAACTCATGAACACATTAAAAAATGAATATAAATACGAAATATTAGATGTAAAAAATTCTAAATTCTGAGTAACCTTTGTTATTTTCTCCTATAAATGTGTACTGTGTGGAAGAATTTTTCACTAGAATTACATCTGTATGTCCTAATGAGTACATCTCCAACAGCTTTGCACATCCAGTGACTGCAACTTTATCCAGTTCTACTCATTCTGCACAATTGCTCAAGGTTAGTCAGATTGGAAGAAGAGTTTCTATGAACATAAATTTTAAAGTCTGCCCAGGAAGTCTGAGCTTAAGTTTGTATGGAGCCATCCGATTAGATCAGTTGACTTTTATCTAAACCATTCCTCTACAGCTCAAGCTGAGTGTTGAGAGTTTTTGTCCTGCAGGAAGGCTGATCTCCTTCCTATTCTCTGCACTTTTGCATCCTCAAACAATCCTTCTTTCAGGATTTTTCTGTTCATCCATCATTCATCAACTTTAACTTAAATCTGTCACAAGAATACATCTGTCAAACCAATTAAAAACGCCGAAATGTTGGCTTAACCTTACAACAGTATGGATACTCATTGAAGATTAACAGGATTTTCCGAGGGTATCATTTAAAACTTCAAAAAAAATTCAAAAACACAAATTACTGTTAAGTAAGCTATCTTGTACTTTGCTTTTACAGTTTTTTATTTAAAAAAAATGCACCACAAATTTTATTAATTTAACCCAAAATAGTTTTTCAGACAGTGCATTTTTTTTTAGGTTTTCATGCAATTTTTTTTTTCCATATTCGATTATCTTACTTCTGCACCTTTTTTTGACAATTTGGTAATAATATATTGTATGAGGTGATGCTGTAACCTCTTATATTTTTCTTTCACAAGGACTATGGCTTTTTGTGAGAAACACTCATGTAATTTTTTATGCCATTGTACAATATGTATTGTGCATATTGTACCATGCATTTTGACTCCAGTTGTCACCTAGCATCATTCTGCATTATAGGTTGTATTTAGATGCAGTTATTGACACCAGAGAGCACATACGTTTGAGAAACAATATGTTTGTGAGCAATGAGAAACGTTTCTAGTGGTTTCTTGACAGCTCATACCTCTGATCATTGTCAGATTGTGGTTTGTTGTACTCAGTCCCTCAGCAGTGAGAAGATGATATAAGCTTCTCAAGTTCTGTGAATGTAAACACTTCACTGGTTGACATAAGCCAAGTCCTGTGGGATCAAAGTTCAGCTTACAGAGGCTGTGTTTGCCAGCTGCACCACTTTATAGAATTTCAGCTGGACAAGCACTCTGATCTGGAGTTACTCAAATTGTAATATATTCTTTGAGAAAAAAAGGTTGTTTTCTAGATTGTCAGTACACATTTTGACATCTCGTTGTTTGAGATAATTATCTGAAATTAAGTGCATGTACAGTGAAGATTAGATTAAACATAAAGTAAAGGCTAAATTAGTAGTACTTTACCAGGAGTTAGTGCTGCACAAATGCGTAAAAGTTACTGTTGGTAATATATATATAAAAAAAACTTTATTACCAGGAGACCTGTCCAGGGTATACCTCGCCCCTTGCCCGTAGACAGCTGGAGATAGGCACCAGCACCCCTCGTGACCCCTTTTAGAACCAAAAGCTCTTGAACCAGCTTTTGAACCAGAGATACCAAAAGGTTTTTATTTATTCATTTATAATCTTAACCTTTAATACGACCATTGGGATGTACTGATGATAACTAATCCAAATATTACCTTATATTGGTGAATATTTCCCTTGAAAGCTCAAATTATCTAGAAAGACCCACGTTTAACCTCTGGGAGTATGTGCTACAGCGATTATATAAAAATAAGATCACAGTAAGAAATGTTTTTTATGACCAGTTTCTTGAATTCAGCTTCTGTTTGCAAGCAAAGGCTGATTGCCCTTCCAGGTCCCATAAAAGCTGAATGGACCAGTGGCTTTGTGCAATGACATGGTGGTTATTTCATGGCACTCCCCAATGGTCAATGACTCTGCTTCATCATTGTTCCACACCATTGTGCAGCTTTTTATGAGTGCAGCTGCCACCTGTCCTCCATGCAGCGTTATCAAGCATGGTAATGGCATTTTTATACCACAAGAAAGGAAAGTGACAAGCATTTGACAAGTTAAAAAATGCTAGACTAAAAAAATGGACTTAACTTGGAGTCTGCTTAAATCTAGTTAGGAGTTGATAGTTCTTTTCACATAAGGAATATCTATATTGAGAGATGTGATGTTACAAATTCAACCTGAAATTTTTTTTTTTCTTTTGTCTAATGGCTTTCTTTTAGTATCCTGCAGGACAAGCCGAAAGTCTCATATCTTTCTGTACACAGGTGGATTTCCTCTGTTTATTAACTGATTTGTCAAAACAGACATTTACAAGAAAGGGCAAAACATTTATGTTAATCACTAATTAATTCATATTAGCTTTTTTTGCAGAACACAGCATATAGTCAATAATCAAATATACATAAACAGGAAGTTTTGATTCTTAAAAAAGAAAATACTTAAAAAAGTAAGACTTCAATAAGATTTAAGGACCCTATGCATTTTTTAATGTTTGCTTATCCATCCATCCTATTCTCCCACTCATTTTGTTTAGGTTGTGGTTGCCATATCTCCGGCAGTCTATTGGCAAGAGGAGGGGTACACCCTGGACAGGTTCGCTAGTATGTCACAGCGCAACACAGAGACACATGACCATGCACAAATACAGTCAAACCTAAAGAAAATTTAGAGAATCTAATTAACTTAAAAGTCATCTTTTTAGACTATTGGAGGAAACCAGAGTGCCCAGGAAGAAAGACTCCAGGCTGGGAATCGAACCCAGAACCTTTATGCTGATTGAAAACAGTGCTACCCACTGCTAAGCAATGTTGGATTATATTTTCTTATATTTTTAGTTGTGCTTAAATCTGTTTTACATTATTTGATTTGTTTTTACTGTGAAGGGGAAATATTTGGGAAAAAACAATTTCATATAAGATATAAATAACGTGAACATTGCTGTAACCCAATCGATTTTCCCTTAAACCATCTCCAGCTCTCTCTCTGTTGGATCCCGGAGTATTTGCATACCAATTCTTGTTGAGCTCTGTATAGCCTCGAACTCAATGCTATTCCTGACATTTTGAACTGAAAAAGCTTCCTTGATGGGAAGCGAAACGTCTTCAAACTTGGAAACGAAGTCCAGTTCATTGTTTTGTTTAGTTTTTTTTACTTTTTTGGAATGACCAATTCAGAGGTACTATATACAAAACATACAGCATTTTCTGGGGTTTCATTCCAGTGATGTGCCTGTAAACCTCTAGCCTGACCAGCCAGACTAATTTGCACAGTGTACACAGATGTTAGTCTAAAAAGGAGCAGGCAGAGCCTGAAGTCAAAAGCAAGATTAACAGGGTCAGCAGAAACAGTTTAGAACCAATCATAGCCCACACCACTACTGTAAGTAAGGTTTTTAGATTGAAGCAATACATGTCGGGAAAAGAGCTTAGAGCTTTCTGGTAAAACTCTTTCGCCACAACAAACTAGAGCAGTGTTGTGTTTTATTAGATGAGGCAGCAACACGTCTACCAATTTCTTACTCTATCCTACAGTCACTCCTTATTAGACACCTTATTAGACACCTTGAACACCTTTATGTGAGAATTAGAATGAGTTTTCTCTTGCACTCATTCTTAAAATCTGACCACCCCCCTGGTCTGCAATTACAGTTTGTTGTATTTCTTTAAAAGTTTTCCACGCAATGTTGATGGCGTGGCTCCTGAAATTAGTCATTTTCTAATATTATTTTACAGTATTCAACAAATCTTTAAGTATTAGTTTATTTTTATGTCACTTTAGTAAACTGCATAATATTCTCTATAATATTTCACAACACAAAACACTTTGCTTTTGGGATGTAAAAATCAAACCATTGACAGGTTTTTTTTAATAGTCTGGACATGCATCTTGTGCAGGTATACCATTTTGGATTGTCCTGCTGCAGCAACAAAATGTTTGCAATGTCTCTTTAAAGGTTCTGATACCACTGGATTTCCTTTAATGCAAACTAATTGCTTTTTCCCCCTGTTTCTGTTTTGTTGATGTCAGCAGGTGGTTACATTAAACTCAGTGCTTTCTTGAACCCCATATTTTTAATGGGGTGAGGGACTTTCTTTATCCACATATATAATTAAATGACTGATTGACTTTATTGACTCGTTACATCAGCTCAAATAGTCAAAAAAAGAAGAAGGTGCCAAAAGAAGAAAAAGGTACATTGGATATATACTATACAGGGTATTTACATTGGTATTTATATGGATGGGTATTTATATATAGCTATTGCACTGGGTGTCAAATATAAAGAAACCGGTTATCGCACTGAGTATTAAATAGTAACTGCACATTAAACAATACACAAGTTATTTCCATTGCAGTATTGCACTGTAGTCTGGTGACAGCAGGGATGAACGACCTGTGGTAGTGCTCCTTTTTACAAACAAGGTGTAAAATTCTTTTACTAAAGAAGCGGCTCAGCTCCTCTACAGACTGGTGCAAAGGGTGGAAGGTCTTGTCCATGATGGATGTAGGCTTGTTCAGCATCCTCCTCTCAGCCACTTCGTCCAACGAGTCCAGAGCGTAGCCTAGGACAGAAACGGTCTCTCTCGCCAGTTTATTTAGTCTCTTTCTGTTCCGCCAGGTGCCCAGCAGACAACAGCGTAGAGGAGGGCTGATGCCACCCCAGAGTCATATACAGAGTTTTAAACAGGGGCCTGCTCCCTTCAAAGGCCCTTAGCCTCCTTAGGAGGTGGAGGCAGCTCTGTCTAGTCCAGTTTATTATTGACGTGAACACCCAGGTAATTGAAACCCTCCACAGTTTCTATGTCCTGCCTCCTGGATGTTCACGGGAGAGTAAGGTGGGGATCTACTCCTGAAGTCAATCACCATCTCCTTGGTCTTACTGGCGTTAAGTCACAGGTGGTTCTTCTCACACCTGTCCACAAAGTTCATGATGACCGGTACCCCAGCTCGTTCCCCTCAAAAACAAGCCTACAATGGCAGAGTGATCGGAGAACTTCTGGAGATGGCAGCTGTCCATGTTGAATTTGTTGTAATTTGTTCTCATAGTACTGAAACATACCGAAAAATTTCCTGCCAAGTTTGGGTTCCGTCTTTAGTAGGTTTTCATGTTATCTTCTTGACACTGATTTTTTTTTTTTTTCATTCCCCTCCTTCTGATGCTGATCACAACAGAACAGCAGTAGGGTAAAAATAAACCAAAAAAAAAGAAATTCAGAAAGTCGTTTGAAAAGATAAGGAAAAAATAATGTTTGGCTTTTATACCACTTGAAATCTCACCATGTTGTTAGAGTGATTGAGTCTTTGAATTGATTTCTAGATGTTGTTGTTTAAACTCAGGGTTGGAAGATGTCAGGAACAAGACTAACTTTCTGCCCAAAAGAAAGACAAAATAAAATTCAGCCAGCTGGCAAATGTGTAAAATAACTGGCCAAGTAACAGTGTGTCCTTCCACAAAATGGCTCCTCAGATAAGCTATTAGCTCTTCAGCATCGTGACTCTGGTGTTGGCTCATAGTCATTGCGCATTTAAAGGAGGTAACTGCCCTAAAAACTATGAGATTGGTAGGGCCAGCATGTCTTCAATAAAAAATGTGCCTTAGTTGCTCCGTATCTACTAAATATTAGCTTGCAGTCAGTTTCAATGCACTTAGAAATACAACGTGGCAGTGAAGCACATAGCCCCTGAATGACTGCTCCACCTTTCCACATAAGTTACACATGAACATGTCATCCACTTAGTTAACTTCACGCACAATCATGAATAAATTCCTAAAAATTAAATGCTCGGTTAAAAGTTTGCTGGCAGGTTTTCTATAAAGCTGATAAAATAGTCAACAAACCTAGCAAACTGCAAGAAACAGTTAAATTAGAAAGGCATTTAAAATATTTAAACCGGACAGATGTACACCTTACGTATTCATTTTAGGCAGTCTAGGTGAGAAAAGCGTCAGGCAACTAAATTATTTTTGCTGCCCAACAACGGTAGCTCAGCAGCTGCAGTCAGTTAGCATGGTGAAGACATGATGGCGGCTGTCTGAGTCTTCCTGGGCAAACCTGCAGTCTATGCACAGCTTAGCACCACCCTATTGATGAAAACTCTCAGTAAGGTCGTTCATTGGATAACACAGCTTTGAAAAGTTCTCTGCAGTTCAAACATCAAAAGTCATAGTAAAAGACCTGTAATGTGATTCAAATAGTAAAACAACTGTTTAGACTTCTATAGTACAAATAAAAGGCCAGTGGACAAAACAACAATGTCACAAACATTTTAAGGGAAGTCATATTTAAATTTCAAATCATTCTAGCTTAAACATGTATATAAATGTATTCTTTATCAGACCATATTGCCCCAAAAGTAAGAAAATTTCTATTTAAAAAAACAAACCTGTCTCAAAATCTGTGTTTTTTTCTTTGTTATCTTATGCAGGCCAGTTAGTTATTTGTCAACTTGTACACCTAAATTCAGCCAATCATATATCAACGGTCATCTGTCAATCAAAACTTTTCGGTCATAGCATCTTGATTCATATGTCACAGCTAATATATGCAATGATTGAAATAATCATTTACACTATCATTGAGTTACATCCCAGTGTCTACGGGGAGGGACGTATGTGTCTTCAGCAGGCGTAGAGCTAACAGAACTGGCAGCGTTGCGAGGCAAGGGCTCAAACATGTACGGCTGTAAGCCTTCTACACCAAACCAAGCTTCTGCCGCCCTGGCATCCTCTTCCACAACAACTTTATCCCCGCTTTACTCCTCTAAATAAAAAATGTATGACCGAGAAGACTCATCCACGACCTCCGACACAAAACTCTCCTCCTCTTGCATGTTTCCGCTGTCCATAGTGTCCCTTGACAGTGTCGTTGTTAAGTGCTACTTGGTCCCAATGTCATTTCCTATTGTGAACTTACTAGCACTAATTTGCTAACTGGTTAGCGAGATGCTTCTGTGACACTGGCCACAACTAAACGGCTTGCAAACTTTCCACCACAACAATCCCGCCCCCTTGATAATCGACCAATCACATTCACTTTATTCACTCATGTAAAGTCAGGCACCATGAGGGAGATTTTGGAACTGCAACTATTTCAACAGCCGCTTCCCTACGACTTTAAATACAACTTTTGTATATCGTTATCTACATTTACAGTTTTGAGAACTAATTTTTAACACTGAATTTACTTCTTACTTCAATGATATTCTATTTTTTCATTTGTCTAGAAAAATAAGAAGCATTAAACAGAAAGGGAGCAATTTGTTTATTTTAATATCTTGTCATTAGCATCGATTAAATGCATTCTACAATTATTACTGCTGAAATATCAGCTTTTTAAAAGTATTGCAATGTTGGCATTTTTACAGTGTAGGCTATTATATTTTTTACCATTTTTCTCCTGTAAAAATTAAAGTTCATGCCTGCTTCACAATCAACAAGTATTTCCGACAAATGTTAAGGTGCAGAACTCAGTAACAAATAGTTTTATCAAAATAATGCCGTAAAAATTAAAGTTTTATCAATTTTTTTATTTGTACAGCAATTTCTTTGCAAACATATGCATATTCATTAATTTTTTACAGTAAATCACTGTGAGTTTAATATATATTTTTAAGTAATATTCAGTATTTTTCAGTCACTTGATTAACAGTTATTTAATGTATTTAATAAAGTAAAGGACAGCTTTTTGTTTCACAGTCTTTTACTGTTGCTATTTGATGGTATTTTGCTGTATATTTTACTGACTTTTTTTACAGTGTAGTAAATATTGTAAGATTTGATAGCTAGATCTTACTTAGAGTCTGAGGATTGATGGACAGGAGAGGGTGAGCAGAATCTTTGGTTAGGCTTGCAAAGTGATCCTTATGGCTTGGCAGGAGGCGATGGAGGGTGTACAGGTTTGCTTGACGTTGTTGACAAAGGAGTTCTGGCTAGTCAATCTTTGGTTTCAGAAATGTTTGGCTAACAGAGTTGCTGTGGTTGAACTCAAACTGCTGTCTGAGGTCACCTTAGAACCAAACAGAGAAAGTTTAGTGAAGGAAGAAGGTTCAAAAAGCTTCTTACTACCACTTAGGTTGACGCTCAACTGTTTAATGATTGGAGCCAGCTTTTTGAAAATGCAGGGTAGATGATTCAGGGTAGGTGTGCAGCAACACTCTGTTCAGCACTAAACACCTGTGACTCAGAGAGGAAACACCATCCAGATCCTGACACACTTTACTGGAGCATTACCTCCTGTCTTAAGGGAGTTATCTAATCTACATTTCACCTGATCAAATTAGTTTTGCTTTTTTAGTTTTTATTTAAATGCAATTTTTATTTTGTTAATCTATAAAAATGATATTCAAAAGATTTTGTAATGTTCCTTTTCTCCGAGGTTATAGCTCAACAGATATCTTAAAAATTCTGTGGAGCTGAAGAAGTAAACTTTAAATGATTTTTATTTCTACATGGGTAATATTTGTAAAATACTGCTTAGGTTTATTACATTTGATTGCTGACTACTCTATTTATCTCTTGTTATTTGTTAAGCGAAAGGATTTGTTTAACCAAAAATTACCATCATGATACAAAAAAGCTTCCTTGGTGTCATCACTTGTCAAGTGATGATGAGGTTTATTTTCATTAGATCACAACATCAAATCCATAAATTCTTCAATAATGTTGTCTATTTTAATTGATGTTGTATTATTAGGTATAGAAAATGTTGACAAAAGATAAAGCAGGGAATGTTCTTAAGAAGTATGTGAGTTTGCTTTTTAATTTAACCATAGAACTGTTCGTCATCCTACCTCCAGCATGGACACTGACCAGCTACTGCCCTCTCTCGCCCTGCTGCTCTGTCCACCTGTTCCTCTGATCTTCAGCTGTCCTCCTTTCACCTTCAGCAATGAGCCTCTAAAAGCTGCCATTCGGCCCGCTGCCCTCTCTTCCTGCTTTGCCTCCCTGTCTGACTTCTCTGTTGCAAAGCTGTCCTCCTTACGATCAGCCACAGTCCCTCTCCCCTGCCTGGTGGACTTCCCCGTACTTCCAATGCCCTGATTCGACCTTACCCAATTGTGCTCCTCATCACTAATCCTGAGCTAGCAGTTGCAAGCTGCTGCCTATACAGTTTCGGTTCCTTAGCTACATAGATAATTTTATAAATAGTAATTTAGTCTGTGTAGGTTTGTATATAGGTCTAACTTGCTGAAGCCATATTGTAATGGTGATCTCTACAGACACTAGTTTGTTTCTTTAAATGGATGGATGGATGGATGGATGGATGGATGGATGGATGGATGGATGGATGGATGGATGGATGGATGGATATTCAGAATCGATTTCATAATTTCCATTTTTTATTTATTTACTTATCATTACTTTTGACAATTTTAATGTATTTTACAGGCAGCAGATTTTTTTTCTGTATTTAATTGAAGGATATGTAAACTTCCAAGCACAACTCTTGGGCAACTGAATTGGCATATACTGTGAATTGAATATAAATATATATGGCTTTATTAAGGCAGGATGTAAACTGCATAGACTATTTGTTTTGGACATTTCTAACTCCCGCCAGTATAATGCAAAACTGTCAGCATTTACTCATCTTTTCAATAAAAAAACCCAGCAGCATGAAAACTAAATGTGCTATTGCTGCATTTCTGTGAAAGCATGGAACAAAAATTGAAGGAAAGAGGAAAAAGTTTAAATATATTTGGTAATAAATTATTTGAACTTGAAAGGCAATTGTTGTGAATATGTTCCATATGTGTGCAGAGTTAACTGTTTGATTATGATTTATGCTTGAATCACACTTTAATCTGTGATCTTGACACACAAACAGTTGGTTGTGTGTTCACAGAACACCACATGAAAGTCTGAAAGTTAGTTGATTATATTTTAAATTGCAAAAATGTTTCTATGAACGCATATGTGAATGTGAAAGTTTAAGATGAAAAAAATTCTCCTACTTGTGTTAAAGCTTTTTTTTCAGCCAGCTAAATAGCAGTGTATGATAAGATGCGGGGAGCATAACACGAGAGAACATCAAAATGGATGTGGAATTGTAGACATTTTGCTTATTTCAAGTTACATCTTTGTATATCCATAATTCACCTTGATAACAGTTTTATGTATTAAAACAGTCTCTAAAATGTAATTTCATTTATACAAAAACACTTTGTGACTGGATGAGAGGCTTAGATTTAGATGGAAAACTTATTCATTTTCAACATATATTAATGTAATTTAATTTGTCAATGACATTCAATATAAAGCTTAAGCTTTTACTTTAACAACAAAACTGATGGTCCGTGAACTATTTATAGGTGCTGTGATTACATATGTTAAATGAATTACTTTATTCAGGATGATAGGCTTGTATGTCATGTTGTTCGTTTTCACAATGAACTTATGGTTTTGTAATTCAAAGATCCTTGTTGTTCTGTACATTATTTGGCAGAGTAATATGCTTAAGATGCTGACAGTGCATCAGTGCATCAGCACCCTGGCCCTTCAGAGAGCCATCAAGCAGAAAATGATAATTAATTAATCATGGAGTGTGAGGCAAACTGAGTTCAATTAGCCCATTGGTAATTCCTTCCCCTTGGCCTCCACTCTAGCCGAAGAGAGCATCTCTGCCAAATAAGGCTGACTTTAATTTGCAGCACTTTGGTCACTGTGCTGCTGGGTGGTTGTATTCTCTTATTAGATGAAGAGGGAATCTTACGTCACTTCAGATCAAATTTGACTATGATGCAAAAGACTATAATGCATTTATTAATATCCTATCCTAACATGCTAAACTAGAACCAAACCAAAAAAAAACTCCCAGAAGATCATAAAAGGGCTGAAAGCCTGCATCTCTAAGATATTCTGATTTTGACTGATAAACTGTTAACTAAGGTATCATAAGGTCAAATGTGTGGTCCAACTGGTTTATTGGCTTTACTACCTGTTTTATCCATCCATCCATCCATCCATCCATCCATCCATCCATCCATCCATCCATCCATCCATCCATCCATCCATCCATCCATCCATCCATCCANATCCATCCATCCATCCATCCATCCATCCATCCATCCATCCATCCATCCATCCATCCATCCATCCATCCATCCATCCATCCATCCATCCATTTTCTCCCACTTCATTCGTCAGGATCACAGTGGGCCCTATCTCCAGTACTCTATGGGTGAAATGTAGGGTACACCCTGAACAGGTCACTCGTCCATTGCAAAGCCCTGTTTTTATCAAGTTCTTGTATTAACCTGCTTTTATTCACTTTTATTGTTCTGCTATTTACTCTTCAACTTATGTAAATTAAATGCATGTAAATGCAATAAATTGTGCTATTCAAATAAACTTGCTTTGCCTTACCTTGCTTTTTGAATACCTTTTTATGTGTGGGATAATTCAGGCCGGAGTCCAGCACTACACCAACACTTCCAGCCTGATTGGTGGTTTCTATCTATATTTACATAAACTGTGTGCAAGCTTTTGGTCATCTTGCACTGGAATGGGTTCATAATCACCTGGTGACATTGTATTCTATAGCTGTGTGTCGTCTTCATAGTTATGCTACTATAATATAAGTCAGGGGAAGCATGTAGCCAAAATAATCCCTCTCCTTTAAGTTGCATCAAAACAATCCAGTGCTGGAAAGGCTTATCCAGTTTTTCTGCAACTCTAATAAAATTCGTTAATCAACAGTGTTGAATGCTGCATTAAGGTCTGATAATACAGAAACAGAAGAAATGTTGAGGAGGGGTGTGCTTATTTAATTTTTTTTTGCAGTTTCTGAAATGTTTTTATTCCTTGTTTTCTAAAACGTCTGAACTTACTGGAGTATAAAAAAATAGCTGCATGTTAGTCGACTATTTGTATTTAAATTACTTTACACAACTTGATGATTTCAGTTTGAATAACGCCTTTTCACACTTGGAACATCTGAAAGACATTATCACAATTACAGTGAGCAAAGACAGCAGCGATTATTTTCTTTTACTTCTGGTTTTACATTTACATAAGACTGAGATTTTCTAATTTGCCACAAACTGTCACTCACCCATACAGTTATGCATTGTATACAGTATATCAGTATTTTAAAGGCTTGTGGGTTGGCAAGGACAGTGAAATTAGCCTTATCAACATTCATTAACCTCATTTTCATTCTTCAGAGCTACAGCAACTATCTGTCACCACAGCACAAAATGATGAATTGGTAATCAGTTGAAAAGCTGTCAAGAAAGCCTCAGGAATTCAAGTTGTATACACTTGTTTACCTTGTATTAACTGTTTGTTATCAGATGAGAATTTATTGTTGGTTCAGTAAGGTATGTTTTTTATATCCAGGTTTCTCATTTTTAAACAAATTGACATCAGTAATGGTTCTTCTTAGAGACAATACTAAACTCTGTCTCCCCCTCACCTTAAAGTTTATGATTTGTACTGGTTGTGATTATTTTTTAATTAATCCTTTTCAATGATTTATGATTTTCCTTATGTTAACAGAATGTATACAGCTAATCAAAATGTTTACCTGCTTTGAAAAATTTTTAATATGTGGGGAAATGTTCAAATGTTTTCCATTTTTAGGATTGCCTATAAAAAGAATTAAACTGCAATGAGTAACTGCAGCATTAACAAATGAATGTCAGCTGTTTTTGATTCAATGCCCAAGTTGATCTCTGTGTGCAACACTTGAAACATGCAGATAAATCAATACAATTACAGCTGAGCTCAAAAAAATCAGACTGTTTCTTGATTACTGGGTCAGTGTGCAAAAACCCGTTCCCTCACTCATCTAAATGTGCTCTAAAGTTCAGACACAGAGAGCAGTTGGATAGAAGAGAGCTTGGGAGGCCAGCCGATGGATAATCTAACAACCTGTTGTTAATGGCTCATGTTTTAAACGTTAATGAGAGCCGGAGTTAAAAGCAGCATTAGCTAAACTCTAGGTGGATTCAAGCTATGTGGATTAACTTTTCATTACCTCCTCATTAGGTGAACCTAGGGATTACAGGGACCTCTGTATGAAATGTGGCATGAAAATATCCAAATGGCTCTCCATAAAGCTAGTTTGCAGATGAGCAAAGTAAGTGATTGAGCTTTTAGCTGCTCCTTCTTCTCATCGCTGAGAATCCCTACACAGTTTGGCTGACATCATTTGCTCCCTATTAACCAATAAGAAAGCTTGCAGGAGGATGGAAGCTACTGATTCCTGAAGAGATGACTTTGAAAACTAAAATAGGTCATTAAAAGTAGAGTAGGAAGGCCATTATAATTCTAACACTGAAGTTGCCATTTATTTGCATTACGAAGTCCCTGGTGAAGTAGTTAAATGTCACTTGCCAACTTTAATGAGAGTTAAGTTGGGGGAGTAAGCTCAGAGCTGATTAGGGTTTTTTGCAGCAGCTTCATCCAGTGGTTTATTAGCTCTACACACTGATCGACCAGTGAATGGTAAAACTGTCCAGCCACCACCCCTGGGATAAACACCTAAGTTGTGTCTCTGTTATTTTTCTTTCTTTTAAATGCTAAAGCAAAGTTAAATCAGCAAAAGTATATAACTTCACTCAGTTATCTGCAATGTGTCCTTGTTAGTTATGGATGCCATTAAAAATCTGCCTAGATGACCGTATTCTCCAGTACATCAGGTACAAAGTCATTTGGCCTGACACAAAAAAAAATCACAGCAAATCTTTCTGTTTTAAAAACTTAGAGGAAGATGGGATTGTAAAACTCTTTCCTTGTTGAGCATATCCAGTTAAAAAAAAACATCATTACAGCTCTAATTTGGCAAGACAATAAAAACCTTTTGGATCTGAGCTCCTGTGCATGAAATTCTTTGAGTTGATCTGTTTTTGAGTTGCTCATTCTTTTAAGAGGCTGTTGGCTGCAAACAAATCTCACACTCATGGTTTATTTACTGTAGGTTATCAACTTCTAGTTGTTGTAAGTTTTTATACCCCTTAAAGATGTTCCTTTATGCTGTCTTTAGGCATTTGATTGGATCCAGTTGTTTGTACCCTGTTGGCTCCCTGGTACTCCTGGTCCAGTCCATATTATAATTATAGGAAGAAATTCCAACGTTCAGTTGCTGAAGTTTTGCATCTACACAGAGACTTTAAGACTGAGACAAGTAAAGTTATGCCTTCACTACAGCTTGCGTAAGTTGGATTTTTGCTCTTAATATGTGTACCTTATTATCTTCTACCATCTTTTACATGCTTCTCTCTTGTTTCAAGATCAAACAGAACTATGACACAAAGCGTTAAAAGTGTATCAAATGTTTCAATGTAAGAAGGGTTATTTAGGTTTGACAGAAAATTCCATTGAGAAAAGCTTTGACTTAGCTCCCAAATGTAAAAGTAAGTTTTGTACAATGACAGCTCTGGGGAGACTGCAAATAGTCTACAAATAGTTTGTGGGAGGTGGAGCAATACTGGCTAAACAGTCCATGTTCCCCTCCATGCATAGTGTGGGCTCTGAAATCCTAATCCTTTATAGAGGCTGGACCCTCTTCTAATCAGGAGTTGCCTGCATGGAGAGAAGGAGGGTGGGGCTGGGTCTTCTTGTCTCCTCCTAGCTAAACCATCTTATGTTGGAGTTTACCTCGGTGGATAAGAGGGTCTTATCTCTTCGCCTTCAGGTAGAGGAAAGTCTCTAATTTGTTTTAGCCTATGGGCCGAACGTTAATACGGAGTACCAGGCCTTCTTTGCGTCCGTGGGGGGTGTTGGATAGTGCCCTTCCCAAGGATTCCACCATTCTTCAAAACCCATGTGGGAAATAACAGTATCACCTGGAGGGACGTGATTGAGAAGAAAGCCCCCCAGCTCAAATGGTGTTTTATATTGAACTTCTGTGCAAGTCACAGGCTGTCGTAAATGAACACCATGTTCAAGCATAAGGATGTCCATCTGTGTCCGTACTCAGTTGTGGACATAGGCAGTAAGTGATGCTATCAAGCTGAAGAATGAGTCAAATTGAGCCTGGTTCGCTTGTGGGACTCCTGAGGCAGCGTGTAGGCATCGTGAAGCCAACTGTGCCGCTGCCGACATGATTGCAGAAGTAAAAACTCAGGCCTGCGAGGAGTTTGGACAGGTCATGAAGAAAGACTATAGTTTATTCTCAAAGTGATTCTGTAAAACTGTCTGCTGGCTCTGGAGGAGAAAGCAGTACTTTGCTAACACTGTTTTGAGTGAGAGTGAAGAACTACTGAGCCTGAAAGAGGAAATCTTCGGAGAGTGGAAGGAATACTTTGAGGATCTCACCAATCCGACTAATACCCCTTCTGTAGTGGAAGAAGAGATGGGGTGCTCAGGGCCGATTTCGTTAATCACTCAGGTGGAAGTCTTTCATGCTGTCATAAAACTTCATGGTGGTATGGCCTTGGGGATGGATGAGATCCGCCCTGAGTACCTTAGAGCTCTGGATATTGCCCGGCTGTCTTGGCTGACAAGCATCTTAAACATTACGTGGAATGTCGGGACGGTGCCCCTGGATTGGAAGACTGGGGTGGTGGTTCCCCTAGATAAGAAGGGGAATGGGAGTATCTGTTCCAACTCTAGGGGAAACACTGTTCTCAGGGAGCTTTGGTCATGAAATCTGGATCAAGACAGAAAGAAGCGGCTGAAATTAGATTTCTTCACAGAGTGGCAGGGCACTCCCTTAGAAATAGAAATATAGGGTGAGGACCCTGATCATTCGGGAGTACAACTGCTTCTTCTCCACATTAAAAGGAGTCAGCTGAGGTGGCTCAGACATGTTTTTTGTGGATGTTCAATGCATGTCCCACTGGCAGAGGCCCAGTGTGCGACCAAGGACATGCTGAAGGGACTATGTCTCTCAGCTGGCTTAAGAATGCCTCAGGCCTCCTCCAGTAGAGCTCAAGGAAGTGTCTGTGGGGAGGGAAGTCTAGGAGTCTCTACTGAGACTGCTGCACCTATGCAGCATCCAGTCACAGATGAAGTGGGAGACAAGGAGTAAAAGTACAACATAAAGGGCTGCAGTGGATTAAATCTTTTTTGAATTTTCACCAAATTTTTTCAGATATTTGTTTGTGAAATTTTGTTTCTTCTTTGGAATTAATTTTGACTTTTAGTTTATGTATCACATTAAATCACAATAAAACACAATAAAGTTTGTGTTGCTAAGCAATGCATCATAGAGTGACATTAGTCCAGTTGAGATTTGACCCATATGAATCGATGGGGGCTGGAACTTGTTCTGCTCTCTGATTGAACTCAATCTAATTGAATCAGACCTAGTATTATTTCAAAATGTCACAGCTCTTTACATCAACATGTTTATTCCCTCTGTGAATCCCAAAGGATGCATACTTAGAAAAAAGACACACAACACAGCAGTGCTCTGTGAATGTGTCCCACACTTGACTATCCTTATTATGCAAAAGAAAGACTGTTTGATTGTTGCTAAACCATCTGATATGGTTCTTATATATCAATGAATCATGATGGGAGTATGTTAGATAACTTAGAAATTATTATTATTTTACTTAATTTTGCTTAATTTTATCTACTAAAGATGATATATTTTGGAAAATAAAATAAATTAAAATAAAAACAACATTGTGTGTAAATACATATTTTTAACTTAATTTAGATACTACAAGTTATGGTATGGGTATACAACAAATTTATTTTCTAATCAAAATAGGGGAGTGTTCTAGTTTTCTATGTGTTTTAATAATGATTATATAAGAGAAATAGCTTAAATCCTCAACATTCACTGCTGTGGATTTTCTTTGTCCCTCCCTGTGACCTATAAGGAGAAGCAGAAGAAAATAGAAGGCGTGAAAACATCTCAGAGAGGTGTGAATATAATCTGAATTAATGAGGCCATATCTTATGAGGGGAACAGTGTGCAGAGTCTGTGGGTGAACTCGTATAATTTGGATAATTAAAGCAACTTACTTTGACATTTACCACACGTTTGTGAGATTGGTGGCGAATGATAAGTGACACTGACTATGGCCTCTCTGATTATGCTAGGGATCAAGTGATTGTGCCTCCTCTGATACTCTGTTAGTGACTGGAATTAAGAGAAACCAGTGTCATTTATAGCATTTATACCACCCAACATATTGAGATGCTCATTTTGTTATCTTAATGGCCTAGCATGTATTAATTAAACATTAGGCATTGTAATTCGTACTGTTATTTCTCCTTTTCTCAGACTAACACTCACTTAAATATAATCTTTGGGTATGATACAAAAAAAGAAAACAAATAACAGTTGCTTTGCCAATACTGGCCCCTGACAAGGTCCCTTAACCATTTGCTCATCGGGATAGCACACATTCACTGTGACACTATTTTCTTTGATTTCCCTTGCTGGCCAATTAAGGAGCAGAACAAAGTAAGTTAGTTGTTCTCATACCCGTGTTTTTTGGTCCACAGCAGAATGATATGAATGCTGCTTGAGTTATGACACAAAATGACCGCATTTGTAAGAGCAGTCCTTATAAAATTGCCAGCATCCAAATACAGTTGTTTCCAGTGCCTGACCAGCATAAAGTGAATAGTACCTTTCTTTTACATATCTTTTTTTTGTGTGAAATTGCACAGATTCTGTTTGCAAGCACTAATGACATTCAAGGAATGTCTCCTGGTGGTCTTACAGTTGATATGCCAAACTACCAATTATTGATCCGTCTGCATGTGGATGTTTATTACACTTGTAAGACCCTGGGGTAATTAAATGAAATTGCTATGCTTATGATGGCTATTATCAGTTTCTTTGCCACAACGGTCAATCATTCTATTAAAAGCCTTGCAGAAACTCGACTTGCTACGGAGCCAGTGGCAGTACAGTGCCTCAGGCTAGCAGAACTAATTAGAAAGGTGCCCATTGGAAAGTCTTCAGCACCATGTCCAATCCATCCAGCATATTTTTGCCTTTCATCCCAATATTCAGCTTACTTTCAAGATGTTCTGTGTCTATGTTTCTCCTAAATTCCCTACCTACTACTTTAGGGCTATCCAGAAAATTTAACAGCTGAATAACCTTAATACTGCAAAATAACTGAAAGCAAGTTAGGACGTTTTTGTTTTGTCACGCAAATGACGATAATAGTAATGTCACGCCATAATGAGGTATATATTTTTTTTGTCTCATATACATTAAAAATAACCAAATAAGCGTAGTTTCAAACAACACACTTGTTAGCAACTCTAGTTTACATTTTACAGTACTTTTTAGGGCAGCCGAAGTACAGTAGATGCAGGGTGCAGCTTTGAATAGGAGTTGGTTAGAATCGACTATTTTGATAATGTATTGATAGGGTCATCCCTTATAGGTACTCTGAAAATATGCATGGATATTGCTTTACTTGCAGAGTCTATATTATTTGTTGTATTATATTGGGTTTATTTTTTTGCAAAAAAGTCTTTTATTTCTGATGCTCTCATGAACCTAAGAACAAACTTGATAAATGTGAAGCCTTTGGGATGCAGATTTAATCAGAACAAGGCTATCAAGATGAAGGAGAAACAAATAATGAAAAGAGAAATAAAAGAAAAGAAAATAAATGCTATATTTAGATGGTGTGACATGAGTTGTTTCCATCAGTGTCAAGACAAAAGGCATCCCTTGGGGTTTGAAGATGGTTCTATACGCTGCCAAAGATGGATAATTGGCTATTTTGAGTAATTTTTTTTATGAACAAAGCTCAGCTGCCTCAGCTCAACCTCAAGTAAATAACATACCTTGGGAATAGCCTCTGTTCAGCCAGCTTCTGTTTGTAGATTTCTGTCTAGATGCATGTTTTCGTCTGCCAGATGTAAAGAATAGGGCCAACCCTGTTAGCCCAGATGGAGCTATTTTGATTTCCTCTGATCAGTACATCTGTCTGTAAAAATGCAGATAAGTGGCACAGCAATGACATGCATTTTAGAAGGTAAGTATACGTCTTTTGTTTATTTTTCCAAAGCACCTCTAAATGTAACAAATTCCTCTGCTCAAAATGCAACTTATTTAGGTTTCTTTTAAACTTCTGTTAAATAATTCAATAAAATTCACTTCAGTTTATTTATATAATGCCAATTCACAACACATGTTATTTCAAGGCACTTTACAGAGACAATTCAACCAGATCAATGCCCAACCCTAATCCTCTAACCCTACTGCACCTAACCAGATACGTTCAAAGTTTTTTACATCAGCAGAAAACCAGGCGATTGAATCGACTCACTGACTTGAAAACATCCCTCACACCAACCATGCGTGTAGTGACAGTGGCAAGGAAAAGTCCCTTTTAACAGTAAGAAACCTCCAGCAGAACTAGGCTGTGTGAGCAGTCATCTGCCGAGGCCAACTGGGGTTCAAAAAGAAAGAAGCAGTGATACAGAAAGTAACTGTCCACCAGCTCCACGGGCAGCCCTTCCCACAAACACAAAGCCAGGCAGACGTGCTCCAAGCCAGCTCCCATGTAAGAACATGAAAGAGAGCACATACAGTTAAGTCACAGTAAGAGAAACAGGACTACACTGAAAAACAGGCCAAGCTCCAATGTCTATAAACAAAGGTGTTGATTGCAGCAGCACAACTGATATTTCTCTCTGGGATAGTATCACAGCCAAACAGGAACGGACTAGATGAAACCACTATGAGAAAAAGCAGAGAGAGCATAACGTTAAAGACTGAATTAACAAATTCAGCAGAGTGGGAGAATAGAGATAGAATGAAGCAGAATGATGAAAATGGTCCCTATGCGCTCCAGCAGTCTAAGCCTATTTCAGCATAACTTTAGATATAGTTGAGGATAACTTGAGCCACTCTAACTATAAGCTTTATCAAAAAGGAAAGTTTTAAGCCTTTCCATAAAAGTAGACAGGGTGTCTGCCTCATATAGTAAAACTGCTAGTTAGTTCAATAGGATAGGAGCCTGATAATAAGATCTGCACCCCGTTCTTATTTTATAAATTCTAGGAACCACTAGTAAACCTGCAGATTGAGAGCAAATTGCTCTTTTAGAAACAAAAGGAATGATCAGATCTCTGGGATGAGATGGATGTTGGCCATTTAAAGGAAAAGTCCAGTTAGCAAGGAATGATCAATGGATCATTATCTATACCTAAAACTAACATGTTTGCGGTGATTTAAGGAGTTTAGCGTTAATCAGTAAAAACATAAAAATAATAATTTTTGTAACGATCACTGAGTCCTGGACTGGCTATTTTTGCCCAAACAAAGTAACACCTCACTCCTCAAATCTTTAGGCATCAACGTCACGATGTGGTAAGCCATAGGCCATTCTCCCCCAATGGGAACTACTAAACAACCCTGGAATCAACAACAATTATCTAAGATTTTGAGAGGACTTCACCATTGAAATCTGTGAGAGCTATAGTTAAACTGACAATTACCATGTCTGTGGCAGTTGGATGTTGTAATACATCAGGTAAAATGAAAAAAAGTTAGTTATTTCACCTTTGCAATTCATGATCCACCACGGACGGGTTCGTTGTTGGATTACCAACTTAAAAAAGGCAGGATATGCCATCAAATTTCTGGCTAAAGAAAAAACACGTAATATGTAGCCAACATTTTGAAGACGAATGTTTTCAAGATGACTTGGATATTAGCGCATCGTGACAAACACCAGATACAGCATTGGGACTTGATCAAAAGCCGATACCACACCGTGATGTTACAAACCGGTAGGTGGCGGTCGTGTCTCTAGAAAAGCACATTTAAATTAAATTACTCTTAATTAAAAACACTTATAATTTATCAAACAGTATGTAATAATTTCATATTTAAAGTACTTTCAGAAGTTGGAATTCTGAATATGACCAGACTTCTCCTTTAAGGCTTTATATGTGAGAAGGAGGATTTAACATTCTGTTTTGGATTTAACAGTAAGCGAATAAAGACAATCTAGGATGGGAGAAATATGATCTCTCATCTTATTTTTCATTATAACTTTTTGGATCAGCTGAAGGCTTTTAAAGTTTGAGATTGTATTTGAACAGCAGTTTGTGGACTTAGTAAAGATTTTCAATAGTCCACCCTTGAAATAAATGCATGAAGTACTTTTTCAGCATTGCCTCTGGACAGGATATTTCTATTTTTTGCAAAATTCTGGAGAAGAAATAAAGAAGTAATTATATAAACCTCTTGATATGGGATTTTAATTACAGGTCCTGATCAAAAATAACACCTAGATTTTTTACTTCGTTTTCTGAGATCAATTTAATCCAATCCAAATGAAGTGACTGACTAAGCAGCTTCTTTTTCAAAGACTCTGGTCCAAAGACATTAACTTCTGCTTTGTCTAATTCAGGAGCAGAAAGTAAAGAGTCATACAAGTTTTTATTCAAGACATGCCTGAATTCTATGTAAATGGGTTAGTTTAATCTGTGTATCATCAGCATAACAGGGGAAATTAATCCCATGCTGTCAAATAATTCTACCAATTGGGAGCATATAGTAAAGAGATTGGCCCTAACACTGATCCAAACTGGCCTAGTGCTGTTCCCTTAATTTCTAGAAAGAATATAATGATGAACTGTATCAAATGCAACACTGAGATCAAACAGGAATAGTACAGATAGAAGTCTATTATCCGAGGCCATGAGATTATCATTTGTGACTTTAACTAGAGCTGTCATCTCTAGTTAAAGTCTAGTTAAAGTAAAAGTAAAGTTATGATGAGCTCTAAATCAAGGTTAAAAGTTTTCAAAAATTTTTAATATGGTGTAAATTGTCAAACACTTGTTTGGCAACTACCTTCTCATGATTTTAAGACAAGAAAAGAAGATTGGATATAGGTCTATAATTGACCAAGTCATCTGGGTCAAGAGACAACTTCTTGAGTAAAGGTATAATTGCAGCTACCTTAATAGCCAAAGGTAAATATACCTGTAACAGGGAAAGGTTAACCATATCTAAAAGGAGATTGAAATCAGAGGAGAATACTTCTTTAAACAATTTTGATGGAACTGGATCTAACATAAAAGGCTTAGATGAAGATAATAATTATGCAAACTCTGGAAGTTCAACTGGTTGAAAAAGGTCTAAACCCTGTTCAGATTCTATCGTTACCTCCGATACTGCCTCACCTTTGAAAGATGAACCAATCATCTTCGGAGCAGTGCCAGTGATCTTATTTCTAATAGAAACAATCTCGTGTATGAAGAATCCCAAAAAATCATCACAGCTCAGAGCAGGGGGAATAGACCCTTCATTAGAGCTATTGCTAAGGTTGAGTTTGGCAACTGTATTAGAAAGAAATCTGGATTATTATTATTTTCTATTAATAAGGAGCTTTGTGAATGATCATTTTATACAGCAGTAAACTGTTTTTCCAGACAAGGTAGCATTCCCATAGGCATTTAGAGTGTCATTCTCTTTCCAATTTCCCAGCATCTTGCTTTAAAGTGTGTGGCAGCATGCCCTAAAACAGGGAGTTTTTCTTTTTCAAAGGGGCTACATTTTTTAATGAAGTACGCAGAGAACTAGCAACCCATCAACAAAATCATCAACCTGTGAAGGGGAATAAACTAAATGTGTGCCCCTCTGCAGCACTGATCAGCGATACAGAGGAGAGCAAAAGTTGAAGAGACTATTTAAAATTTATAATTGCATTATCTGTTAATGATCTGCTAAAATGAAATCTTTTTGGGCAAGAAGAACTCTGTTAAAGTAATTTTGAAGGTTATTAACATTATCAACATTGTATACAGGAATGGATTCAAGAGTTTGGCCATACTAAAATATTGATATTATTGTCCTTTGCAACTCTGTAAGTAATCTGTTAATATGCTTAATGTCATTTTCCATTTGAAGACCCATTTGTACACAACTTTAAATTCCCGGTGGGCTTCTTAGAATGCTGCTTTAGTAGTTTAAAAAATCTCTTTTTTATTGTTTTTTTTATACAGTAGACTTAGACTTACACAGATTTATTTTGTCATTTTATATACATGAGTGTATACAAAAAGAAATTTAGTTCTAGACGATTTCCTTTTTTAAAGTGCAGCCTTGAAAAAATTTATACATAAAAAATTGTAATAAAAATAAATTACTGTATATTTACAGTTCTAACTGTTTTTTTCAGTAGGCTACTATTTAGAATTTAATTTAGATACAGTATTTACATATACTAATTAAACACAGTAAAATTTTAACATTTGGGAAAAAATGACAAAAAAAAAAGTACAAAAAAAAAAAGACAACCAAACATAAAAAAAACTCTCTAGGCAATTCTTACATTATTTCTGTTAAGTCATGAATTTGTTTTTTGAATTAAGCTTGTGTTATAAAGTCTAAGTGCAAAATGCAACACCATTTGATTACAATCAGTGCCCAATAGGCCAACAATATTTTTATACTGCATAATTATTTTTTAGTAAGTAATTAACAAGTAATTTAGCTTATTAATTGATAGAAGGACAAGAAACAACACAGATTTAAAAGAAAAGGCCAGGATGATGCAGTAATTATCTTCACATACAAGCAGCTTCCCCTTAGTATCCCTGACAACAATAACCCTGCATATGAAGCCAAAAGTACATGAACATCTGTTATCCCAGCTGCTTTAATCATCTAGATATGTGTATGATAGGATCCAAACAAGACCAGGGTCTTAAATGCGGGGCTCTTCTCTGATCTTGCCTAACTAAAATAGATTTTCTATGAAACCATTATGTCCTGCTGCCAGGAATGTAACCTTAACAATAATCTTTTTTTGTTATTTTGTTAAAATGCAAAAAGGGGCAAATGCATAAATTTAATACAATAACCCAACAGAGCCATCAAAATACACTCTTAAAAATAAGAAACTGTTAACTTTGACACAATAACATTTGCTATGCTGAGTGTGTAAAATATTCCCATCCTTTTTTTCTTTTTTCCTTTTTTGGACATTGAAATCACCTGTATTACCTTATTTTCTGTGTCTGAACATTTTAAGCCAAACAAATACTCTGTCAAGAAGTTATATAATAATATCTGATGCACTGATACAACTGATAAAGCCAGATTACAATAAATAAAAACAAGTAATGACTATTGTACTACTGAGTACACAAAAATCCAGTTAAAAGTCTTCAGCTTAACATGCTGCAACAAGAGCTCTGATTAGAAATAGATAATATTTGTTCCATTCTAGCTTCCCTTCATTCCCTCCTTTTTAAACCAAGAAAATAATTTAAGATTCTCCTACATCCATATAAATCCCTTATTATTCAAGCCACATTTTACAGCAGAGATCTGATTGTTTCATATGTACACAAAAGATCACTTCGCTCCCAGACTGCATATTTGTTAATGGTTCCTAGAATTTGTAAAAGTCAAAGGGGAGGCAGATCTCTTAGTGTTTAGGCTGCTTTCCTGTCGAAGCAGTTTCTTTTTTAAGTTTGTGAGGCAAGCTTATAAAGTGACCTCGGCTTTCCTGGGCTATGTAGATATGCATCTATAGGCCCACCACGCATGCTTTTATGCAATACCTTTATATTTACTACCCACCCCAAAAGGGGTGGTAAATATGATATTTAAGCAAATTACTTTCAGTCTGTAATATTGCTCTGTGAGCACATGGCCTCTGGCTGTGTGTTAGTACAGCAAATGAAACTATGATTAGAGCTCAAATCACTGTCAGTTACCCCGCACATGTGGCATTAATTCATAACAACTTTCACTTTAGAATACAAGCATAAAAAAAAAGTCTAACATATTATAGTTAAATTAATGCACAAGTGAAACTCAACTAATCCAGTGTAATGTATGAACACTCTCAGGGATTTGCACAAAGCTGAATGGTTACTGAATGGTTTAAAAGAGTCTTATTTTTTTAAAAGGAAAAAAAAAAAAAAAGACAAAACTGGGCACCAAAAAAGAGGTCAACAAAGCAGACTTGAATTCACGTACTAACACAGGGAACTCAAGAACAAACTTAACTTCCAAACAAGACATGAGGGAAACTTAAATAGTGGATGATCAGACCACAGTTGACACACAAGGGGTGTAACTGACTAACATAGAAACAAGTTTCATTAAACAAACAAAAAAAGGCCAGATTACTAAGCACTTTTTAAAATTGGAACAAATATGATAACTGTTCAAATACCATCTCAAGAAATAATAAACTAATTTCCTCTCCACTTACAACAAATGGTGTGACCCACTTAGGAGGCTGCTTTGACCGCATATGGATAAGAAAACTTGAGCTTGTTGTGATGCGCAAGCAGCAGCAACTCTAAAGGAAACTAGCAACTCAAAGAAAAATAATTTAATCCTTTCCATCTTAACCAAAATATAGGAAACTGAAAAATAAAGTTAACTGAATGTGTGCACTGCAAATATCTACCTAAAAAGTCAGGCTAACAAAAATATTAAAAAGATATTAATATTAAATTAATATTAGAAACATTGATTAACATTGATTGAATATATGATTTTCCCGGCTCAGTGACGCACCCACATATAACCTGTTCCAGTTCGCCTACCATTGAAACTGCTCCACTAAAGACGCCATCTTCTCTGCTCTTAACCTGAGCCGAGCACATCTTGAAGTGAAGAACACCCATGTGCGGATGCTGTTCTTGGACTTAAGTTCAGCTTCCAACACCATCACCATCATCCCACAGCATCTGTTAGGAAGACTGGAACAGCTGGGCTTCAATACACCCCTCTGCAATTGGCTGTTAGACTTTCTCACAAACAGACCTCAGTCAGTCCGGGTCGGACAGAACACCCCTAAATATCATCACCCTAAGCACAGGCTCCCATCAGGGCTCCGTCCTGAGCCCCCTGCTGTTCACTCTGATGACACATGACATACCTGTTAAGGGAAACTGGTAAATGGTAAATTCAGCGTTCCTCATCATTATATCTTCCCCCCGTGGAAGGCGCGTTTATCCTGTTTTAGTATATATATATATATATATATATATATATATATAGTGTTTTGTTGTCTTTTTGCTTCCTTGTGGATGGTGACACCATTCCTTGTGCTGCTGCTGCATATGCATCCTCCTGCATTGAGCTGCAGTAAGGTATACTATCAGTTGTTGGGTCAGCATCTTCAAATGATCTTCAATGCCACCTCTCATTCACACTGAACTGCCAGCAAGAGGAAATGTGTTATTCCATGCATTAGTACTATTTTATCCATCACTGGTGTCTGTACTTTTAAGATTGCAGACTGTAATGGCACGTCACAAACTGGTGGCCAGCCTTATGTATACATTTATATAACATTTCTTTGCTTAAATATTTAGCTGATTGTTTGTCGAGCTAATAATACACAATGAGGTAATAATAATAACATATGAAAATGCAGTTATCAGGTTCAGGCAGCTAGAAAATATTAATTGTTACACAGTATCTCTTTAATAGTACGATATAATTTTCTTTTCTAGCTTTTTTTTGTCATCACACTGCCACAAGTACAGAGAAATTAAATAAACTCTCTGCATTTAATCCATCCCCTTGGGCAGCAGTAGGTTGCCATTGTGTGGTGCCCGGGGAGCAGTGTTGGGTTAAGGGTCTTTGCTCAGGGAGCCAGAGTGGCAGTCTGTGGGAGTGGGGCTTGAACTCAAAACCTCTGGATACCAAGCGCAATGCCCTAACGACTAGGCTGCCACACCCCATTTTGTACGTAACACAGGCATACATAATCTTTACAACACTGCTCAAAGTTTAAGTGGCTTTTTCTGTTCGTGCAGAAGTTGCTTTGAGCATGTTGTGTGTAAGTTCAATATTTTTTATCTTACATATGAGTATATCTCTGTAGCGAATGTTGAAACTCTCAGTTTCCTGCATGGATTTTCTGTTTTTCTCCCACAGTCCAAAAACATGACTGTTAGGATAATTGGCTTCTCTAAATTATCCTTAGGTGTGAGCGTGTGCGTGAATGGTTGTCTGTCTCTGTGTTGCCCTGCAATACACTGGCAACTGGTCCAGGGTGTACCCCGCCTCTTGCCCATAGACAGCTGGAGATAGGCACCCCTCGCAGCCTCAGCTGGGATAAAACGTGACAGAGAATGGATGGATGGAGACTGTCAAATTTCTGGCTGGCCCATGAAAGATTGGGCAATTTAAAACAATAGGGTATTTACTTCTTTGTTAAACTGGTTAGAATGAAAAATAAACTGTTTAATGTATAGAAGCTATAAAATGTATAGAATACTGGTTTAATTTATTAACATTTATCAAAAGAAAACTAGCAATGATTAGCTAATATTAGTGAGAAATGGTCCATATTGCAACAAAGTAAATTAATATGTCAAGCAGAAGAAAATAATTAATATCTACTTAATTACTTCATAACAGCAAATACTACAGGGATATAAGATTTGCGTAAAATGTTTTGTAAAATGCTGTTTGTGCCTATGATAAACAAGTACACTTTACTTAATTTGTAGTATTAATACAAATTAATGCTTATCAAGTTATTGATATTAAGTAAATATTACTTAATATCTTCACAATTTTTATGTCTTATGAAAAGTAAGATTACTTGATATTGAAGCATTAAAATTTACTTAAATAATTTATGTGCAAATACTGTACTAACAATATGTTTATTAGGTAAATCTTATGAGTTGTTTTATTTTATTTTTATTGTGGGTGGCTGTGCCACTATTGAAGAACTATTGAAGAAATTACGGAATGACTATGACCTGGATGACTGAGAACCTTCATCAGCATATTAAAGTTAGGCTAAACTGTAACAGGGTAGCATGGCTAACACTAGACGAACTTCTGGCTAATGTTATTTCATGAGGACATTAGTAATTAGGAAATCAAAGTGATGTTTGACTAGCTCGGTTTATATTATTGACTCTTTGCAAATACTTAAGGCAAAAAATTTGAAGTAAACTAATCAATATTATTTGATATGTGACCAATATAAACCTCAGCATGGCCTGCCTTTGTCTGCTCAGATTGGCTCAATGGTCATCCTTCCTAAAGTTAACCAATGTCATCATTAAAGGCAGTGAGTACTAGCAGATGAGAAGCAGCATAGTGCAGGTAATGGCTTCACTGTCCTAGGAAAAAATGGGAAATTTGGCTCACAGATTCTACTTAATAGTACTGATCACTGGGACTTTAGAAGTGGGTATATGCAATACTGATAATATAGGTATAAGCAGTATACCAGCGTCTACGCTGGACTACACCACTGGCTGGAAATCCTAAACTCTAAACAACCTTTCAGAAAACAAACCAAGTATCCCTACGCCTCACATTTTGCCTGAGCTGCTACAGCATTTACAGACTAGCTATCTGACACAGTAAAATAACTTCCTGCTCTCACCATCACAGCTTTTTAACAGACAGTTGGGATTGATCCAATCTTCAGTTTAAGGTGTGGTGAAGCCTGCTTTGTAAGCGCCTGTCTTGTGAAAGCAATCATCTTTAAATACCCAGCACAGAGATGCAAAACCTTTGGAAGTTTTGCAGGTAGGCAAGTTATGTCCTGTTCTTTATAGACTTTTGACAAGACTGGAGACTCCATGTAGCCCCCAGATGTGCTTACTTGAATGTGTATATGTCTCTTTGAATTAATTTTCCAAAAAAATCAAATTTTGAGTGTTAAACTGGTTTTAAACTGCAAAGCACATTATAATGATACCAACAATAGGCCTATAAATACATTTGAATTTTAATTGAAAGAATAATGATTTAATTATCATTTTACTTTTTAAAAAGGCTGAATTACTCAAGTAGCACAGCTGTATTGTGCACAAATGCAAATGCATTTTAATGGGCTGTGTTCTTACATCCCTTGTAATGAACAAACCATTCACCATAATGTGAAATGAGCATTGTTCACTGTGCTCTGTGATTCAGACCATACATTATAAAATGAAGGCATTTTAGCTCTCTGCATGATTACTTACATATACAACAATAATGTATATTAGTATTTAACTGTACTATATGGGATCATTGCTCCCAGTTTATATCCTTGGCTAAAAATATCTGGCTGTTGTTAAAAGTTTGATGTTGTATAAAATAATAGCATAAAATCCGAAAGTTGTCACATTTCATTCTAAAAGTCAACTAAATTAATAATCTCATTTGACTTATTCCATCGGAGTCTATTTTTGAAAACATTAAATGTAAGATTTTACATATTATTGGTTGAATTTTTATCTGAAGAAATATGCAATGTTACTAAAAGCTAATTAAATTGCGAGAAATATTGGCCAATGCATTTTGGTAATAAACTGTACTGAATGTTGTGAAAAAGTAAAGAGAAAATAATCCATCAGATCTTTGTTAATCAATTCCTTTGTTGCTTCAGAGTTCTCCAAAAGTCTTGCTTCAGCATTTTAAATGAGCTGAGCTTAGCACTTTTTCACTTGCTCTGTCTGTAGACTTGCTGTGTATTCTGTATCATTGTATCTTTGCATATCCAGTTTGGGTTAATGTTCTTTGATAGATGACCTAATATTTGGCCCTTATATGAGGGCTAGCTCAGGAGTTCACTCCATGCAGGACATTCTAGGTGTCCATGTTTTGAAGGTGCAAACATGTGTAATACTGTCCTTATGCATTAATGGGGCTTTTTGGTTTTTAGTTCAAGACATAAAAATTCTGCTTTTTTTTAAAATGTCAAATTATCAATAGAGTTAGCTCTTGCCAATTATCAAGATGATAATTAATATGCAATATTATGTTGTAAAAAACAAAACAAAACAAAAAACATCTGTGACATTTACAGCTATTTCATGACTCAGGAACAGCTCCCTGGCATCAGGCATGGTCTCGGGGAATTGTCTCTCCACACACCCTAGTGTGGAGAGGGAGATTTAAAAAAAAAATTATTAAAAATACTTTGCACAACTTATACATTTCTTATGAGTATTTTGGGAAATGATTCTGCCTTTTTTATTTAGCTATTACATGTATTTGGATTTTAATTTAATTACTTTGAAGCCTAATTAACATAAGTTCATGGAAGTTATGTTGTCATGGCAACGTCAAGCAAGCTAGAGCATGGTAACCGGCTTGTGGCGGCACACTAGTACGTTTACATAGTCTAATGACAGAAAAGAGTAGTTGCACCGAAATGCATTTCGGATTTGTGTGCTTATGAGAGTCTTTACCTCTGTGACCTCAGAGCGCACGTGATCATTTGGATACCTGTAACCACGGTAACCTGGCTGTAGCTCAAAGAGCATCGTGCTGCTGCGCACTTTCATATCTATTTGAGCAGTTTAATGTAACCAAAGTATGTTAGAGTGTTTTATGATGTTTTGATTTTATGATCTTTGTGTAATGTGTGTGGAGAACTGATCGATAACGTTTATAGTATATTAATATAATTCCTTCGTTGGAGTTGGCGTAAAAGTTATTTTGCATAAAAAAATTTTTGGAGCTAATAGTCACGTGTGACATAAAAACAGTGACTCAGATTCGTGCCAGCTGACCAAATCTACGTTGTTATAGTGTTATTGTGAAGTTAAATTAATAGCGAATACTTTATATTCACCTGAGAACTGATGATGTCTGTGTGTTACAGACCCTGGTTGCATACACTGAAGTGTATATGACAATAAATTAGTGAATCTCAATTTACTTATTTAGGTCTTACATGGGTCTTTGTCTAAAAATTTTCAATTTCAAATTTTCTGTTCAAAACTACTTCCAGCGGCCCTGGCATCAGCGGATCAACTCAAACCCCTATGCATAGCGCAGTCTCTTTGATTCAAGTATTAGACTCTTTTCAACAACTGAAGTGTTTTTGAAGCAGACCCAGTAGAAAAAATTTAATTACAACAAATATACTATAACTTGCAATGACCCATTCTCAAATTAGCTATGGGGTGATTATTCTAACAATATAACAAAATCAGGGCCTTATAACCCTTAATGTTACCCAATGTATATATTTTTAACCAGGACTTGAATCTGAAGTTTAGATCAATATGAAGACCCATGGTTATCTTGATTTGTAACTTACTAATATGGGTGATTTTACGTTATTACATCATGTTCTACTCACCCATATGAGTTTTGTGTCATTTTTAGCTGTTCTGAAGATATTCCGTTAGGTTATCCAAGTAACTTCTTCCTATGGGCAACAAGTTGAGGACACAAACTAAACTGTTCATAATTGATCATTTATGGTACGCCAGCATTCATAACATGTAGGTAAATCACTGTCCCCCAGACATCCGCGGTTATATTTTTTATATTTATATCGTTTCAAAACAAAGCGGAGTGTGTATGACGTCATCCGCGCGTGCCGGCTATACCATTCATCCTGTCCGCTGAACCACTCCTGGTTTTACTCACATGCCTGAAAGATATCTAGTGCTACTACCACTGTTGATCTCGCTCTCGACATGGAATTGAACGATTCAGATTAGCTCGCCGAATGAATAGAAGGGGTAGAGCGTAGCCACTGCCTGTCACAACTCCAGTCCAGCGCGCGGATGACATCATACACACGCCGCTTTGTTTAAAAAATATATAAATATAAAAAATATAACCGCGGATGTCTGGGGGACGGTGATTCGCCTACATGTTATGAAACTGGCGTACCATACAGAATAAATTATGAACACTTTAGTTTGTGCCTTCAACTCGTTGCCCATAGGAAAACTAGGAAGATGTTACTTGAATATAACACAACCGAATATCTTCGGAACAGCTCCAAATGACACAAAACTAATATGGGTGAGTAGAACATGGTGTAATAATGTAAAATCAAGGAGCCAATATAAAAATTTAAAAAAATAGTGTTCCCCTTTAAGTAAACACTGGGACATTTTGTGACATCGGACATATGTGATATATTGCACCTCCATCGAAATTTCACCTTTTCGTCCTTGCACTTCTATTTAGGGTGGATGCAGTCAGCACCTGAGAGAGCTCTAAGTATAGAGAACTCTGTAAAGGAAACACTGATGAAATATCCTAGAAACCAGCCTCACCCATTTTCTTTATTGTCATGTGTCAAGGGAAGCAGCTTTTCTGGAACTCCTTTAAGCCATATTATGACAGCTAATTAAGATGATGACGAGTGCTACTTTGCTCTGATGTGATTTTAAAAGATTAAAACTGAGAGATTAGATTATATTTCTAATAATAGAATTTTATTTTCTCATGTTCCACACCTCACTCTTTTGTGCCAAACACTAACTGAAAGAAAGAGGACAACCATAAATCTGGGCTAACAAGCGACTACTTCTCCTTCAGAATCCAATGAATATTAAGTAGCATAACGTCTTTTCAGATTGATTTTGTAATTTCAGATTACATTGTATCTCATCTTTTAACACAAAAGAAAGTTAACAGGTAGAAAAAAAGTAGAAAAATACCTTGTTGAAGGTGTTTTACTTATTAATTTAATTGACTGATAATAAAATGTCATATATTGTATTGTAACTCTAGTCTAATCTTCACGATTACCAGCTGTTTTCTTCCACTTAACTTTCCATTAGCCTAATTACAACTTTCTCAACTACCAGTTTCTGTAGTCAGTATAGAGAAACATTCCCATTAAAATCCTTTATTTACACAAGTACAAAATTGTTGGTACCCCTTTTTAAACGAGGAAAAAAACAATACTCATGGAAATAACTTGAAACTGACAAAAGTGATAATAAATAACATGTATTGAAAATGAATAAATGAAAGTCTAACATTGATTTTACATTGTGCTTCAACAGAATTGTGAAAAATCAATAAAAAATTGACTGAAACAGCCCGGGAGAAAACTGATGGAACTCAGAAAAAAGACCAAAAAAATGTGACAAAAGGGGACATGTTAAATCAAAGTGTGTGCGCTCATTAACTTCACAGGTGTCTACAATCGTGTAATTGGTCAGTTGGCCTATATAATGGCCTAAAAGAACACTGTTGCTTCTGTGTAACATGAAAGAGGCTCTGTTGTGTTCTGGGCTGCTATGCTTCATTTGGCACAGTGTGCCTTGAATCTCTTCTAGGTACAATGAAATAAATAAATAATAATAAACTGAACTTTATTGATCTCACAATGGAGCATTAACTATCTGCATTTAACCCTTCCCCTTTTGGGATGGGTTAAATGCCCTTCGTCCTCAGGCCACTTTGCAGCGCCCATGGAGCTATCCGGGGTTAAGGGTCTTGCTCAGGGACCCAGAGTGGCAGTCTGTGAGAGGGGTTCATTTTTAGTTATTTTTTTAGGCTGCTAGCTAATGCCAGAGGAGTAGTCTAGGGTTTAGGGTCTGACTCAAGGATCGTAGGACTTTCTTTTGGTCATTTACTTATTTAATAGAATTTTACATTTTTCGCATTCGTGTGTGGCTGAATTACAGTATTGCTTTATCGGAGGTCTGGTCATTATACCATCACCTCTTCCTAGTAGGTTTCTTCTGAGGTTGTTTCTTACTCGTTACACATGTTTATTTACTTTGAAATCACGTTTGATCTTGAGAGAATTTGTTCAGTTATTTATCTGACATTTTAATTTTCCTTGAATTAAATTTGCTTGTGTGTGGTATGTCGTGCTTGCTGTTTGGCTGTACACCACACACTGTAGTAGCAAACCTGTTATATCTACAAATTTGTTAATCATCATTTGATAATTAACATGTGGGCTCTTATAGCTTTTGAAAATCATCTGACAATTGGAAAACTTATGGTGTGAACTAGGCATTACATGAAATTAAATTATTTCGCAAACAGTAATATGTGTGAAAAATATATACAGTTTAGACTGTTTCAAGAGAGGGGTCTGTTATGCCTTGAAAGGATGAAACACAAAATGAACTTAGGTATGATCCTAAATAGAAAACAACAAATTAAGCAGCAGTTAAGATGGTCATTGTTAGGTAACAATTAATAAAAATATATTTTCAGTTTACTAGAAGAGGTTTTAATATGTGTGAAATATAAACCTGAAGCAAAACATACGATTTTACACATTATTTGATAACCTTATTTCGATAAAGTGAGTCTCACAGTTTTTTGCTTTTTAATAAAATACAGATTGCTCTTTTGGCTACAAAGATGTCCCAATAAAAGCGATCCCTTAAATTCCCTTGCAGAAATGTGAGCTAAACCTTGAAACTATATTGAATTATTTTGGCATAGTGCTTCATGAAGGTTGGTGTGTGTAATGAGAATCGTATGAAAAACCAATCAGGTTAACATGAACCAGTCTCTGTTTCAATGCAAGTTACATGATGAGGTGAAAATATAATAAACTGGTATAAGATTATGTGAGCTTGAGTTGTTTCTACATAGTGCATCGATATTTTAGAAGTCAAAACTCATATCAAAAACACTTTGTAATTGTGGAAAATTGTATTCCATAACAATACAGCACCTGTAGTACCATTTTAAATCTTGTATAGAGTTGTTGTTTTTCTTTTGCGTTGAGTTTCTCTATAAGGTGTAAAAGGTTTATGTGGATTCATGAAGTAAATTTTTAAAGTAGACTTTATAGTGATTCATATAGCTAGTTTGAGATATCTGTTGCCTTTATGTGTTCATATACTTTAATTTTAGGCCAAATATAAAGTCTCATAGGTCTGCTTTATTTTTTTATTCAGATGACGGAAAAGTGATTAAAATAAATACATTTTGTAAAAACAATATAAAATCTAAAAATATATTTTTTAAATACCTTGTTATATACAATATTTTAATTCCTCTGTAATAATGAATTTGGTCCCATGTAATTTGTGATGTTGGGACAATTGCATTGTTTTCATTTACAGTAGCAAATGTGTTTATATTTCCAGCTTTTCTTCTCCAATCATCCTATCAGTATCAACATAACTCATTCAATAGTTTAAATTTAGATTTTTGGCTTAATTTGGCATATTTTGTCCATGTATTATGATGGTACTGAATTGTGTTGTGGCATATTTTTATTTAAAATAAAACATTGATTTTAATGTTTATGGTTTAACATTTATGAAGCAATGATTCAGACAAGACAGACTGTATCTGATTGCTCAACAACAAAGTTACCCTTTTATGCGCCACTGCTTATGCATGAGAATAGTTACTATGGAAATCCTCCATATACACCTATAGTAATGTAGGTCTTTGTTGTTAAGTATGTATAACTGAAAAGATGCCACTCACCCTGTTCATCCGTGTTGTTTAAACAAAGTATGTAGATTATGGCCGTTTTTTTTTTTTTTTCAATAATACCTACCTAAGACGTAAACTCTGTTAGCTACCTTAAAACTGCCTTAGGCTTTGGGGGACATGCAATATTTTTGACAAAATCAATGACCAAATAAAATTTTGCCTTGAATGCAATAAAATGTCCAGATACTAACATAAAGTAACCAGTGGCAGCTGCTGCTCTATGAAAGAGGGAATGCTCAATGGTCTTTATTAAATTCACTTATTGCATTGACAAATGTGGAAACACTTAAAACACAAGACTACAGTGGGTGAAAATAGCTGCTGTGAAGCACTCTGAAATAATGAACTCCAGAAACCAGGGCAAGAGTTCAGTACAAGATGACTGTTCTGACTGAATGATCACATCACCCTCTTGAATCATGAGGGAAACCTCCATGCTATCTGGCCACTGTCAATCAAAAATCCTTAAGTAAGTTTGGCAATCAGCATGAAGCAGCCACCTTCACGACATGTCCCTGCTCCATAGACCCTCTAAGGGGTTTAGCCACATGGATGTGACATATTTTGGCGTGTTATCTAATCAGGGCTCTACTCTCTTACCTCAATAGACCAAGGCTCAAACCTCAACCGGTATTTCTCATAGACTGATCGGCAGTGCTCTGTTGCTCCACAGTGGGGGGAGATTGTGCCCCTGAACGAGTTCAACAGCTGATTAATGCACAACGTACTGAGTAGTATTGAAAACACAACTTAAAGTAACATGTTTGAATGCTTACCTACATGCTCGAAACCTCTACTTGAGAGAATTTGTTGCTGAGAATTAAGTGAAAAACTCAAAAGGTTTCTGATTCCAAATGTTCCCTATCCAGGCTAAATGACCTTTGTGTAATTTCAAAAGAAGGGATTTATATTATTGAAAACTTTCAAACTATGGATCAGTTTCCTAACACTACACAAAAAAGTATGACTTTGAGTTTGCTGATGGCAGAATAATATGCCTAATTAAATACATAGATTTTTGCTAGTAAAGGAAGCCATATAAATAAGTTCATGAGCAGGAATATTCTTTCGCTGAATCTCTGATTATTGAGGTCCTATAATCTTTTACCACTTCCATCTTCCACTTCCATGTCACTTGACAATTGCTGTTTTTCTCGTGTTTTATTGGACCTCTTAATAATGCAATCCAACTGTTTTACCTACTAAATATGTTGCAAATATAGCTAGACAAATATATGCTTTAAACCCTCAAGTGGTTTAATCTGGGTCTGATATAAATTTGAAAGTCACTTTGAATGAATGCTACCTCCAAATGTTATTTAAGACTTGGCAGCAGACTTTTCTGACAGGTTGTGCCCCTGCTGCCCTAGTAGCTGCTTGGCCCTCTTTGCTCTGTATGTGGAAAGTGTTGCTGAGTACTGGAACACCTGTGGAGAGGTGGTGTGTGACGGTATAGGACAGTGTTGGTGGTTTAATATGGCCAAAAACACAGAAGATAACATGACCATAAATCCCTCCCTTCTTCTTGGTGGCACCATTTTTTTTCTTAAAGTTTTTTTAATGAAATAATTTTCAAATTCTAATAGGATATTTCTGTGACCATTTAAGATTTAAAAAACAGTTCTAGAGCAAGTTTAGTACCCAGTAGATAAGTATTGGTACTCATACTTGTCTTTCACTTTATCCAGGACTGAGTCGCAGGGGCCTAGCAGAGTCAGACACCTCCCTCACCCCAGATACTTTCTCCGATTTGCCGAAGGAAACTTGTAGCACTACCAGGCAAGCATGGAGAGATATAGTCCATTGTGTCCTGGGTCATACCCTGGGCCTCCTCCTTGTAGGACATGCCTGGATAGCCTACTGAAGTAAGCATCAAAATTACATCTGTAAAAGTTATCTGAGCATCCTCAGCTGACTTGATTTGGAGGAGATGCACCTCTACTCTAAGCCTCTTCCGGGGGACCAAGCTCTTCGCCTTATCTCTGAGGGAGTGCCCAGCAATCCTGCAGAGAAAACTAATTTCTGTCCCTTGTATCCGGGATCTGGTTCTTTTTTTAAGTTTTTTACCCACCTCAGTAAGAATCCAGCCTCGAGCACCCCTTCTCTTCTTCTGCTAATGATGCCGTGTTGGCCCGGTGGAGAAGATTCTCAAAGTATTCCTTCCACATCCAACTTCAGGGTCAGCAGCTCGACACTCATGCTGAAACTGTGTTAGTAAAGGACTGCTTCCTCCTCAGGCGGCACTTGACGGTTTACCAGAATCCCTTTGAGGCTGAGAGATAGTCTTCTCCATGTTCTTACCAAATTCTTCCCTGGCCCAAATTCTTTTGGGTACTGAAGCTATAAGAATGCTGTATTGTTCTTATTTCTGCTCCCTTTCATTCAGGAGTTAAGAATGTTTTTTTTTTTTTTCATGTTTGTTTTGTTTGAGCACAATGAATTAAATAGAAATGTAAAACAATAAGAATAAAGAAGAAAGTGATACTGCAGCTCTTCTACAGGTTATTTTATCATCATACATCCGTGCCAATTGCTTTTCAACCCCATGCAGCTTTTTAACCAACTGAGTCATAAGCACAATCCTAAATTTTTGTTCTCTTATTGGAAATAAAGAAATGCCATTTTGGCAAGTGAGGAGAAGGGTACGCTTGTAGCTTTATAGTCCTCTTCTGACACATGAAATTCCCACCTATGTGTCATGTGTGGGTGCTTGTTGACAGGTGAGCATGGGAGGGTATACTGGAATCAGGATACAGGAGACAATGCTTTTCATCCCTTCCTTTGCTCTACAGCCAAGATATACATAGAAAAAAATACATACATTAGGCTGCACATACCTTTGGGACTTTGCATTTTAATTCTTGTTTAAATGGTGAATTTCTTGGGTTAAGTAAAAAACTGACGTTATTGATATGTTAGTTGTTAAAAGAGATTTAGATTGCATAATTACACCTGTTTGTTATATATTTAATCTTTCTTTTAGTACTGGTTGAAAACTGCAGAGGTAATTCCACTCTTTAAATCAGGTGATAAACACAAATGTAATGATTACAGACCAGTGCCATTGCTTCCAAAGTCTTCGAAATTGCTTGAGAATTTTTTTTTAAGGAACTAGAGGAATTTATTGGGGGGAAAAAACAACTTGAGTGAGAATCAGTATAGCTTTCGAACCAACAGGTCTAAGCCAATTAAATGAATATTAAATGAAAGCGAAGTATGCAGTCTGTGTTTTTATTGGTTTAAAGAAGGCCTTTGACACCATACAGCACGCTATTTTAATTTCTAAAATGTATTATTATGGTGTGAGAGGTGTGGCATTAGTGGGGTTATGCAGTTACTTATACCAAAGACAATAATGTATAAAGTTAGGACATATTAATGACAACAAGAATATAAAATGTTGCACTCCACAGGGCTGTGCTTTGGGTCCAAAAGTTTTTATTTTATTCATTAATAATATTTGTGATGTTTCTAAATTTCTGCATCTCGTTTTGTTTCACTGATGGCAATCAATTACAGCAGGCCTTACAAATGAAATGATGAAACTTAAAAGAGGGTTTTAATTAATTTTCTCTTAATTAAAAAAAAAACACTAGGTTTTATGGTTTTCACTAATAGAACAGACAAAGACATTGTGTTGTTTATCTGTTGCATCAGCATCAAAAGAATTAATGAAATTAGAATTCTGGAAACATGGAAAAGTTATATTGCATATGTTAAATCTACTGTAGCCAAAAACATTTTATTTTGAAAAAGGCCAAGCACATTTTACTTATATTAATAATTGGGAAATACTTACAAAAGCAGTATTACACCTTATTGTTGTTACACAAAAGAGCCAATATTAGCTTAATATTAATAATAGCTTTTGCTGGTGAGGATCTTTACAGATCAACAAACATTGCTACAAAAAGCAAACAATGTTTTTATTACTTTTAGTCAATACTCAATAATTCATACATGCATACTTGTAACACTGTTCCTGGCCTGTCTGCTGTGTCCAGAACTTAATTTGATTAGAAAAATGATAATATCCCATTGTGGAATTCCTCCCACTTTTCTTTGTTCTGGGCTTGTGATGGGACATAAGGTGGAGTTATAGAAGAGAAATGATTTTTGCAAGGCATTGTAATGTTGGACATTTCTAGACCACACCAGGATAATATTCTGTGTCAGATAAAACCAATCGCATCTAACTCTGGTTGATAAATGAATACACTTTTAAAAATACCCAAAATATTCCCCTACAAATGCAGTCTATGCTGAGTTGAATACAGTCACAGAGAGAGTCTCTTCTGGGACTGTAGGTGGGTCTTGATATGACCCTTCAAAAGTCTAAGCAAATTCATTCTCCTTGACTATTTGAGACAGAATTAAGAACAGTAGACAGTTGGAATCCTAAAATGATATACTTTCTAAAGGGATTAACTACATCAGCACATTTCTCAGTTTCTTTAGATGTCCTTTGTTTCAAGATGACATCTTTTAAGGAAAATGGACCGTCCACCTTGCCGGAATCTATGAAGTCGCTCACAAGATTATCCAGTGATAGACACTTCTGATGGAAAATAAGGCTGGGGACTTTATGCAGTGATTATCAGGCCCCAAAAAGCCTTCTGAGTAATCTATCCTCCAAGTAATTTCAGTATTTATGGGATTCACCTTCAAAATGTAATGTGGCATGCAGGTATGAAAAAACATAGGAAATTAGAAACCCACTGAGGATGACAGTAAGGGAGCAGCAGAGAGAGAGAGAGAGAGAGAGAGAGAGAGAGAGGGAGGAAAAAAAACTGATGTGGGAGTCATAAAGTAAGTCATTTCTACAGCCTGCCTCCGAGACAGGTCTCCCATGACCTCCACCACTACCGCCCTTCACATCTGACATAGTCAGGAGGACAAGCTGGAAATATGAGGCTGCTTCGGCATCGTCCATATTTAAATGCACTTATTATGTCTCTGTCTGAATGAGAGCATCTGTTAAATGACTGAATAGTAAATTGTGTGCTGAGGACAGCGGAGAAGAGGGGCAGATAAAGGAGCTTTGTCTTAGTTACATTTCAGCAGGTAGCAGCATGGCTTAGACTGCCAACAGGTTTTGCTACTGTGCAGGCCTAATGGTGGATGACTGAGGGGAGGAGAGGGAGTCGCTGGTAAAGGAGATGCGATTTTCCACTTGTCCAAGCAGTTTTCTGTGAAATAACATGAGTTAACTCCCACTTTTTCATTTTTTTTCTTTCAGGAATTGTGTTGAATTCCCTTCAGTAAAAAATTAGCAAAATCTGTCAGATGCCAAAAAGATTAACATTAAGTGATATAAAAAAAATAATAATAATTCTGAATGTATCCAGTCTTTTTTTATATGATGCTTTTGCCTGAAATAGATGGATTTTCTAAAGTTTGAATAATCATCATTTTGTGGGTGGAGTTAGGTATTGCTTTCCAAACATTTCTTGGACACAGTCGTGATGAAGCATAGCTCTGCAAGATGTAAGCTTTGGTTGAAAAGAATGTTTTTTTTTTCCAGAAACTATTTACCTTGGCCTTTAACTCATTATTTCTTTATTCAATGTTGAGGTTTTCTTTAGATAGAAAAATAAACTTCTGACTGTATGATCTGGTTGAATTGTCTCTGTAAGGTGCCTTGAGATGACTTGTGTTGTGAATTGGCGCTATTCAATTAAACTGAATTGAGTTTAATTCATTAGTTTTTTTTTTTAAATCACAATATTTCAACAAACCAACTACACCACTATGTTTTGGAAATGGATAACATTACACTATTTTAAAAAGCAACAATATATACGTTATTTACAGTAAATTTTACTTTTACTCTTTAGTATTTTGGCTTTGAAAATGCTGACTTATATAATCTGCCTGAAATTACTTTTTTATAGCATTGGATGATTAAAATGAGCTTGTTTTTTACAGATAGCAAGGGAGATAATAGAAAGTATTTCATTGATTCAAAATTTGGCCATATTTGCATGAAGACTGCTGGATTTTAGAAGAACTTGAGATTGCTGTATTATTGTTGTATACTGCAGTTGCAAAGGGATTAACCCAAATTTTTCGTATTGTTTTTTCCCAATCATAACATGCTCACGACTCTCCCTGCTGCTTAATTATCTTGATCACTTTGAACACTATCATGTGTAGGCATGATACAGATACAGATACATAAAGGAACAGATACATAAAGGAATGTGAAAATTATCCCAACAGACCAAAAATTGTATTGGTAAGCAAAATTTAATTTACAGTTCTTGGAATATTACAGAATACAAACTGTTACATTTAAACATTTTTGCATCAAAACTATCAAACAAATAAAGCTCAAATGTGGATAACCAAATCTGCATACTGAAATAGTTCAAGTACATACAACTGCATCTTATGAAAGCATTGCAAACATTGAGAAGAATTAAAGTGCAGGATTTTGGATAAGACATAGCAACATGTCAATCTATAATACCGTGCACCTGCAGAGCTATTTTTTTGTTTCTTTACATTTGTTGGGATAACATGTTTAAGCTTGAAAAACCTTCCAGAGCAGTTTTCCTGCAGCTGATCAGAATTCTTGGCTTGACTTTCTCTCCCTTCAAATCTTCTATTAAAGGATTGCACCGTCTCTGAGCTATTGTATCATTGCCACAACGCTAATCAATCACAGGTCACAGTGTGTGCAGCACTGAGTGCGTGCATGCATCCATGCACATTTTTAAAGGGGTGTTTAGCTAATGCTATTCCAATGATTATGAGTCCTTAAACATCAAGCCTATTGCCAAATTGCCCTTGACACAGAAATATGTTGTTAGCTAAAATAATGTGATGCCCATTATTTTAGGCTGTAGTACTCTGCCAGAATGCAGGATTATTTGTTGCTTGCATGGCAGCGGCAGCTGCACAATCAGAGATACACAGAACAAGGAGCAGAGAGTATCTCCACCATTATCCTGCCAGTTATAGTGACAAGAAGGAAAATTGTAGGTTATAGCTACGAGAAAATGAAAATCCCTCTGAGCCTTCTGCCATAGGTGGTATTTAGAAAAGAAACAATTTCAAATTTGAACTTGTTTCTTCTGGTAAATTTCATTTAATTAATCTGTAGAATTATGCTGTGTTGCGTCTTTTTTATGTGCCATGCACATTTTCTCTTTCAACCTTTATATCCAGAAGATTTTTGTACAAGAAAAATCCGTGGATCTAAATTTTCTGAAAACCATGGCACTTCTAAATGCTTTAAAAGACAATTTGTGTCTTAGTTTCTTGATGATAATTGAGCTTTGATGGAAACATCTTCTTCAGTTATAAACATGGTTGAATGTAACAGGCTTATATGCTATAGTCATAACAATCACACTGATAGGGTAACTAAAGTCACTATGGGGCCATTAGGACAAGTGAGTCACTCAATCTACCCTCTGTTCAGAACAATGTTCTAACCATTGTTGCTTTTCCAAACATGGCCCTAAAAATGTCATATGTGTTTTTTGTCACATATTCCTTGGTGAGAACTGAACCATGCCAGATGCATAATAATTTATTTCCCATTCTGAGGCTTAGCATGAGCTTCAGTAAATCTCATGTGCTATTTCTGGTAATAAAAAATTGCATATTCCAATTGGACCAATGAGTCCAATGAGTGGATGGAATTGATGTAAACAGTATAAGACAGAGGGATATTCTGATAAACTACAGTTTAAGACCCCATTTAATGTTCGTGAACTTGCTTTAAATATAAAGCCCTTAAATTTAAGTAAAATCCTGAGTAGGTGGAGAGCTTGTTTTTGGTTCTGAACACTTAAATATCAAAAGTTTTCTTGATTTTCTTTTCTGTAAAATGAAATAATTGACTTTAATTGTCCTATTTTATACAAAAATTCCTTTGAGAAATATTTTGTAAAAGTCATGTGTGTCCTGAAACATGTATGAGGTTCACAATTGAAAAACAAAAATACAGCTATTTACCTATTAGCTAATGTGTGCTCTAAATACTGTGTTTGAAAAGCATTCCCATTATGATGTCATGAGGGGAAATGAGCTGTCCAGGTCTGTAGCAGCCCATTGGTCAAACTATGGCCTTCCTCTAATGCATTATTCCACGCTAGGCTATCTTTAAAAACTCTGACGGGTTGTCATGGTTGCTGGTTGTTTGGGCACAACCTTCGGGAAGCATGGAAAGCCAAAAGAGCTTGTCTAGAGGAGGGCTGAATATGGAGATTTTTTTGGTAAAGGCTGTCTGCCTAATTTAAGAGGAATATTATTACACAGATGTCAAAAACATGCTCTGAGTGTCATGATCTTGGCACTGATGGCAGGATTTGGCTAATTTCTTCCACCATCTTAGCTCTGCCCAGTGTTCGATGTCACTCATCACATCCACCTGTTTCTATTTAAGCTGCCTATTCCCAGCCATCAGTGCCAGATTATTCGAGCAGTGTGTGAGAGTTCTCTAGCCTACCAGTGTGTTTCTGATTACCTGATCCTGTTTAGTTTCTGCCTCTGGACTTCTGAGTTTTGGTTACCCCTGTTCTGCTCTGTTTGCTTGATCTGTCTTTGTACTGTTACCTGGATTCTGCCTGCTTACGATCTTGGAACTTTGTCCTGACCCTGGCTTGGAAACTCCTTTGGTACCTCTTCCGATCCCTGATCTGGAAACCTGCCGCTGCTTCGACTTTGGATTATTCCTTCTCCTACTACTTACTTCTTCTCTTCAGCGTCTGCTCTGCTTCTCTTCTGGAACTCTGGGGGTGGTTCCCGCTGCATGCTGCAGAGAAAAAATCCTTCTGGATTCAACTCTTTCCTCTGGGCTTAGACTGAACTTTTGACCAGGTTAGTTACTCACATTATCCTTATTGTTTCCAGTCTGAGTTTTGTAGTCCTTTGTAATAATTATTTAATAATGCTAATATGTATAACAATTTATGCATATTTTACTTCTATTCATAAAATGATTTTGAATCAACACAAAACGTTAAGTTATTTTCAGGCACTGATGACAAAGCTGCAGGTAGTTGTAGCAATTAAATTTGTTTGTGTTTTTGTGAGGATCCATACAAATGAATGCCCAGCTGATGACAATAAATAAATGGGAACACAGCTACTGAGAGCATTGGTGCATCAGAGGCCTGCCATGGGTGGCAAAAAAAAATAAATAACAGAAAACATTTTACACCACCTGGTGATAACATTTCCCTGAATCCAACATTTATTCATTTACCCTTTGGCTTTAAGAGGAAGAGAGCATGGCAGGGATAGTGGCCCAGATAGAAATAAATGTCTCAAAATGAATTCTGAATCTATAAAATGTCATATGAAGCTTTAATTTTAGAATCCCCATGAAGCAAAATGACCAAATGTATTATGAGCCCAGGCTAATCCTTTTTATATAAATCTGTACGTTTTCTACTTAGTCTTGCTGAGAGAGGCTGCTTGTCGCTGCTGGATATGACTTACTCTCTTTATTGTTTCCTTAAAAACATCAAGTAATATGCTGGGAGAGAGACACAATCTCATCCATCATGATCTATGTCTCTCAGTGACTATCATATCATTTGAAAGCAGAACCCTATTCACCTTATCTGTGCCTCCCAGTGAAGCAGAAAATAAGGGCGAAACTGAGTCTGAACATTACTGAATATAAAACCACATTGGAAGCCAAGTAAAACAATAAACATCAAGTAAATAGAGAACACATGTAACGGACTGTGCACTAAATCCCTTTGGAAAATGTAATTCATTTGTTCAGATAGACAGCCTACTGGCTGAAGGGAATTTCTGATTAAATTTTATTGTGCATGTCTATCACCACATTATACCACAGTAAACTATCAAACTTTGAATATATTAGAGTATACTGTAACTTGCTTCAGGGGAGGGACTGACCAGTAAGACAAAACTAAGATTACCACAATGAAGGAATTGGGGCAACACACTCAAATCCTTTGTTATGAATTGTTGAACTGAGGGGAATAAAAAATGCTATGCCGGGAAGTTCTTGATAGCTGAGATTTAAAGAGGATTAGGTTTACTCAGTGAGCTGACAGCTAGCTTGTAAGGATACTTAGCTGGTTAAGCTACCTCTTGGGAGAATAATACATGGCACCATATAATACATGGCACTGTATGTGGCAAACATTGCTTCTCAGAGCTGACACATTCCTTTCATTATGCCTATATAATGCTATTTTTAGATTTTTTCTTTATTTATCCCATCTGTTAATTTAATTTAACTGAAAGCTACATTTCTAAATAAAATATTTTGAACTCTTTGCCTGTTCACTTCAATTATGAGCGCGATGTTTAGAGCAAATATAATTTTAAGCAAACGTCAAAGAAAAACTTGAACAATTCATTAAAGATTTTGCAGGAATCCAATTTAAATACATGATAAATAGATACAATGTAGTCTACTTTTCCGTCTGCATTCAACCATAATCTATTAACAACATACTGTAGGGCAATACAGGGGATTAATTAATGCAAATCGGTATAAAGCTATCTTGTGAGGAAGGCCAGTTGATCTTACTGACTCCCCTCCTGAGCAAACATGTGAAAACAGTGGGTTTGGTCATTTTAGATGTTCAAGGCCTTGTTTATTGGTTTCACTCAGTTACATCTAAAATATTATTATTATAAAAATCTTGAACGAAAAAATACATTGTAGCTAGATAATGCAACATTATTTACTGTACTGACAACTAAAGTTGTATGTAATCTTCCAATAGATTATTGAACAACAAAAAAGTTTATATCAGAGATGGCCGACTTTTTTTTTTTTCCAGTAGGACATTTCTATACCTATTTTGTTCAGGTCTTGGTTAATTTTGAATGCTTGCACTTGAGGGCATATACTTATTGGATTGTTGACATCTGCATTTTCTACTTATGACTATTGAAATAATCATTGGCTTCACAGTCTTTGCTTCTAAACTGTTGTTGGAGACTGAAGTTATGCTGAGCCGAGGGCACAGCTGATCTGGTTTTTTAAGGTCTTCAAAGGACCCTAACCACATAACCTAGTTTTTGGAGGATCCAGCCAATCAACTGGGACACAATCAGAATTCCTTAGAAATTTAGCATGCTGTCTTTACCTCAAGAACAGTATCTCCTTGATAAGACTTGATAGGATGTCCATTTCTTGTCCAACCTGCAAGCTGCATTTGACCATTAAAAGGCCCTAACTTTTATCATCCTTTTGTTATCTTGCTTTATTCTAGCAGGCTCTGATGCTTTAGTCTTAGATGGCACAGTGATTGGGGCCATCGGTTGAACCCTTTGGGATTGAGAAGTTTCATCTGAATTTAGAGGGTGAAGAATAAATGGAAACTGTAGAACAAGACTCCAAAAGTCCTTAAAGGAATAGTCCGGTCTCATTCAGGATACAAACTTCTGAAAGTACTTTAAGTATGAAATTATTACATACTGTTCAAGTGTTTTTAATGAAGAGTATTTTTTTATTTGAATGTGCTATCTATATGTTCCATATTTAAAATGCTTCCCTGTTTTTCTAGATTTTCTCTATCTTTCTATGGTTAAATATTGTTGAAATTTTCTGTTATTATAGCTTGCTAATGGCAACATTGGTATTACAAGCTGTAAGTGTTGTATTAAATGTGTGATTTTAATCAATGGCAAACTATTTATGTAACCAAAGGGAGGGGGTTGACTTCTTCTCTTGGTTTTTCATTTGTTTGCATTCAAGCAGTGATATTTAATAAAAAGCTTCCATAATGATTGTCCTAAATAGTCATGAGTATTAGATTGAAATACATCCATATAATCACTTCAGCATGTAAAAAATAACTCATGGACATGCACTGGTAGGTTGACATTAGACTCTTAAAATCTGTTTGGTTATACTGACTACTGTTGTCACTTTATAGTACTGACATTAATTTAAAAGATTTTTGGTACATATTTAGGGTAATGAATTGTCAACACAAGAGCATGTTTATATGTATAAACACTGCTTTTTGAAATAAATATTGAAAAATGTAAGAGTCAAATTGACCTCAGTCATATTGAAAACTTTGTGTATTATCATAGTGTGAATTTAGATGTCTTTATATTCCAATAAAGCACTCATATCCTGTAGGAAAGTTATTCTACAATCCATGAAAAACACATGTAGCCTTAATTGATTTTTTAATTCCCAGATTTTAGCTCATAATCTCATCATCAACTAGATGTGGTGTCTGAATCCTTTCTCCTCTTTGGATATTCATTTGTATTTTGTTCCCCAATGTAGCTGTTAGTCAAATGAGGCCACTGCAATCAGCCCTGACAGATTTAGAGCATGTTAGAAGCCCTGTTTGTCACAAGCTGTACCTGCCACTCAAATAGCAACAGAGAAAAAGAGAAGAGAGAAAAGACAAAGTCATTTACGTTTTTTTTAAATCCTTAGGTAACCTAAGATGTAATTTTAGCCCCTCTTGGGCTTACACGGCTTGCCTTAATTTGCTGAAGAGTTTCAACCCAAATAAAAAAGAAATGAAAAAAAAAATTCTATAGCTACCACTACTTGCTTATACTTGGTACCTGAGACTTCATCAACAGTGGCAGGAGTGATGTTTATCAGTTTATGGGTGGGTGGGTTTTTAAGATATAAAGATAGTTCTAGTGGATAGTTATCCAGAAGTCTGCATTATTGATAACTTTTTGAAATATATCTAAATTGATAATCTGTATTTTAGAAATTGTAGCACGTATGTTTGAACTCTTTTAACACAAAATTACTTTTTAATTTCTGAGTAACTTTCCAAACTAGCCTGGCCTGTGTGTAAAAGTAATTTCCTTTAAAAAGGGAAAAGCTGTTAATGATATTGTCATCTTGAACTGCAGAATCTTTTTAAGATGAGAAGATTATAGCGGCTACAATGTAACTATAAGCTGGCACCCATTTTTCATCAGTGGGGCGGGGCTAAAGGGAAAGGCTCTGTCAGGATCCTTTGGTTTTTCCGGTACTCCTCATCTACCTGTGGTAAACTAATGGGGGGTTCTGATTCAAGTGCCACTGCTAAACCACAAAGTAAGGTTATTAATTTGGTTAGCATTATCTTTTGGCTGTATAAAACGAAAAGGGATCCAGTAAGCTTAATTTCCAACTTAGCTACAAGACGATCTTTATTTCAATGAGAAAAAGAGCTCAAATTAACATTAGTGAAGGACCCCAAAGAAGCCATCAGTTTACCCTTTTCCCTGATGTAAAAACAGTGCCAGCTTGTAGTGATATTGTAACTGCAGGAACTCTGCAGTGATACAGAAATAATCTTGCCTTGAAATAATGCTGCAGCTGAAGATGGCAGTATCATCACTAGTTTTTCCCTTCTGTTAAAAATGTCCCCTTTCAAAGGAATTTTAGACTTTTCAGAGTTCGACTATTTGATGTTTGAATTTTCAGTGTTTTACTTTTCAGTGTTTACATTTTCAGTGTTTAGTCTTGCATTGTTTAAATGTTCAATGCCAAATTTCACATTCAATGTCAAAGCAAGCTGTCACTGATTTATATATAATTTCAATCCCTTTATTGTCCCACATTGCGGAAATTCATTCTCTGCATTTAGACCCATCCACTTGGGGAGCAGTGGGCTGCCATTCAGTAGCGCCCGGGGAGCATTCAGGGGTTCAGGGTTTTGCTGACGAACCCAGAGTGCAGGGTGTGGTGATCAAACCGGGTACTTGCAACCTCCTCAGAGCGCAAGCACACTTCTCTAACCCACTAGGTCTACACTAGAAATTTCTTCTCAACTAGTTTGTTTCTCATTTGCTCAAATATTTAGATGTTATGTGTTTAATCTTTAAGTCTACTTCACACCATCAGATAACTTAGTAAGTTCTTGATTCTATGGGTCTGGCAATAACATCCTTCAGGATTTTCTGCTATTATTGCATGATGAGGCACTTATCTTTTCACTTATAATCAATTAGTTTTGGTACCATTTTCACTATTAAATTTGAAATATAGATTTTGCCTTAACATAACTTGTGGCTGTCTGTTATTACACTTTAATTTTATATTTTTAAAAATCAATAACAGTATCAATAATTTGTACTTAAAGAGCACCTTTTCAAGTGAGGGGACTCCAGTCGTTTTTTATTAAATCATTCACCCATCCATCCACACATTCACAGACTGACTGTAGTAAGCTACATTGTAGCCACAGCTGCCCTGAGGCTCCCTGGCTGAAGCGAGGCTGCAGTACACAGACGTCACCAGGCCGTCCATCTCCATCAACACAGTGCGGGTAAATTGTCTTGCCCAAGGACACATTGAAAAATTTGTTTCACACCTGCAACCCTCCCTTTGTATCCTACGCAACATATAAAACATTGTCTGGCTTTTGTCTGTTTTATTTAACAAAAAGAAGACAGATTATTACTCAGCATTAATAAATACAACTAGTAAACTACCCAAGATTAGGAAGGAAATTAAAAAGAGTTTCCCAGATGGACAGTTGAAAAGGGGGATAATGCAGAAAAAGATTGAGGCATGCCGTGATCGTCTAGTTTGAAACTTGGAGTATCTGGTCCAAATACCAGGGAAGGCCAGCTGGGGCGTTTGGCAAACATATTTAGCAACGAGTGGCAGACCCTGAGCCCCCGAGCTAATCCTGTTGCAGGTGATTATATGTAGAGAATTTCAGAAATGTGCAAAGAAGTATATACTCCTGCTCCCCTCTTTTCAATTTAAGGTATGTAGTGTGGAGGCTTTGTTTTTTTTTATCTAGAAATTGTGTTTAAAGCAAACATGTCTGACTAGTCTTTGTTCAAAATAATTTGGGATAGCAATTTTGCCTGTTTCTTTTTAAGATTTAATCAGTTCGCTGTTTTGCCAGTTGGTCTTTAATAATTAATAGTTAAAGTATTATCAGTCTGTGACGTTTTACTCTTACTGAAAATCTTTAAATTTGAAGAACTAAGTAGAAACACAATAAACATGGTGCTTTGTTGCTAGATGGCAGCTAATTTTAAAGCTGAAACTAAATACTGGACATAAGAATAAAGCCTTGAATCAGAACAGAGTGCTTTATAGTTTGTTAACCAATACTAATCCCCAATAATCTAGTTCCATGTGTGAACCTGGTATGAAACCAAAGAATTAAAGTTAGTATAGCTAGTTTTAAACTTCTAAATCAGATCTCTAAATGAACATACTATGAAACTATTAGGAAATATTTTAAGTCATGTGGCTGTAATTCACTTGCAGATAACATTACTCATTGACATTTAAAATGTATCATCCCTAAATGAACCAATATTAGCCAGACAGGTAAGATTAAATATAAGCAAGCAGGGTAAAAAAGGGGGCGAACTCTGAGAACATCATTATTCTTCAAAATATATTTGAATGTTGTCTTCAGTGCCTGAAGTGTGACATATGTTGATCAATGTTGGACATGCATAAAAGATTAAGATTCAAGCACCTTGCTGTCCTATGAATCTGTCTTTGCTCTTTGGTGCACAAACATTAGAAAAAATGATCAGCTTCCTACTGTTGCTTATCCTCTACCCACATGGCCCTTACACGAATGATAGGAGGACACAGGTGGGGACCTGGAACAGTATCCTCATGAGTACTTGAACAGAAACAAAGCCGTTTGGCCCAGGCACCAAGAGCTGGATTTGAACACGGTTGGAAATGCCGGCCAAATGTTTTTTTGCTCCTCTTGATTCCAGACTCTTGTCTCATGACAATATCAGGGGCCTTTTGCTGGGCAGAGTGAAGACTAATATTGAACAGGCAGGCCAGACAAATAAGAGCACTGTGTACATAGCCACCTGTGAACCAGCTGGAGAGTAGATGGCCATAAGATGGCTTTTGGTCCTCAGAGATTCAGTCTGATGAGCAAAATGAATGAAAACAACAGAAGCACTAAGCCTTCTGCCCCACAGAAAATTATACAGAGCCTTTATCAGAATTACAAATGGCTGCTACTGCCACAGAAACAGTCCTGCATCTATGGTTTGATTAGTAGTGTTTGTGATGTGGATAAGGATGTTTTGGTTAAAATAAAATTTAGTAACTCATCCTCCACATGCACCGGAACAGTGACATCTATGGCATAGATTGCCATATGGTGGTGCTACACTGCCTATTCTAATATAAAACAGGATTCTATTTTGCATTCCTCTCCAAGTTATGATAATGAGAACTGAAGTAATTGATAAATCATTTAAAATAAATAATCAAACTAAAATTTGAACTGTACCTTGAATAACAGAACTGTTCAGCTTAAGCATTGCTAGCTTGATTTGTTTGTTTGTTTTTTATCAAGAACTTTGTCTTCTCTTTTTGTAGATCAGTTTCTTTTTTCAAATTTGTTTTGCCTCTGGTGTTGGATACTGTGCAACTGAAACTGTTTTTCTGATGCAATTTTAGCAACCATAGCAAGTTGTAAAGCCCATAACCATTTGGAACATTTAATGTTAAATACACATGTGAATCAGATGTGAAAAATGTATGTTTCACATGTAACTCACAAGGATACAACCACATTGAAAGCTAAAGATGGGGTTTGAACCAATAACATTTAGGCTGCAGGGTAAACTCCTGCATCTAATGCCACTGTTACCCACTTTCACCAATATTACTGCAGTTGAGACAAGTCAGCTGTTATAGAAATATGTATTGTACAGAAAGAGCACAGGTTTTATTTTACTACCGGCATCTTGGAACATTAATGTAATCGGAAATGCCATTTGCTTTGTTTGTGTATAATTTTTAGTAAAAAATAATAGATAAAAAAAATAAAGCTTAACTGGTTGACTTTGCAGATTGATTTCAGTTTTTACTAATTATTTCAGTTTTGAAATGATTAATGTATACTCAAAGCACATTACCAGTTTTCAACCCTGGATCCATACTGATGTAAAAGGGTTGCTAAACAAGAAAAAATAGCTTTTAGGAAGGAAAACAGGGAATTATTGAGTATAGATGCCTTGCAGCTGGTGTCACAGACTCATCAAATGTTTGCTAAAATCTATCCATGGCCATATTGAGTTCTGGTCCCCTGTGTAAAAGATGCTGTCCGTATGTTGTGCTGTTGGGTGTGACAATATGAAAGGTCACCCAAATATTTCTTTCTACCACTTACCAAGAGAATGAGCATTTTTCAAGATGGCTGTCAGTTACCAGAAGGGCTGAGTGGCTGTGGACTGCAAGTAGCCATCTGTGCGGTGTACATTTCGTATCAAGATTTAATTCAATTGATTTTAGTCATATAGCCCCTATTCACAACACATTTCATCTCAGGGTACTCTGCAGAGACAATCAATGTAGCCATGTGTACAATTATTATCAAATTTGTGAAACAATTTACCCCTCTGTATGATTAATATTTCCGAATAAGGCCCAGTGTAATCTACATAAAAATATTATTAAGGACATCATTATACAGATGAGATACCTTGCGAAAGAAGTGAACTTGATATTAGGATTTATTAAGATATTAGGATTCTGGTGTATGAGGACGGGGAGTGTATAACATATGTGTATCAGTCTTCAAAGGAAAAATTAAGGAGCCGGTCAGTTAAGGAAAGGTGTTGAAAAAAGTCTGCGGGGACTATGGGTCGCATACTATAACAGTATCCCTCTGTGTGTCGTTTAAGCTCACAAAGATTTAAATGAGAATGATCTATTCTGGTAAGAAGGGAAGCTCCAAAGAACTAAGCTAAGCATTTGGTACTCAATACGGCAGTGGTAAGGTGGAATGTGTCATGATGTCATGCTTTTGAAAGATATCTAAGTAGAGGATATAAATTGTTAAGATAAAAGAAAGCAAGAAGGCATACAGAAAGAATATGAAACGCAAGCTCCAGCAGAACAATATCAAAGAGGTTTGGTCATGGATAAAGAAGATATCAGGCTTTAAACAGAAGGTGGATCAGACAAATGGAAGTCTTTACAATTCTTCAAAAGGTTCAGTTTAGGTATAGTTTCAGGATCCTTCTCTGCTACCTACAATCAAATGCATCATCATGGATCATCCGGAATCCCTGTGTTTGATCTCAGCCAAATTAGAAGATGGTGCTGCTCCCTCTATCTTTCACCTGTCTGTCGCTAGAAGTCAAGTGAAGAGGCAACTGGAGAGATGGAATCCCAATGAGTCAAAAGGGTCAGATGGTGTCACCCTCAGATTCCCAAGGCCAGTGCAGAGCAGTTCTCTGGGATGCTACAGCACCTCTTAAACCTGAGCCTGACCCAGTAGATGGTTCCGGTGTTGCAGAAGACCTCCTGTCTTGTAGAAAAATCATTCAACAGTCCTTAATGACTGAAGATGTGTTGCCCTGACATCCCATACATCTGTTGCCCGGCCTGTGTAAGAAAACAAGCATCGGGTCCCCCTACAGTTTTCTCATAGCCATGAAGTTAGAGTTGAATAGGCCATCATACATCTGCCTCTGCAAATTCACTGTTGTTTAGACAAGCAGACATACTATGAGGATCATGTTTTGATTTCTCCAGTGCATTTAACTTGATTCAACCTGATCCACTATATCAAAAACTCCAGAATAGTCAGGTGGGGAGGTATCAACAATTGCTGGGATCAAACATTTAGTTAAAAAACAGAACACAGCTTTTGAGACTGACGGGCTAACTGTCAAATCAGGTAGTCTTTTAGGTACTCTTTTAACTATGTACACCTACTTAAAGTATAGGAAAGGGTGCTGTCATGTGCAGAAATAGTCAGATGATTGAGCAGTCTTTGAGTACATCAGAAATGTTTGACAAAAAGCATAGTATAGGGAGATAGAGGACTGCTTTGTGGCATGATGTGGAAACAATCATCTCATCCTGAATGTGAACAAAACAAGGGAAAAGAGTGAAGATTCCAGAATACAGGAAACCATTTAATCTCACCTCGAAGAAGTGGAGGAGGTGGAGGTTCAGCTGGAAAACCAACTCGAATGGTGATGCAACTGTAAGATCATCCACAAGAAGTAATAGAGCAGTCTTTTTTTTTTCGAAGAAAGCTTAGGTCCTTCCCGTCACAATTCTGCATGATTCTGGATATCTTCATAAGTCTTTTGTGGGGAGTTCAATCTCCTCTGCCATCATCCGTGGGGAGTAACAGCATCAGGGCAAATCACTTTAAAAAGTTTAACAAACCAATAAAGAAGGTCAATTCTAGGAACTCTTCCTTTAATAGGGTAATTTTTTGTGTAATTCAACCAAACAAGCTTCTACTTTTTCTTTTTTTTTTGGGGAAAAAATACTCACCTAAAATAAAATATTTTAGCCTTAAGGCATAGTTTTATAAGAGAAAACAATTGTACACAAGGACAATTAGCGTGTCAAGTAGCAATTAACCCGAAAGATGCTGAAATGAAGGAAAGAGCAAATTAAAAGTGAAAACTAAAACTAGTAAGTAAACAACAAAAACAGTTTATTTTAATAATATTTAATTGTAAATGTTGGTTGTACATACAAATAGAATGACACCTACGAAGATACAGACATTATGCTTTTTTGGTACATTTCCCACCTTTCTTGAATGTATTAAATAATGATGAAGTAATAATACAGAAGTATCAATTAAGATCAAAAGTTCATTACATTGAGAAATAATAAAAATGCAGGCAAGGCAATGCAGTTTTATTTGTATAGCACTTATCAGCAACAGGGCAATTCAAAGTGCATTGATTTAAAAGAACTGAGAGTAGCAGCGGACCTGCAGGTTTCTGGGAGTTTATTCCAAGACAAAAGTCCCAAAGAGAATTTTCAGCATAATGCAGTAATTCTAACACTGCTTCCGGTCAGTAGTATAACTCTATTTCTACACACAGGACCTACATGCATTAGATCTGACCATTGCATGCCTTTGTACCAGAGAGTGAAGCCAGAACAGAGGCATGGACCTGTTTGAGAAACAGATCTATGCCTTTTTTAGAATAAGTCAACTGTAGAATGACACACTTCACCCGCATTGCCTACTGAATGTGGTCAGAGGGCCCGGTGGCACCTCTGTACGGCGGCTTTGGTTCTGTCAGTGAGCCCCAGGGCAGCTGTGGCTACAATGAAGCTTACTTTCATCAGTGTGTGACTTTGTGTTTGAATGGGTGAATGATTCTGTTCAAGTCCCCTGACTTGAAAAAGCGCTACATTTACCATTTTTACTATAGCTTTCCCAAGGTTAAATATGGCAATGTTTACCCTCTACTTAGAATGACAGTTACAATTGGATTATTTAAAATGATACAGGTTGTTGGGATTTTGTTATGTATAGGGGTAACAATGCTCCCAGCTGCTAAGGGATAACAGGGGGAAAAAATCCTCAAATCTTTTTTTACAACCTTTTTTTTAATCAGATAATTGTGGTACACTTTGCTTCAACCTTGATTTTGCCACATGCTTGTCTAATTCCAAGGTCCTCCCAATACCAAGAGGAATAGAAAGGAACTGAAACAATCAAGCCAGGACATTAATTAATTACAAAGGAAACTGAATGCATCTGGGGGGACAAACATTGCTGGCAAAGTAGTCCTGTCAATTTCTTAGTTCGGTCTGTTGCTTATTTGGTTTCAAGAGTTTTGAAGGGTGCAGCTGCCCTCACAAGTGCTGTCTGATCTGCTATAATCTAAAGCAAGGCTACTTTTTAAATATCATCCACAAAAAAAATTTTAAATTTCTGAATAAACAAGATTTTGAACATATTTGAAATCAGAAGATAAATGTCAACAAAAGCCTCTGTGTGGACTGTTTTCCTAACCGTGAAAACACTAAAGAGAAATTCAAAAAACATAGAAAGAGACTTAAAACAAAAGGTTATACTCAGCAATAAAAATACATACATTCAGGTGTTGTACTTTATCTAATGCAGACAGCTCTGTTAGGAAAAACACAATAGATGAAATAGAAGAAAATGTAATTGGAATGTTAAAAGTTCAGATAAAGCAGACATTTGAGGAAACTAAAGCGGCCACTTCTCACACATCAGGAATTACCGTGGAAGTGGAAAGCAGGATCATAGAACAAGAGGGGTCTTTCTACAAAGCTCAAGCAGCCTTTTGGTCCTTTTAGCACCGAACACTGCGGTGGTTTCAGAGATTGAGTGCTTGTTCTGTGATCATTTGCTAAGGATGGACAATTCTCTCTTTTCAATGGGCTGAGCTACTTATGGCATAGGTGATAATCACCCACTCCATAATGCTCCTGAATCTGAGAACGGCAGGCATAAAATTAACCTGTATCCACACAGTTCAATTTCACTGATTGCTGGTGTGAAGCTATCAACATTCTGAAGTCTCTGAAGGCTTGCTACTGATCAGCAGTATACAGTAGTAAAACACCAGATATTGCAGCTAATAATTAAGGATTGTTGGAAAGATGTTAACTTTGTCATGATGACATCTATTTTATTAGCTTGATTTAATTCACAAGATCAAAAATAACTACAGTAGGTTAAATTATCTTCTGATCAAAGTGTAAAGCATTTACATTCCTTGGTGTAAAATTATAAAGTAAAATGCTAACAGTTTCCAAATATACAGGTAAAAAGGAACTTCAGTGTCTAGTAATTGTATTGCCTGACCATTAAAGAAAGTCAACAAAAAATCTAAAACTTATTTTTCATTATAATATGAGCAGTTATTTTATTCTATTGAATAATATCCTACACATGATTTAATCTCACTTAGTAGATTCACATTAAGTAACCTTATTCACTTATCTAATATTCACCAACTTCAGTAGGCCCTTTGCTCCGTATTAGCCCTGATCGGTATTAATCTAATCAATTATACAATAATTTGACAAGCCAAAGGCTACACAAATCGGAGACTAACTTGGCTCTGTATGAGACATGTTGCATAGTAATGAGAGTTCTTTAAGATATGCTGCAGATTCAGTCATTTGCTTGACAGCCTGACTAAATAATTTCAAATATTGAGAACAAGCAAGGCATTGTTGCTAATTATAAGTTTGTGAAAGTACAGGGCTGTGCTTCCCAGTGGGTCGATTTTCTCCAGGTCTGCTGCACACACTCAACCACATCATATTCTTGGTTGTACTGACTGAGCTGTGATTGCATCCTGCCTGATATTCGGCAGTTCATTAACCTATAGCTAAATAAGTCTCCAGACAGTTGATCTAATAGAGAGGACAGGGCTCTATCCACTCTGCCCCAAAAACTAAAGAGTAAAGATAATTAGAGCTCAGTTAACAAGAGGAGAAGCAGATTATATTTTCTATGATATAGTTCAATTATAATTTGCACCCAGTAGACCAAATATTCCTGGGAATCACCAGCATACCCAAGGGTCATCCAAATATGTTTTCCCTGCAAAGCATTTCCACTGCGACAGAGACGTAAGACATAATCCTTTGGATATTTCACATCAATAACCACAACTTCTTCATTTAGCTCAGACCTAGAGCAGCAGCAGGAAAATGTGGCCCTTCTAATATGAGGGTGGAGGGAGTAAAAAGGAGTATAACAATGCCAATGCATAATGGATTAGTGTAGGAATGCAGGCGGAATATTAAGTAGGTCCTCCAGTACAACACAGGCCACCTGAGCTATGTTACAACAGAGTTGTTAAGGTGTGAATAAGCCACTAGGTGAACGCCCACCATGACACTCACTCTGACACACGATTTAGATAAATGAAGTATGAGCTTTCCAGAGGCTTTTCATGAAGGGCAAGAAATGATCTGTTATGTCTCAAATTAATTTTTTGTTGAACAGCAGAGTGGGCCGAAAATGCTTCAACAATAAACAGGGTTTAATATAGCCTTGAGAAAAAGGAAATCGCCAGGAATACTGCATCACATTTCATAACATTTTGTCCAATTACAGCCATTTATTTTAATTGTAATGAAATACTAATTACAAGTAGTAGAACAAATATTTTGTTAAATATTTTCTAACCTTCTTTGTAATCTACTTAAAAGCCCTTTAATATAAAAGTGCAGTGGAACCAAATATCCCCAGAATGTACCTTATAAGCAGGGTGCATCTGTGTGTAATTTGATCCCAGCATAAGTCCAGCTTTTCTATGAAGTGTTCAGAGGCTTGTCCCAGAGGTCCACATGGCCAGATTGCATCATTTAGGGCTTCCATGCCCCCGTGTGTGGACAAGAATTCCACACATATGAACTTTGCAGACAAATCCGCCTGAAAAAACATAGGGACGCAAATTTGAACATCTAGAGACATTCACTGAATAAACCCATAAATATCACCACTATCAACAGATTGGGGAAAAAAACATAAATAAGCTTTGAAATAATTGCAATTGGCTGTAATTTCTACTTCCTTATGTAGTGTTGTGTTGTCAGCTTGCTTTTTATTGCTGAGCACTGTATAAGTCGATGAACTAAAACTCACCGCAAGACATGATATGTTTATTGATATTGATAGCCAATCATTTAATACTAATGTACCCCATATTTTTCAAATTTTGCTTCCACTTCAGAATTATGCAAAATTCTGCAACTGTAAATTGCAAAATTGCTTAATAAATCTATTTATTTGTTGTGATGTGATGAAATGTGCGAAATAAGTAATTTTGTTTAAAAATGCATCAGACAAAAGTAGGTCTGTATAGTTAAACTGGAAAAAAGAATTTAGATGGTGTCACAACACTGGTTCTCTCAATGACTGCCACCAAGATGTTCACATAAATACACAGATGTTGAATGGGCGGGGGATGTCAGAGTGAAAAGTTGCTGCAGCTGGTGCCAAAGTACACAGTGTTTGGAAATAGACACAGGTACGTATACCCTGCACTGCATCCAGGCACTGGCACATGTTGAAGTGGACTTGGCACTTAGGTTTGCGAACAGATGCTAATGCAGGATAGATAATTACATCAGTGAGTGAGCAGACATTTTTCCACTTAATTTCCGTCTTTTAGAAGTGTGACTACTCCCCTGAGGGGGACATGCTATAGAGAGATGCCTCTGTATATAGTGACTGGGAAGGCGCCTAAAGCACCCGACTGAGAGTCCTGATCACTGAGCCTCATCGTGACCTCGTCCTCAGTGGGAAGCCTGTCAGTGTTACTGGCACTTTTCACAGATGTGTTGAAGTCTGTGTTGCTGAGATTAGTTAGTCAGCCTATTGCATTTTCTTTTCAAAATTTATTAATAGCTTCCAAATGCTTGCACTGACAATGCTTGCACAGACCTACAATATTTTTTACATTTTTGTTAAACAAAAAATCTTACTTTTAATGTCAGTTTTATTAATTGACACAAACCAGTGTATAAATACAAATATTTCAGATATGATCTGAGCAAATGGCAATTAATTTTGACCTTGACAGACTTTGCCTCCTTTGATCTGTAGAGAATTGAGGGTTCAACTGCAGCTTACAACCACTATTTCCAAGTGTTTTAACGTTTCCATATTCGTGTCCATTTTAACTGAACTACAGTGAACCTGTGCTGCATTTTGCATATGAGCTGGACATGATGGTGTAATAGCAAATGACTTCAGTGCGCCCCACTTCAGCATCAAATAATTCTTCATTATAGTCTATCTGGAAAGCAGTAAGTAGGTTAGATCAACACAGGACAATTTATCAGCGACTTTTGTTGTAATTTAGCAACCCATATCCACTGTGGCACAGAGTTGAGCTGCGGGACAATGACTCTCTGTTGCCTAGCCCTCAATAAACCTCACTTCAAATTAAGTTAGCATGTTCTGCTACATTGCGTAATGAGCTGCTCTAGTAAACAATATTGTGCTGCTCTCCCTGATTGATTGGCGACAACAGTTTTACTGCTTTCACAAGGGCCTCCGAAAGGACACAAGGGGTTCTTTTGGCAGATGCTTTTATTATTTCTATGTAAATACATTCAGGTATTGTTTTTGTTCAGCTATCAATGAAATCTCAAAAGTATTCCCTTAAAGGGTTGAGGCTTATCATGTTGTGATTCTCAACATGGGGTGCATGTGTTTGATTTTCTTTTGCCTTTGCATGGTCTAATGCATATGTTTGCAAGGTGAGAGTGAAGAAAAAGTACAGAAGTGCATTAGGGAAATTTATTAGCCCATAAGACTTTAGGTAATTTATGGTGTCAAACTATGCAATAAATAAAAGCACAAGTGAGGGGAAATAGTCTGCAGCAATGAGCATCACACTTGACAAAGACCTTCCAAAGACCTTCTTGCCTTTGACAAAGCAAGTGAATGCCACTAAACCCTCCTTACTGCTTCTTGGCAGAAACACAGAAATAAAGAACAATTCCCTCATGTCATATTGAGTTCAGATGTTTTGCATATGTTTTTGTTTTTTTTTTGTAGATATGAAATGTCTTTTGGTGCTTTGTATTTTACCATTTACTGTAAGATTAATGTGTCAATTACTCAGGGAATAGTTGTTGTTTTTTTACATCCAAGTGACTCTGTGGATATTCACAAATAACTGCCCAAAATTATATTTGTTTGGCACTTCAAGGGCAGGGCTGATAACAAGTTTGACTTGAAAAAATATTTTAGCATTTTATATTATATATTCAATTTGAATTGTCCAGGGTGTACCCCGCCTCTTGCCCGATGACAGCAGGGATAAGCGTGATCGAAAATGGATTGATGGATATATTCAGTTCAGTTAATTTATATAGCACCAATTCACAACATGTCATCTCAAGGCATTTTACAGAAACAATTTATTCAATGTTTTCTATCTAAGGAAAACCAGTGAATTGCATCGACTCATTGACTCGAAGGCATTCCCTCAAACCAAGCATGCTGGTAACGACAGTGGAGAGGAAAAGTCACTTTTAACAGGAAGAAACCTCCAGCAGAAGCAGACTCAGTGGGTGCGGCCATCTGCAGATGCCAACTGGGGTTCAAGGAGACAGAAGCAGAAATACAGCACCGAGCTCCGAGCCAGCTCTCATGTCAGAGACTGAAAGAGAGCACATAGAGTTAGTCAGAGTAAGAGAAACAGAACTACACTGAAAAACAGGCCAAGCTCCATCATCTGTAGCATAAACAAAGGTGTTGACGGAAGCAGCACAGCTGATATTTCTCTCCGGGTGTCACAGCCAAACAGGAACAGACCAGATGAAGCTACTATGATGACAAAAAGCAAAGAGAGCATAACATCAGAGATTGAACTAACAAATGCTGCAAAATGAGAAAATAGAGATAGATTGAAGCAGAATGATGAAAGGGGCCCCTATGCCCCCCAGCAGTCTAAGCCTATAGCTACCAACTGGCAGTTGGTTCCACAGGAGGTCTGATAACTAAAACATCAGCCTCCCATTCTTCTTTTAGAAATACTACAATTCACCAGTAAACCTACAGATTGAAAGCAACATAGGAACAGATTGTTAGGAACATAAAAATTGATTAGATCTCTGATATGAGATGGAGCTTGGCCATTTGAAGCCTTTATAAGTGAGAAGGAGAATCTTAAATTCTATTCTGGATTCATCAGTAAGCCACTGAGGACAAATTGGGATAGGAGAGATTTGATCTCTCTTTTAAATTTTAATCAGAACTCTTGCTGCAGCATTTTGGATCAGCTGAAGGTTACTATCTAAAGTTTGAGGACTTCCTGATAGTAAAGAATTACAATAGTCCAGCCTTCAAGTAACAAATGCATGAACTAGTTTCTCAGTATCACCCTTGGATAAGATATACTGTATTTCAAATTTTTGAACTTTCCACAGATGAATGGAAGAAATTTGAGAAACATATTTGATGTGTTATTTAAGTTCCAAGTCCTGATCAAAAATATTACCAAGATTTTTTACTTTATTACCTGAGATCAATATAACCCCTTTCAAATGAAGTGATGGGTGCATATATATGGCAAAGAGAATTTAAACTAGCCAAGTGCTGTTACCTTAATTCCAACAAATGCAGCACGGAGATCTAGCAGGACAAGTACACATGCAAATCTATTATCTGAGGTCATGAGAATATTGTTAGTGACTTTCACCATTTTTAGTGCTTGACATGCCCTTAAACATGATTGAAACTCAAAAAATTTATTATGGTGTAAGTGGTCACAGACTTGTTTGACAACTATTTTCCTCAAGAATTCTTGATAAGAAAGTACAATTACCTATAGGTCTATGATTAACTAAGTCATCTGGGTCAAGAGAAGGTTTCTTAAGTAAAGGTTTAATTTCAGCTACCTTAAAAGCCTGCGGTACAAATCCCTGTAACAGGGATAGATTAATTAGATCTAAAATAGAGGTGGAAAATAGGGTTAATACTTTCTTAAATAACTTGGTTGGAACTGGATTTAACATAGAAGTTGAAGACTTAGATGAAGACAATGATTTTACTAACTCTGAAATTTCAGCTGGATCAAAACTGGATCTTAATCCAGCTCAGGTTCTATAGTTACCTCAGATATTTGGCAGTAGCCAGATTGATATGTATAGAACTGAGTTGATTTCTACATTATCAATCTGGGACGGCTGCTGTTCAGTCTTACCATGAAAAGGAGGGACGTTTAGTACAATACTTCAAGCTGATTAGATGACGTGCCATATAGTACCTGACTTCCATAATATGCTCTCAGCCATTCGTAGAATCACGATAGGATTTGTCTGCAGCTTCTTGAGTTTTTTCACAACTGGCAGAGTAAGCTGATAAATCAAACTTTTTCCAAATCCTGTCGGAAGAAAAGCACAGACATCTTTCCCATCTACAAAGGCAAAGAGGTGCTTCTCTTTGCTCTTTTTTAAACCCGAAAATGGTCGCAACTGCGGTATCAACAGGTGAGTCCTCCAATGTAGCCATGTTTGTAATGCCCTGGCAAGGTCCTTCTGACTGTCATCATTCCTACATGTCCCACTAAACTATAACTATTAATGAAACTATAACCATGAATCACAAATGTTACATCATTATTTCGAGCAGTGTTCATTACTACTAAGTAAAAAGTATCTAGCGGCTAAAGATAGTTAGACTTTGTGTTTATATATAAATATTTCTATGCAATTTATATTACAATAATAACAATTATTATTATTATCATTAATGCACTTTATTGTACTTAATAACACATTTGAAAACTAAATTACAAACAGCACATATCATAATTATTTTCTACATTGAAAACCAGTTGGAAAACTGAAATAGAATGGTAGATAAAAAGATCTGAAAGATGTTCTTGTCCCTGCTTGGTTCAGCCTTTCCTCAATTGTGTGTATTGGAGTTGGTAGCATCAGGGGTTACTTGCATTACAATATTGACAGTTAGCAAGGTGGAGTATAACCTGAAAAAAATGGACTTGGGGTTTTAAGGTTTTGGTTTACCACCACCTACCAGAATAGTTTGCCCAAATCAAGCTAACATATCTTTAATGCCAAACACAAAAACTATTTCATGGAAAACAAACCATTCTTCTTAAAAAACTAACCATTACCTTCACTATGTTCTACTCCACCATTACATGTTATTCAAGCATCTTAATGTTTTTTGTGAGGTGTTTTTTTGCCAGTTACAAGGTGTTGAAACTGCATTTTTTATTTTGAGAAAATCAAGATCAAAATCGGGCTAGAACTTGTGTTATTTGCATCAAAGTTGTTGCAATGTAAGGATGAGATTATAATTTAACAAAGACACAATTATATCATGTCAAGATCTTCTCAAGACAGTTTGTGGACTGTACCTACCCCAAGGCAAATAGAGCTACAATAACAGTTTTTGTGAATGGCTGAAACAATTAAGTTGTCTAATTGGTTGCAAATCATAGCTTGTTAAAACGATGAATTTGTGCAAATCATGTCAGTAGAGTCTCAAAAATCCTCAAAAAAAATAAAGTCGAAAGACCAGTATTGTTTTTTTTTTTTTTTTAATCATGCATCACAAATAATCATGTGTCACAAATAATGTTGTGAAAATTGTCTTGTTTGAATCATTATGTGTATGTGTAGATCTTATCTTTGGTATGTGTGGATCTGGTCCTGCGCATCTGTGGATTGTGCTCTGCATGTGTGGATCTTATCTTGTAAATGTGTGGACTGTGCTATCAATATGTGGATCTTATTGTGGGGATCTGGTGTGCATGTATGGATCTGATTGTGTGCATGTGCTGTGCATGTGTGGATTAAATATATGTGAGTTTGTTAATATTGACAATCTTCAAGCTCCATAGACTGAAGGGGTTAACTCTCTCTTCAAGTAGTCTGTGGCACAGGTGCACCACAAGGGACAGTACTCTTAACATTTCATTTTACTCTGTATAACTCAGACTTCAAATATAATCTCATGTAATCTACAAAAATACTCAGATCAATCTGCAGTCTTTAGGTACAGTATGTTGTGGCATGGTATGCAAGGGTTCTCGCCAAATTGAAGGTCAATTTGTTTAAGGATATTTCTTGGATGTAGAAACGGCCAGACGTGGGCGTGCAGGTGGCGCAGTGGTTAGTGTGCGCAACCCATGTTCTGAGGCCTTAGTCCTTGACGCGGCCGACCCAAGTTTGAATCCGACCTGTTGTCCTTTGTCGCATGTCTCTCCTCCTCTCTCATTACCCATTTACTGTCAGCCTACTGTTGAGAAAACGAGACATTAGTGCCGCAAAAACTCAACAAAAAAAAACGGCCAGATATGATTAAAGTTTCTGGGATGTTGATAGAAGCCTCTATAGCTAAAAACATACTAGTCATTATTAATTTAAAATAAGTTACTTTAAAATAAGTTACTGTTTGAACATCTGCCCTAACCCCCCAAATCCCTCAATCACTATGTAGAGCAGGGGACTATATAGTGGACTTTATAGTGAATTCAGTTAACTGACTGTTCAGACAGATGATCGCTAGTTTTCGCTCCACATTGGTCACGTAACTCTAGTTTCCCACATGGTGTCTGTGTCATCTTTGTTATTTGTTGCTGCTGTCGGATAGTGAAAGCTGTAGGTGCCGGTGAGCCGCTGTAGGGAAAAATCCCATTCCGCGATATATCAGCCTTTCTTGTGACCATGGATCATAACAATTTTTCAAGGTGCATTGTGGGAAATGTCGAATCCACTACTTTTTCATCCACTAGACATTAGGACACTCATCTAAAATGGCATAACCATTATATAGTGCCCTATATAGTGATTAGGGCAGACAATCGGACACAGCCCAGACTTTCATTAGCTCACACAGGCCCTGACTGCAGTGAGCATCCTTTGAAAAAAAAAGCCCCCCATCCCCAATGCTGGTTATGCTAAAACTTTTGAAACCATGATGAAATTATGCTGATACCCTGACTTTTACTGTAATAGTGTAATAGTGTTTTTTAATCACATTTAACTCCTAATTTGCACACATCGAGAAAAGCATGAAACCTGCACCGTTAAGAATGCCATCAGTTTTATAAAGTTTATCTTGAGCTGTAAATGTATTGGGGCTATTTTAAATGACTTTCTGTCTTGCTAATGCTGATTTAACTATAATGTGCAATTATGTGATGACGTCAATTTCTCCTTGAGATAGTTTCACTAAAAAATAATTCTACATAAAACAAAGAGCATTATGAACAACAATGAGTGTCCTCTTCAGAGGACTGTTAAACATCAGCAGAGTGTCTTCAGTCCAAAGCTGCTCCAGATCTTGAGCAAAACAGACCAACACCAAAGGTGACTTCAGCTATCCATATCTAAAACAACTTGATAAAAGGCCATTGAGTTACTTCAACATTTCATTTCCCTTTGGGATTAATTAAGTATTTTTGAAATTAATCTAATTAAACATCTCACATTTTCAGTAGAGTTAGAGTCTAAGCAACTAGAAAATTGATTATTTAACTTAAGACTATTATAACTTTTTACGATAGTTAGAAATTACTCTTCATGTTTGCTATATGAATTATTGCTTCTTTATGTTCCTTTCTGTCATTGCTTTCTTTCATCTCAAGAAATCGACACATCCAATGGAAAGACGACAGTGATGTCTTGTCATCTTTCTATTGACAGCTGCTTTATGTTCCTCTACAATGTTGTAATTAAAGCTGTTCCTTGAGGTATTATTAAATGTGAGTGTGTGGCATTGAATAATGTATGTGAATAATATCCAAAAAGCCTTTTTCCTATCGATTCTGAGGAGAACTTAGTTTAATGTCTTTGGAAAATACAGCAGGTAATCTATTGAGTTGTTCAATTATGAAGGACAGGGAAAAGCTGAGACAAATTGTGATTCCTTTGAGAGCTATTTTCCACAATGGATTTGACAAAATCGAAGTACCCTCAATCTTAACTGGTTTTGCTCAATTAGTAAGCCATTCTATACTGAATTTAAAATATTCAAATATTAAAGAAATGGCGCAGCATCTTGAGGGACTTAATTTGCAGCAGCTACCCATTGACATCAGTACATGACAGAGGGACATACCTAACAGTGAAAGCATGGTTAACACATCCAATTATTTGTGTTGAGAAAGAGAAGTCACCAGGATAACACCCGAGGAGTCAAATAATATATATATTGGCTTTAGGGCTTATCCTGCCTACGAAAACAAGCAACAGCTCATTCACATCACACAGAATTCATTTTGGACCAAATTTGACATATCCTCCTCTGTAAAGTTGGAATCAGTAAACTTGAGAGAAGGTAAAACTCAGCTGGGCAGGTTGTAAGCCTCATGAATGTGACAAATTATTCTCATGAAAGATTCAGGTGGACCGTGAAGGCATGCTTAGACTGGCTGATAGGGTCTCAGAGGATTACCAATATACCCAAGACTTTTTTAATCACTGATCAAGGAGTAGCAAGGACAGTAAGCCAGATCTGAAGTATTTTAGTTGGCTTAGACTGCCAATTTCTGTACCAGTCGGAAAACCAAAAAGGGAAATAATTATGAAATTAGGAACAACAACAAAAAAAAAAACACCTTAAGATGCCTTAAAGCTTAGAAATATAAATCTACAGTCCTTTCAGTCATTAAATTCAACTAGTCAAACTCATTTTGTATCCATTCATTATACACAAGCATATATTTGAAGTTTTGGTAATTTATCATTTGATGATAGCTTATAACTAATAACAAGTAAAAAGTTTGTAATAATGGTTTATTATGACATAATACAATATTTTAATACAGAAATTGTGTGGTCATGTATGGCCTTCATAGACATGGCAAACACTGCTGAGATGTCAGTCACTGACAGGATGGGCCATAGAACCCTAATTGCTAGTGAAGCATGCGTGTCACTGGGTTGTGCCCAAACATATTGATAGAGAGTTTAGTGGAAGGAGAGATCACAATAAAAAGTTGCACAAATAACATAGATGACTGCAACTTTGAGAGAACTGTGAAGCAAGGTCTATTAAATTACTTGAGGAATATTCAGAAGGTGTTGAATTTGGCTAGAGTCAGTGGGCCTCTTGCAACATTTTATGTTCTTGTCGTACATTTCTCTTACTTTTTCTCCTACCCTAGGCTCCTACAAGTGTGCCACATCACATTCAACAGACATTCTTTTCTTCAGTAAATGATCATAAATGATCCTCAATGATGTTTGGCATTCTACCTGTACGTAAGTGAGCACTCAATCATAAGATCGCACATATACATATTTACCTCCATGATAATTCCATATGAGACTATGACTTACAGTGCTCGTCAGATGGTGTTCAATCACAGAAATGGCACTGAAAGCAACTAAGAGAAACTACTAGCTTTGAGATCGAGGTTCTGCTAACTGAGAACTGAGCAGCAGAATTAAAAGAACAGTAAGAGCCAAGCAGTAGGGAATTAATCACAAAAGCTGTAAATGTTGTGGTTGCACTGTTGAAGAAGTAAAAAAAATATATGAATAAATAAAAATTTAAATTAAAATCCTTTGATATGAAAATGATGTCAAAAACAAAAGCAAGACAATCAATACAATCTACTGGTGGAGGAAAGCAGTCTAACATTTCATGTAAATACTTGATATGAGTTTGCCATCAACCAACACAATACAACATACTGTAAAATATCCTCATAATACTACATGTGCATGTGTACCATACAGCTCAAGACATAGTCTGTCATCCTTTCATAGCACTCTCCATCTCTCTCATACAATGCATAAACATAAAAATGTGAAAAAACGAAACAGCGTCGAATTCAAACAGACCCAAACCCAAACGTTATTACATCATTTTCTACATACCTCTATTAGTTTTGTGTCATTTCAAGCTGTTGAGAAGATATTTGGTATTGTAATCCAAGTAACGTCTTCCTATGGGCAACGAGTTGAGGGCACAAACTAAACATCATAATTTATTCTTTATGGTACACCAGCATTCATAACATGTAGGCGAATCACTGTCCCCCAGACATCCGCGGTTATATTTTTTATATTTTTTTAAAACAAAGCGGAGTAGCTTTAGTGACGACAAATATGGCCATTCAGAGAAAAGCTAGGTTCAGAGAAAAGCTGACTGATTGCGCAATTCCATTGTCAAGTTTGGAGCACACGTAAAATGTGTTTTTGCCTAAGAGAAGATTAGAAATAGGAGTAAAACTGGGAATGTGGTATTTTCTCCTAAAACACTCATATAAATGATTTAAGATGGAATTTGTTCATACAAATTCTTACTGTATGAGAACCAGTGTTTCAAGGGCCCCCATAAACATAGGATACACTGCATTTGTGTTAAACCAAGTCCTTTTGGAATAAACAAATATTTTGCATTGTATCTATAAATCTTGTCTGTCTCTTAAGATAAGGTTGAGAGAGACAGATACTAACTTGTTCAAGGGCCTTCTCCAGGGCCAAGCTTGTGTTTTCATCTATATCTTCCATATATGCCAGAATAATCTTAACCCTAGCAACAACATAGTGTAGTAAAAGTAAAATAATGCCTACATAAAAAATGTGTAACATTTGAGGATGCACTGGCCTTATATGCAACTATATGGAAGACTAAAATGGTTAAGGGGGAAGTTATTTTAAATAAAACTGCTTTCATTTGGCCCATGTTTGAGGACAGATAACAAGTCTTCGGATTGCTTTAAAAAAATAAGAATTTAAAATTTAAAAAGGATGTAAAAGCATATCACGATAGAAATTACACACATATAAATTACTGCTCTGGGGAAAATCATCGAGAACGGCTGCTTAGATTTTAGAAAATGTATATAAAACAAAAAGAAGTCAAAAGTGTCATTCAGGCGCACTTTCAGTACAATAAACCTGACAAATCAGTTTCCTGTTTTTATTGTTATAGAACACATGTACATTACCTGACCATATCCAAGCTATGTCATAGAAACAAATGTCACATGGTCCAAATGTTTGTCATCCAACAAAGAAATGTACCTCCAGATAAGGAGAATATGTAAATTAAACCTTGAGCTGCACAGCACCATAACAGAGCCTGTCATATTTAAGAACTAAATGCAAATCGTGCATTATCACCAAACACATTCACTATCCAGGAGACTGATGCCTTTTGTGTAGAAGCTGAAGGTGCTCTGCTTTTATGAGAAAGAAAAAAAAAAATCAGAAGAAAAACAGGTCTTTGACAGAAAACTTCTCTCATGACTGAAAGGGACTTGTCAATCGCACAAACAATACCCTTCTCTCACTCTGTAATTATGGGTTTCATTACTCAACTATGCACCATTCTAATGCTGTCACTACACCTCTATCTTTGTGTCCTATACACAGACAAGCTCTCGTTGAACTGTAGCCTGTCATACAGATACGTGGATGAGAAAAGACAGAGGCAGACCTGCTGAAAGCAGAATATAGGGCAACATTTTGCAATTTTTTATAATCTTCAGTTGTATTGCTAAACAAAGTATTCTGAAACTATAATGTGGAATAGCTTAATGTTAGTCTTTTTAGCTGTTGGAAAAAATATTTTAGTTTAAAGTAATGCTAAGAAATATAAAACATAAATCTATAATGGCTAAGACTATAATCCTTGAAGTCTGCTGTAACTACAGGTTGCACATAGCTCCAAGAAAATGGAGATTTTGATATTTAAGGTTTAGAAGTATTACAATACAGTCATCTAACCTTATGGTTTTGCAAAATAAATATACTAATTGTTATCCTTCTAAAAAAAAATCCAAATATGAATATATTATTAGTTGTATTGTTTATATTCTCCTGACTCCAAACCTGTCTATAAAGCTTTGTAGATGTATATGTAAAGTAAGTTTATGAGAAAGGGCTACACAATGGTGGATAGAGCTTGCATGTTGTCTTTTGGGTACTCTGACTTCGTCCCACAGTCCAAAATATGACTGTTGCATTAAATGCTGTTTTTAAATTCAGCTTAAGATTTTCATACACTGTATGATATTTTCAATCATTGTACTCAGCTACAGCTCAAACTGTATGACAAAACCGCAAGGTTTTAAAAGTTCACAGCTCACAAAGTATATTCTTACCTTGTGTGGCCCAACGCTCTGATGCAATCTAACTGCACGTAAAAACACCAAATGTTGGACTCAGCCCCGAGAGGTGGGGCCTTTCTGACTTTTCATTCTGGAAGAAGAAGAAGAACTCCATCATTGGAGGCTATCTGCTTCAACAGCAACAAAATGTATCCTCCAAAACACCTCAGGAGGGCCGACTGATTAGAGCATTGATCAACCATTCCATTGATTACAGTCATTTGTACTGTACATGTACAGTATACTAGCCAGAACCTTATGACATTAGAAGTAAGTAGTAGTAAATTTGAGGGGGCATTTTCTTGGACAGTGGCATTAGGTGCAGGAATTTGCCCTGAATCCGAAGGGTTGGTGGTACATGTCCTGGTTCTAACTTTCAACATTTTTACACTAATTAACCATTATTTTGGTCAAAGTGACCAATTTGTTTTGGTTTTCCCTTTTACCAATATAGATTGTTCAAAAACACTACCGAATTAGATTGGATGTTTACACCAAATTGGTTGGACACATAACTACCAACGAGATTGTGAAGTTCAACGAATATCTTGGGTTGTATTGAACAATCTGTTTTAAGGGTGTGTAGCTTATAAATGTTGGGGTTTTATAAAACAACACACGTCCCTTTGGAAAATGTTCCTTTTAAATAGCTTTTCACACTTTTATTGGTTGTCTCACTTTGTGTTTAAACATTAGCTGATGTTATCCTGCTTTGAATCAGTAACAACTTTTGCATAGAAGCAAACTTTCATTGTTTTCTAGTTTCCTTAAGTTATGGTTCTATCACTGATAGGAAAAAGATTACCAGTCTTGGTAAACCGAGCATACAATTCGCCCACTGTTGTCACCGTACACGAGTAAGTATTAAACGTGTAATCCCCTGTAAATCTGACTTTTTCATGTAAAACTAGTGTGTTCTCATACACATCTGACTTACTACGGTATTACAAATAATTCATGCAACCCTTTATACAAACTTTGAAAAACAATTTTTTTTTTTGCTGGCATCTTTTAAAGCAAGTTAAAACTAAACTAGGTATGCTAATGTTTTCTTGGACATGTGCATAGGGAGGCAAATGATTTGTCAATTGCATGCTTGTTGGAAATTGTAGAAAATTGTGAAAATTCATTGTTTGGTGTTGCAGATTTATAGACAGATATTAAATTATCATGAGACCACATACATTCTGTATGCATGGATGTGGTTGTAGAGGTTTAAAAAAAAATCTTATAGTCACTGAAATAATATAAATAGTCATTAGTGAATGCTGGTCATATTTGACAAGACCTTTTTTTTTACTTTGTTCCTCATAAATCATAATAGAGGCTAGTGGCAGAGTAGTCTATACAGTCTTTCATTCACTCTTTTATTCTCATATGTATGTGCCATAATGCTTTGGTGAAGGCTATTCACAGCTAATGACTGATTATAATTGAGAGGCCGGAGTATTACACAATTGAAGTCTTTCACGGGTTTTATGGATCTGGTGCTAATTAATGAAAAATAGCGGCCACATTGTCTCCCATCAAATCCAATTCTTAATTCACCAGAGTCCCAATCACCCCTTCACTGGAGCCTAACATTTTAATCATCCTACCTCTTGAGCACAAGGCCAGTCCCCTAGTCGATTACTGCAATTCAATTTAGCATATTAATTATAGCCACTGCCACAGGATATGTACTTTCTCCCAACTGGAGGTGAACCTGGCTTATGTTTTCCCACTTTAAATGAGTTTGCTTATCTTTGGCCTTGTTGAGGGTGTGTATACATCACTACTAGAGTATAGCATGGTAATTTTTTCATGATGCACCCTTCCATGTTACTATGAGCAAGCAATGAAATGGAGGAACTCCCGTTGTTAATCCTTTATTAATGGGTAAGAAAATCTATAACTCCACCAATGGAAGGTCAGTGAGTTCAGAATGGACCTGATGGTGCTGCAGATGGCCCTGAACTTTCTGTTAAAGTCAATTGTAAGATTTGGAGAGAAAAGATGCACTGGGAGCATGCTAAGGCCAGCCATTTTCTCTCATATGGGCCAAGAGCCTCAAGTAAAGAGGTTGTGATAAAGGTGAGGATCTTCCCTAACAGAGATAGACTTAGTGTTTTGCAACTATTTCCTGTCTCTAGGTTTTTGTACAGCTTAAACTCACTTAAAGAGATGTCAGATCATATTTCCCTTTGACATGTTTAATGAAGTGTTTAAGGTATAATTTTCTAGCATTCCTTATTAGTCCTGATTTATGTAAGCAGAATAGACATTGCATCCTGTATGACACAGAAAATAATTACTGACATTTTTGTTGATATTGTATATATTCTAAAAGGTATATTCAGTTGCAGTCCTTGAGGTATGGTGCCCTGCACCTTGAGATGTGTCTCTGCTTCCACACACCTGAATCAAATAGCTGAATTACCTGCTCAGTAAGCAACCAAGTTCTCCAGAGTCTTGCTAATGACCTAATTATTCAACTCAAGTGTTGAAGCAGAGAGCTATAAAGAAGGCACAGGACACTGTATTGGTGCTGGATTGAGGAATCCTGTTCTAAAGAATGTTGACTTCACTCTGTTCAGCATTCCTTCAGTGTAGCATAACATTTTCCTCTGCTCTGTCTTGGCCTCCCCCACCCTGAAACAACCACACAATTATCGGCATACTAAAGATAATACATTTATATATATTGTTCATGCTGGTGTTAGTATTTCCCATGTAAAAATGGCAGCTAAACATATTGTTTTGTGTGTGGGGGTTTTATTAGGTTTCATGATTATTAATTGGTGCTATACCATGGTCTGGTTGAATTCTCAATTCTGATTAGCTGCAGGGTGTCAATTAAAAACTGATAAAGAACACCTAGCCTGTAGTTCTAAATTATTGCACTGCTTTACTCTAAAATGATAATATCCATCGCATCCCAAAGGTGCCGTAGGGGATTTTGGAAAAACAGTTCCAGCAAGCTATATTTTTGAACATACACAACCATGCCTCTCCCTTCAGACCACCCCTCGAAACCACGCCTTTGAAACACATGAACGTGCATGCTGTCTGTCGAGGTTCACGTGCTACGTTCACAGCTAAAGCAGCAAAGGCAGCAAAAGCAGCTAGTTTTCATGCAAAGTCAATGGTTGACGAGCATCACTGTGCAGCAAAAGGTCCTGCAGCGCATCTAGAGCAGCAGGAGCAGCGTGTCCCTGATATAGGGGCTGGCAGGGAGACAGACACAGCACTGATGATGCAGAGCGCTATGATCACTCCTCTAAAACAGTTTATCAACATCTAAATTAACGTAAAATGCAGAAATCTGCCAGCAAAGCATGTTTGCTTTTATGATCCTGGTGCCTGCAGTTTGGATTACTGAACGGCTCCGACAGAAATGATATTTGAAGGCAGGATGGCAATCTGGATGAACTGACTGCACTGACAATGTTTTCAGGTGGACTTTCTCACTTCAAAATAGATTCAAACTACTTTTTACCCACTGATCGCAGCAAATATAGCTGCCATGTTACAGGCAAAGAAAGGATATGGTTGCTCCGCCCAACGCGCATCAGACACACTTTTTCCACCTCGCACTTGTACAAGCCTCAATGATGAAGCAGAGCGTGCGGTTTTGCTGCTCTGTCTACTTTGGGTGTGGACGTAACAACGTGGCTAGCTTCCAGCCATGGCATCGTGCACAAGCATTGGGGAGTTGATTCGTTCATGTTTCAGGGTACGTGCACAGGAGGGAGGGACAAGCAGCTGACCATGATTGACATGTCAGGAACCAATAGTGTACAACTTTGTGAGTAACTAAAGGCATATTTTCAGGTGAATTATGGGAAGATTTCACAAACCATCTCTCTGTCTTGTTTACATAGCCAGGCCTGCCATGCAAACACACATGAATATAAAATGCTTGTAAACAGCTGCCACTCAGGACCTATCTTTGTAGGATAGGAGCAAAATGGCAGGCAGTGCATCAAGCTGGCCAAAAGGTTCACCTGAAGACAGTCAGCATTAATTATTCCCACAGAAAAAAAAAAATCCTTGACAGAAATTGTCAGATTAGGAAAGGAACAAAACAATTATTAAAATTGGACTTGCCTTTCCAAAGTGGAGAGCATTTTGAGAGCAGAAGCAGCTTTAGTTTGACGCACAGTATGGTGGTCAAAGGTGTATTTTTGTTAGTGTAACAGTCTCAGACCTGTGTGGCTATCTTAATTAGATTCAAAGTAATGCTATAATTGTTGCATGAGGGTTAATTGTTGGAATGTGACCAGCAATGGACCCGGTTTCAAGGTACTGTCTGTTCTAGCAGTTAGTCCAGCTAGAACAGTCAATATTGTTTGATGCAGCCCGGCAGGCTTGTAAGTTGCTCACTGTTATCCTAATGTACATTTAGGGTATTCTTTTTTTTACATATAATCTAAAATTGAAACAGATAACTGGCAGTTAGATTGTCATATTTTTTGAGTAAGTAGCATGACCTGGGAGTTATCGCTGTTCCATGCACTGTGTGTAGTTACACTGAGTTTTACACAGAATCGTGAGTGTGATGTCTCTTATATTGTAAATCAAATAACAAGACACGTGAAACAATAAATCTCACATTGTATATTAATATTTAAAAAAAATATACATATTGTAGCAATAAATTACATTTTTTTACAAGTAAGGCAGTTAGGCAGTCTGAATTGATGATAATACTCATCATATTACTATCATTATTATTATGATTAGTAGTAGTAGTAGTAGTAGTCGTACTATTGTTATTAGGTTTAGTATTGTTATTAAAAAACATAACCCAATTATCTATTGTGTAATGTTATTGAGCTTCATAGAAAGATGTAATAGTATTGTTTTGGTCTATAGACAGTGCTCAACAGTGAAACAGGTCGTGAAAATAATCTTATTTCTTCTTAAAAGCATATTTCTTCACAGTTCAAAAAGCTAGCTCAGGTCTAAGTATTTTTTATTTGGACCAAGAAATTACCAGATAAGATGCATAATCCATAGCTCCAACAATATCCTCATCTTTGTGTTTAGCACATCTCTATTCTAGTGTATTACTTAGAACATTGTAGTAAAGTTGAATATTATGTGAAATTGTAAATTTGCACAATTTGCAAAGAAATGTTGTCTTGATAATTAAGAGGTAACATCTGAAATTATTAAACCCTTGCAAATTTAGAGCCTAAAATAGTTTTTATTGTCTTAAAGTTAATAAGTCAGGAAAACTATGTTCAAGCTGTTCTTGGCATTTAATGGTTGATAGTCTGATTTGTATACACAGCATCAAGATGAGTATGCCTAAAGGCAAGTCGACACCCTCCACATTGTGATGCTGCAGAGTCTGCATGATGTGAGGAGATGATAAAGTAAGTCCCCTCACAGTGGGTCTCTCCTTGCTTGATGCAGAGGACTGCCTCCCTCCTCCTGACACCCTTGCCTCATCTTTGCCCGGCTCTCCCTAGGCTCCTGGCATTCCATCGCAGACCCCTGTCAAATCCCTGAGAAGAGGCAGATGGCCTGCTTTTTCTATGTACTAATCAAGGAGGAATTTGCTCCCTCACAGACACATCACCTCTGACCCATGTGTCTAGTCACATTCATTATTCATTCTCACATAGGTAAGCTGCTGCAAAGGGTTGAGTGCAGAGTGGAGGATGTGCGGGCTGAGTTAAAGAGGATGCTGGGTGGGGTGAGAAGGGCTTGTTGTGCTATGCTCCTGCTGCCACCTTATACCGATATTCAAGTGTCCCTTAGTCCTTCATACCAGACAGAAGACCTCATGGGACATTTCAATCAAAACAACGACTTATTTTTTGTGCCTTTTTGCTTGTGCTTGCATTCTTGACACCTTCCTCATGTCTTGTTTTCTTTAGTTGTAAATAGGAAATTAACCCAGGAAAGATCAAAAGGATAAGGAAGGAATATTTTGACCAACGAGGAACTGCTTTCATGCTCTCTTATACTAAACATTTTTTGTCAGTTTAAAGTTCTACTACTTCTTTATTTCCTACTCAAATTGAGCCTCCAACTAAGTCAGTTCCAATTTTATACGTTCTAGTAACAATTTTGGACAAAACATTAGTTCCTCATTATGCAGATTATTTATTTATTTTTTTTATTGCAATGGGGTTTTTTTTGGCTGTTGGTGATGAACACTGTGAAAGTGGAAGGGTTTTTTGCTAGTATTTTTGTTCCTTTATGGGCATTTGTTATGATGCATAACCATAGCAAGTTGGTTTTGTACAGAAGCAGCTCGTTAACATCTTGAAAAAGTAATACGTATACTGCGTCTGCAAGAACCAGTTAAATTTAAAAGGATGCACTTTGGATGGAGAGTAAGAGGAAGGAAAAGAGAGAGAGGGAAATTCAAGCTGTCTCTTCCATCCATAATTATAGGAAATGCTAGATCTTTGCGACACAACTTTGATGAAAACAAAGCTTTAGCAAGAATATAGGCAATGTAGTATTATGTGTTGCACTGAAAAGTGGCTGCAGGATTATATCCCTGACTCCAGCATACCTCCAGCATAGCCAGGCTTCCTGAACTTATAAGCAGACAGATTTAAAGAATGCTAGAAAACTCAAAAGGGTGTTTTGAAATAACAGATGGTATCATCAAGGACATATCACCATATAGATACATCTGCACAGCTCAGATATTGAACTGCTGGAAGTAAGTTTTCATCTATTTTATGTGCCCAGGATGATCACCCTTCACTGAATACGTTCTTATTTTGAGTGAACTAAACAATCAGTTTTGAAGTAATGAATGTGAACGAGAGCAATGTTCACACTGACAATAATTAGCGACACACACACACACACACAGACACACACACAGCTAATGTTCACATTCAATTGATAACTACACTTTTCATTGGATAACGTCACGTTTTACAGACAGACCAGCATGTTTACTGCTAGTACTAGTTTGCACAAAATCAGACTCAACTACTGATATTTCTGATACTTAGCAGTGGTTTACATTATGTTTTAACTTCAGAATTCAATCTTTTACAAATAATTAATCAATTCAGTTTAATTCAATTCAGTTTATTGATATAGTGCCAAATGATGGCATTTCCAGTTTATAAAGATTTTTTTTATTGCACCACAGTGGAAATAGTTGTTATTGAAAACCTCCATCTGCAGTAAGAGGGGCAATTCTCACTGATGGATGACTAATAAAACTAAAGGGCATACATTTATAAAGGAATTAAAAATGGAATAAATGTGTCGGGTGTACCGTCAAGCAAGGGGGTAATTAGGCATTCTCAAAAACACAAGCAGAAAAAAACTCAAAGGAACAATTTATATTTAACCTTTTAATAATAATAATAATGAGACAAGAAGTAACTTTTCTCTAAGTTACATACCGTGAAAGTAATAAACATACAGAAAAGTCAATGCATCATCTTGTAGACACATTTAAGCACAATGAAAAAAAAGGCTTTATTATGAATGCATTAAAAAAGAATAAATTATTTCTGTTGTTCAACCAAACCTTATCTGAAAACTACAATTTTATGAATAACAATCTTTTCTTTAAAATTACATTTCATGCTAGGGAACAGCTGCAACCTGTAGTTCTGTCAAATATTATATTTACTTGGATTTTTACAATGGAATTTCTCAGCATTCAACTCCTAATTTGCTCTAATATTGATTTTTCTTTTACAATGATTTTAACAATAATAAATATTTAGTATGATTACAAACTATTTTAGTTAAGTCAGTTATACATGGGATTCAAAATTTGCAGTTGTCAAAACTAAAATTCAGCAAATGCAGAGAGAACTGTTTTAATGTTATCTTGTCAGATTTAAACAAGTTATGGCAACTCTACACATTCGGCAAAATAACAGGAAAAATACATTGCACTGATTTAATTAAATTAATTTGAGACTATTTATGTGGGTTATTTAATGCACATAATTAATCACTGCGTGGTACAACACATGTATATGTATACAACATTAGCAACCTGTAAATACCTTATTTGTTTTTAAGAAAATTAAAAGAAAAAAATGTCTTCAAACTTGATTTAAGACACATTTTGAATAACCTCTTCGAGCAACCAGCCACCTAGAAATTTTACACCTTCTAATGTTTTGTTCCGGCTACTTTCAGATCATGTTAGATTTGAGGTTTAAGCGTCTGTGAGAACATCAATATGTTTTTTAATCATCGCACCGAGGGGAAGATGAAATGGGTATGGAGTGCATACAGTAAAAATCAATAAGTAGAATGCAATAAGGGCAGCCAAGTACTAGAGGAAAAATGTGATCACACTTTTCAAAGGCTAATTCCATATTACATTCATGTTACCACACTAATCAATTTAGATTCACCCATCAAGCTCAGTAAGATCATTAGGAAGCAATTTTCATTTTGCCTGAGACTCCATTAGTTGCTCGAGTAACATTGAACTCTAAATTGCTGCACTCAGAATGCATCTGGACTGATTTCTGAACAATAAGAAGCAAGCAGAATTACATGCAACTGCATCATTAGATTTAAAAACACATTCTCAGATGCAGCCACTTATGATGCAGACACATCAAGCAAACATCTTCACATTAGCACCAAGTTTGCTTGTCATTCCAATTGCTTCCTTTATTGATGTTTAGACCGGCTTTGAGCCCCATTTTGCTCCTACACATCTTAATAGATGGAAATAGCAGCATGTACGCTCCACTGAGCATTACAGGAAGTGACTTTCAGCTACCTTACACAAGGTGGGAAAATCAGTGGGGAGCAAGCCATTATGGCAATGTTGTGGTTCATTTGAGTGCCATGCACTGTGCAAGAAAACATGATCTTTCAAAATGGCCAGGGGATTCTGCACAGCAGGGTCGCTGGGGAGAAGCTGCCCCGTAAATTACAACTAATTACAGCTTCGATTTAGCTGAAATCCAGCCGGCTCATGCCCACATTTCCACCAAGAAACAGGAGGGATTTCTTCCTATTCCACTTAAATCTCTATGTCCATGAGCAGTAAGGCACTGTCAAATGAGCTTTACAAAATTATTTTAAATATTGTGTTGCACATCAGGAGCTTATATACAGAAAATAATCCATTAAATTACAATTGTCTCATCACTAATAATATGAAAAAAAAGTTTTCATAGCAACCACTTACAGTCTTTTTTATTAAATCACTTAAGCATATCTTGTTACTGTAACACAAGTATTTCATGTTAGGAGGGTAGGACATGAAACAATCCATGCATTTGTTACTTCAAGGCTGGACTAATGGAGCCTAGGCAGAAGTTAAACTGAGTAAACTGATTACTCGCCTTGATCCGCCTACAGTACTACACAGCCAATCAGCTTTGAACCACACCTCCACGAAAGCCAATCAGCATCCAAAGTTCATCTTAAAAGGACTACGATCCGCACTGTCTGCTACCTAGTGCAGAGGTGGTGGATGTGCTGAAATTCTTTACTATCAGGAAGTTCAGAAACTGTAGTTAAAATCTTTCAGCTGATCCAAAGTGCTACAGCCAGAGTTCTGATAAAAATTAAAAAGAGAGATCATATCTCTCCTATCCCAGCTTCTCTTCATTGGCTTCCTGTTAAATCCAGAATAGAATTTAAAATATGGGGCGCGTTTGTAAAGTTAAGCAGTCAAAAATTAGGAGCAATCTTTAGCGTGTTTTAAGGGAAAAATTTTATTTTCCAAGTCATTTATTCACCATGTCTTTTATTCATTTATAAAAATATTACTTTGTTAAATAAATATTTAGCTTGGAGCTGAATATTTAATTTACAAATTAAATATTTTGTCAATTAAATAAATATTTAGAGATTATAGAGAAGTTTACTGTGGTAGTTCACTTCTGCTTTTTGGCAAGTGAATTTGCATATTTGCTTAATATTTAGCTAGCTTAGTGCTAGCTAAATATTTCATTTGTTCAATAAATATTTAATTTGGAGCTAAATATTTATTTTAAAAATATTTATTTAAGAAATTAAATATTTACGTTCGAGTTAAATATTTATTTAACAAACTAAATATTTAGGTAGTAGCTAAATATTTATTCTAAAAACTAAATATTTATTCTAAAAACTAAATATCTAATTTGCAAACTATATATTTAGTTCGGAGCTAAATATTTATTTAAAAAACTAAATATTTAGTTTGGAGTTAAATATTTATTTAAAAAATAAAACATATATTCAAATATAAAACTTTCTTTTTTGATAAAGCTAATAGTTAGAGTGGCACAGGAAAGCTAGTTAGAAAACCTTCAAGGACAACTGAGAAGTTTCCTCCAAAGACAGTTTTGTGTATTTCCTCTAGCCAGCCACATTAATAGTAGGCACCTGTACCATTAAGTTTTTCTCAGTTTATTTATATAGAGCCAATTCACAACACATGTAATCTCTGGACACTTTATGGAGACAACTCAACTAAATCATACTGTCAGATTGGTTCAAAGTTTTCTCTCTAAGGAAAACCAGCAGATTGCATCAACTCATTGACTTGAAATCACTCCCTGGAAAGAAATCCCTCACAAAATGAAAAGAAAAGTGAAAAAAAAAAAAAAGTGATGTGCAACTTCTCACATCTTTTTTTTTTTTTTATGTTCACCAGTAAAAGACAGGCATGGGTATTTTGAAGCATTTTCTCATAATATCCAGATTTCACAGAGACATTTTGTCAGCACACCACAGGAATTTTTGATACAACTGACGGAAAACTAGCCATACATAGGTACCACTGGGTCACCAGCAAGTAAAGCACAATGGCACACAATGATCAGAAATTTCAACCAGCTACTCTCAAGTTGTAGGAAAAGATTCTACAGTCTATGCCATTGTCACCCCCCCTGGGTCTTTCATTCTATAGGAAAAAACAGATTATGCACACAACACAAGCTGTGATCTACAGTACACGATGATAACATTGGATGATGTTTACAAGGATCTTCTAGTAATAAAAAAGCCCTGAAGTAACAAACACTTTGAATGATAAAAGCAGGCTGAGGTGATGGCTTTTACTTGATTTCGACTAAGGTACAAAGAAAGAGAAATTGCAATTATCAGAAAAAATGCCTTTGCTTCTTTTTTCCTAGAATGTATCATAGCTGCAGATGAACATGATTATATGTTTGGTTTCTTTTATAGCCAATAATGAAAAACTCACCAGAGCCGATACTGACCATAAATCCACCCAGCCAACCACCTTGGCTTTGTTAAAGATTATCTCCAAGAAATCATTTATTTTTTGTTACCATGGAAACCAAAAACAAAGCATCTGTCACCTATTTTTTCTTGTCTCTTCTATTTTTTTTTTTTTTTTTTTTTACTTGCCAGACTACTATTATTAAAAACAAGAAAACAAAGGGAACAAAAAACAACAAATTGCATGCCACCAGACTCACTTGACATGTCAAAGGAATGATTTTCTCCTTGTTCCTCTACCAGGCCTGTCTCTGGTATCAGGATATTGCTCTTCCATCAATTAAATATTAATTTTGCGTGCTTGAAGATGGAAACTATAGTACCATCTGCTGCATTTTAAAAGTGAGTGAGGTGTTCAGGTTTATCAGTGCGGGTGGAAAGTAAGGTGCAGGATAACACCTCAGACAGTCGTAAGCTATTCACATGGTCTGTTTCATCCTTTTTATATTGCTCTAGAGTGGTAGTTTCGCTCCGTAGCCTCTCTGTTTTGTCAGGAGTACATATTCAATAAACAATTCTCCTTTATCACTGTTTTAATAAACTTGTTATTTTGTTCTTAACCTAAGCATGATTTGGGGGTTGGACAATGTGAGATTAGATTTTTTTTGCATGAAAATGAGCATCTCAGAATTTACATGATTCCTCTTCTCATCAGTGACAAGGGAAACAGCACTAACCAGCCGCACGCAGTCTACACTTGTGAAGGGCGCAGTTAGGTACTTGCATTCAACACGGGCCAGAGCAGGTTGAAAAAATGTTTTTCAAGCAATTTAACAAAACTAAAATATACTTTGCAATAGAATTGAAACAGCGGTTTAAATTCTGTTGTAAAGTACGCACATGGCCTGTTTAATTCTTTTAATATTGCTATTCCAGGGAAAAATAAAACCCTAAAAGAACTGTATAATCCCAGTATTTTTGCAAGTAAAATCGTTACAGTCCTGAGAAAGTGAGAAACATGTCTTAAGTAAATGGAGCAGCTGTTAGTCAGTGTTAAGATGATGTGTGGAAGTTCTTAAATTACAGCTTCTACATTTATAAAGTGTATGTTCCCACAAATAATTAGCAAATCCCAGAAACATTTAGTCTTCGGTGACCACTTTTTCTGAGCTGTCACTGAATCGCTGGCTCTGCGCCATCATCTCTCTGTGTTCGTGGTTTTAGCTATTGCGTGCGCCATGTGCTGATACGTATGTGTACACCTGGAAACTGGTCCTTATTTATATTTGGTAAGTAACGAATAACTAATCTGTTTCACACATCAAAGCGTAACACATCACCGTCTTTTACAAACTAACTAGTTGCTGAGCTAATACTGGAAAATAAATGTATTTAACACTCAAGAAAATTTTTTATTTCTATTTCACCTTTTACAGATCTTCAAATATCAAAGTTATAATAAAAAGCAATAAAAAATAAAACATTAAGCAAATACCTGTCTGAATAAGAATTTCTTTAGTTGTTTCTTAGTTTCTACAGTGTGGGAGAGCAGTCCGGAGCTTTGGAGCAAAGACCTGAATGCACGGTCTCTAAGGGTTTTCAAACAGGTTTGTGGTATCACAGACAGCATTCAACTAGAAGACCTCAGTCTCCTAAGATAGTCTTCAAATCATATATTATAGGCCTCACTGTTGTTTTATTGACTTCCCATTTCAATCTCAAAGTTGTCCTTCTACTCCAACATTCCTGTTACTCATCTCCATCTTCTCTAACTTGTGCACATTTCCTCGTCTTGCTCTACTGGGGACTAGTATTTTCGAAAAAGTACACAGCCAGCGAACAGCGAATGAAAGATTCCACAAGTAAAAAAGTGAGAGAGACATTTCATTTTTTTTTTATCTTGGCATACAGTCAAACCCTAAAATAGTGATGACTAATGAGAGATTGCTATGTCCAAATATTCTTTATTTAGCCATGCAAACAAACCTTTCACTTTATCATCTAAAGACATATGAGGCAATTGCACAACATATGGTAACATACCGAGAGTGTGCAATCACTTATTTTGCAAAGATTTCTGAACATTAGATATCTTTACAATACAATTTTTTTTTTTTACTTACCTACAGTGTATGATAAGCCTTCTGCATTCTGAATTATGTGTTTCAGCCATTTTGCAGGGTAACAAGACATAATTAAACCTTGATTTCAAGTTCTCAGAAGGTTATAAAAAGATATATAGGAATATATTCTTTTTGTTTTTTTTTTTACTCACATTGTTAAATCTACACCAACCCCTAACTCTTTGTGCTGTTCTATTTCAATTTTTAACAAAAAACTCCAATTGCATATGTTTAACTATTCTCCCATCTTTTAATTTTCTGACTTGAGCAGCAGCACATTATAAATGAGGATAGTTTTGTCTCTTAGGCCTGGCACACACTAACCCTATATTTTGTTTACACTTACTGTCTAAATATTTGTTTACACTTACTGTCTAAATGCATCCCTTCAGGTTGGAGGAGAGTCCTTGCCTCAAGTGCAGGAGTTCAAGTATCTTGGGTTCCTGTTCACAAGTGAGGGAAGAATGGAGCGGAAGATTGATAGACGGATCGGTGCGGCCGCTGCAATAGTGCGGAGGCTGCACCGGTCTGTCGTGGTGAAGAGAGAGCTGAGCGAAAAGGCAAAGCTCTCAATTTACCGTTCGGTCTACATTCCTACCCTCAGCTATAGTCATGAAATCTGTATCATGACCGAAAGAACGAGATCCCGGATACAAGCGGCTGAAATTAGCTTCCTTCCGCAGGGTGGCTGGGCTCTCCCTTAGAGATAGGGTTAGGAGCTCGGTCATTCAGGAGAGGCTCAGTGTAGAGCCGGTTCTCCTCCACATCAAGAGGAGTCAGTTGAGGTGGCTCGGACATCTTCTTCGGATGCCCCCTGGACGCCTCCCTCGGGAGGTGTTCCAGGCACGTCCCACTGGGAGGAGGCCCAGGGGACGACCCAGGACACGCTGGAGAGACTATGTCTCTCGGCTGGCCTGGGAGCGTCTAGGGCTTCCCCCAACAGAGCTGGAGGAGGTGTCAGCAGAGAGGGAAGTCTGGGAGTCTCTGCTTAGTCTGCTGCCCCCACGACCTGGTTCCGGATAAAGCGGGAGACGACGAGTATGTGTCGAAATGCAAAGATTGTTTTTTTAATGGGTTTAAATATTGAGTTCAAACAAAAAAAGTTTAGTGGTTATGGTGTATCTTTGTACAGTGATATCCATTGATTTTCAGAACAATGAGACCAAGGCACACTCTGCAGAGGCCCACTCAGTTTTTCTGGGAGGCCTCTGCAGACTTGAGGGGAAATTAATTCTCATCAAATATTACCAATTATAATTAGATAGTGAGCTAAAAAAAAAAAAAAACAAAGAAAATTTCTTTAGTTGCCCTGCTCAATCTGCATGTCTTTCAATGTGACAAAAACTTTTCTCCTAAATACTAAACTTTTGGCAGCCTTCAGGTAGATATTGCAATTTCACACATTTTTCATTTAACATTGTCGCTGTGATGTTGACAGGAATCACTGTATAAGCATTTTTCCATCAGTTTGTATGGCAACAAACAGTAGTCTGGTTTGGCCAGTTGTTGTCATTGCATGAAATATGTTGATTGTTCATCCCTCAGCTTTGGATTTTTTTTTTCCTTAAATAAATAATTACAAGTGTATAATCCATGGGCAAAAATATTAGAAACTCCATAACTCGTTTTTCAATGCCACTGAGCTGCCACACATCATTTGACACAAATAAATTAGTTAGAATTGTCTTTTTGTTTCAAAAAATAATGTTTAAAAAGTTACAAAATGATATGCTTTAAGAGAATAAAGCAAAACATACTTCATCACCAGTGAACACGGGTAGTGCCTTCTGAATCAGAGGGTGTGGCTTAAAAGCCCCTTTTGTAGAAAGTAATATTCAAATTAAAACTACTTGTCCACTGGAAAAAAAAGAGTTCTGAATGTTTTTTGTTTCATATGGTAAAGTATTAATGGTTTTCTTGTATTCTTTAGGACAAGGTTTTGTTTCTCACAGCTTGAGCCATACCCAGAATGATTTGTTTTCTAGTATTATTTATTTTCAGTGTATTTGATTTTAGATATAACTACGTGATGGGAATTCTAATGGACAAAGAAAACAAAAAAACAGGTTTATTCTATCTGAAATTTAGAAATTTCCTTTTTAAATGTACATAAACAAAACAGTGTAATGAGGTCTTTATTAGTTTAATGTTGATATTTTCTGTTACAGAATATCAAAAGATATGCTGTTTTAAAAATAAGAGTGGTAAAAGTTTTAGCAAACATTTTAGGTTAAAACATACTTTTTTTTAACAATTTGTTGCTTTAATTCTTTCAATAAGAGTTAAGTGCTGTCATGAAACAACATTTGTAAGGAAGTGAAACAAGATACTGAGAGAACAAATAAAACAGGTGGGGGGATATGGTGGGCACATCTGTGTTAGAAGACGGTTCAGCATGGAGACACAAAAGTAGTGTGCTGTGATAGGCTCCTAGGGGAGGGGCAACTAATTCTACATCCCTGTTGCATGTTTGCAAATAGGTGTGGAGGCTAAAAATGATCATTACAATCGTTAAATCAATCTGACAAGTGACAGCAGTCATGTTGGGGCTGAATTCTGTCCAGTGTCTATGGGATTAAGGAGCAATGTGGATTCTCTGTCGGTAATTTTTCAAGACAAATAGCAGGGCTCCCCAGACACAGCCCTCTTCAAGGCAGCAGGCAGCCTGCACTAATTAGCAAGGGAGGTGTGAAGGAGAAATCATTACTTTATCTACACACTGTGCCCTACATACTCTCTCTTCCCCCACAGACACCGTTCTGGCCACTTCCCATCCATCGTCTCTCAACCATCTGCAGCAAGGTGTGATGCATGGGCATGTTCAAGTGCTCACATGGGTTTATGAGGAATATGTTCTTACCCAGTAACAATGATCACTGCATTTGAATTCAAAATGAAGGGCAAAAGAAAAGTTTTAGGGAAATGCGTGATGAAATATAATTTAACCTCATTGTTTTTTCATTCTATAGAGATTTTATGTGACAAATTAATTGCAGATGAGTAATATTGGTTTACAAAGGTATTTGCGAATAAAAATCCCAGTATTTTTTGAATTTGAATCTCTACTTACATATGTTTGTATCAAATTGTCACTCTGCATTTTTATTTCCTTTCACATAGGCCACACAAGGACTGCAATAACCAGAAAAATAACTAAAAGCTGATACTAACTCTAGAGAGAGCCCAACCAATGGTTGTAAGGTTGTGCTTTTACCACCACCAGTTTAGTATGCTTGTGTATGTCATAGGGAGTTTTACCTGCAGCAAAGACATGCTGCAAAAGACTTGAAACCCAGGCCAAGGTTTACATTTCAGCATGACTGTGTCTATAAACATACATTTAAGTTATGATAGAATGTTTAAGACCAAATAATTTTCTTTAATTGGAATTTCCTAGTCAAAATCTATAACTAAATCAGTTGAGAATATTTCCCGTGATTAGAAAAAATGCTGTTAACAGCAGCTATGTTGCAAAGGAACGACAAATCAACAGTGTTTCTGCAATGTATTGACTGTGGAGTGTTGAGCATAATCCCTCTGGCATTTTATTTTTACAATTTTGTAAAAAAATATATTTTTTGTTTTTCTGAAAAAAAAAAAATAAATAATCAAAAAGTGCAGTTGTGAATTGTTTCAAAAAGCATGAATGCTTTTGCAAAAAGCTATATCTAATATTGGGAAGGTAAAGGTAGAGGACTAGGGTATTTATTGTAGACTCAGATGAAGTAATGACGAGTTTGTGTAAGCAAATGAAACAAGAGCCATCTACTGCAAGGTGTGGAAAGCTCACTGTTATGATTCTATGGGTGTAGTTACAGTGGCATGGTTTCTGATTGACTGTTTGAGCCAACAGGACCTTTAAAGAACCGCCGGACCTTCTGTATGAGGCCTTTGAAGTGCTGATCAGCCACCCTCCGAACCTTAGCTGGGCTCCCAGCAACGTGAATCATAAGCACTTTAACACTGGGAAGTGCTTGCAGTCTGAACCATCAAGTAGCACACAAAACAGTTACACTCTGTAACATTAATTAGCTTGTACAGCCAGAGGTCAATCATCACTGAATCCACCTGTGCTCTCTCACTCTCTCATTTTTAAGAATATGTTCATAAGAAGTTCAACAAGAAGGTACATAACCTCTGTAGGTTGATCCTATAAGTAGTCCACCACAGGCTTAACAGGAAGAGTGCGTCATCCAACCAGCCTGATTTAAGGCTGGATGCCACAAGTAAAGTGATGCACTTAGTATACGCAGGCCACTATCTCTTCAGGAACATCTTGAATATTTAACAATGACTGAATTTTACATACAAGCTTTTAAAGAGCGATATTTATTTTATGGGGACAGAATGCATAAAAGTAGCAAAAATTGAAACCTGTTACTTCTCCCCCTATTTTCAGAGATACCCTTTTATCGAGCAGTGTTTACTGTACCAACAGAATGCACTCACAGATATGTTTTGCTAAATGCATGGAGGTTGGGAAAAAAAAGGTTGCTGATGAAGGCCACTAATTTAGCAAAGGTTTCCTTTATTTTTCAAATACAGGTTTAGATGTGCAGAAAAGAAGAAACAAAATCCATTCAAGCACTTCTCTAAAACGCAGTCATTATCACTACCAGCTCAAAACAGGAAGGGCAAAGAATAAATAAAACAGCGTTCTAAAGTGGTGCACAGAAATCTAACATTCATGGGTGGCTTACGAGAGCATCCAAGGCAAATCATAGCATTCCACATAAATCCCCCTGAAGTACTCACCCACTCAGTCCCCACCCATGAAGGAAAAAAGACCTTTCAGCACATATTCATAAAGGTTCTTTAATGGCTTCCAGAGGGACATGGGGCCTTCTCCTCAGACAGAGACATTTCACAGACCCACAGGCAGAATCAGGAAGAGCCCAGAGAAAAATCAAGCATGAGGGGGAGAGAAAGATAGTGAGACAGAAAAGGGGGAATAAAGTCAAAGTAAGACAGAGGGAGGGGATGTCTTCATCATGAGTGGAATAGGAATGATGCCCCACTGGGGTCTATTAGTGTGCCTTTACACACAATGGCAGCCTCACCAATTTCCAAGTGAGGTAACAATGAAAAGCTCCTGGTTTATCATTATAGGAATACAGAAACAAGACAAACATAATCTATTTTGACGCCGAAAGAAATAAAACATGTTCTCGCCTTGAAGTGAGAGATGTCCACTTTGGTTTCAAATAGTATAACCACGTAATAAATTTTATCGGAATATATTTAAGATCATATGACACCTCAGAGTTAAATTCCCACTTTTTTAAAGCACTTTCCCTTTTTTTATTATCTGTTTAACTACTTATTTGGATCATATAATCTATGATGGACAATATTTTATTTAGGTGTTCACTTTCTAGTTTAAAAAACAGCTAATTTTGTAGAAGAGTGGTCAACCAAACACATAAGTGCTTCCTATACATTTATAGGAGCTCCACTTAGGGATCAGTGTTTGAGCCCCATTGTCAAAATGCTATTTTAGGGTTAGGTATTAGGTTTAGAACTAAGGTGTAAATTGAGTTTAGGCTGCAATTTGAGTTAGGTATATCCCCATAATGGTTAGGTTTAGGCTAATGGGCAAGGTTAGACTGAAAAAAAATATTAGAAATGAATGGAGGTCACAGGAGAGTCCCAAATAAAATAGTGTGTGTGTGTGTGTGTGTGTGTGTGTGTGTGTGTGTGTGTGTGTGTGTGTGTGTGTGAGTGTGTGGGTGTGTGCACATACAATATGGGCAGAACCCTGCATGTCACTACAGAGTACAGAGAATAAATACCCGGCTGGTATTTAATTTACTGAGGTCATGCATGCCGCAGAGTGCTGCCATTGGCGTGTTCTTAGGGCTGCCAAGGGCCTCACCGTGAGGCGATTCCCTATAGCGCTGCCTTTACATGCAATATATAAGCCACATTTGGCTATAAGCTACTGATTTTTGCTGAACTGTCCCACACTAAACCTATAGCGGGAACTCTACATATCACCCCTAGAGAAGGGAACAAAGAAGAACGGTAGCTCTCGTTAGCTTGTTGGCTCTTAAGAGCTTCTAATGAAAGATGGAAATTCATCAGCTCTTTATTTCTGCTCTGCAGGACTTGCATACAGTCTCTTCTTTGGTTTGACCACTTTAATGCAGCAAATAAATGTAATGTCAAATGTCTGCCTGATCAAGTATGTGCTTGTACTAAATGAAAATTGACCCTTTCTTCTATGATTTCCAACACCTGGTGGTTAGGAACAATCTACTGTATAGCGAAGCCCAGGGGGGATGGCATCCCCCTTCTTAAAAAAAATCTTAAAAATCATCCCCCTTCTTAAATGTCCATCCGCCCATACCATCACCTGTGAAATTTTATTACCAAATGTGTAAAAATTCTACTATAGGCTGTGTTAACAGTAATGGCATAATTAGCCCTTTCAACATTTGGTGGGCCGTGGGCTTACGCAGAGCCTGAGCAAAATGAATAAACTCAAATAAGTGGCCTACCATGACTATGAAGCTGATCCCAGTGGGAAATGTATCCTCTGCATTTGTCCCTAACTGTGTAGGGGCAGAGATAGCCATGCCAGTCCAGGGACTGACTGCAGTTCTACTGAAAGGTGCCTTGGTCAAGGTCAGTGACCGGCTTTAGGTTAACAGACAATCTTAATCAGGCTATGTATGCTTCCAAAAAAAAAAAAATTCTACCATTCCCCTTCTTTTTTTTTTTTTTTTTTTGCAACTTACCAGTTCAAAGTGTGGGGGAAAAGGGGAAAAGTAGCGTCTTATAGTCCAGAAAATACGGTATAGTAAAATTTTATTTTATGGTGTATATGATTTGGGATGAAAGACATGTTCATATAAAACAGTAACCTTAAATGACATTTAGTTTGATCCGATGCCCTATTTTCTTAATTACTACATTACAATTTTATTTAATTCATAGGGCTCATTTAGATAAAAAAATCACAAATAAATTCACACTCACTAAAAAATTTAGTTAGTGTGATTTCAAGGATTTTCACACTCCCGCTGGGTAGAGGACAGAAAAGAAAACCTAGATAGACAGTTTGGATAAGATTGGACTAATATTGTTAAAGTTCTTTTAATGTCTACTGTAAATGTGAGGTTATGCCGGATTGAAAAATCGGATTCCCTATAACCTGGCCACAAACCTGGCATTTGGCTCGAGCTCAAGCCATATGCCAGGTTTGTGTTGCATAGTAGGATTCTATAGTAAACAACTGAATAAACAATGGTGGAGCATTATTTTAACAAAGTAACTTTTAAGAAATTTTGCCAGAATCATTCAGTATGTTGTTCAGTAGTTTTACCAGAAATAATAAAGAGAAACTCACTAAATTATAATTGTATTATCTGTATTTTCTACATTACACAGCAGTTGCACTCTGTGTTTACAATTGGTAATCCCATCTGGGACACATCTGGATAATAAATAGGCTGAACGTTCCTGTGTGATTTGAAGATAAAGGTTTTGTTTCACATGTGCATCAGTTTTCAGTTAGATAAAAGGAGCAGAATTGCCAAAATGCCATAAGAGAAGAAACTCATCTGAGCAATTTAAATAATCCATATTTGTGAAACTTTAACAGTTTTTTTTTATTATTATTTGGTTTCTGGTTTAGATGGCAAACTAACCATTGAACTTCCGGTTTATGATTTGAAAAACGTCCAAAGGGCACAAACTCTGCCCATGAAGAATTGCTGTTTGAGAGAAGATGATCCTGTCCTATGAAATTAAGCTTATGTAGGTAATGTGAATTACCCTCATAATTTATTGCTGAAGTGTGCCAAAATGCAATTAGTATCAGTTAAAGGTAATGGCTTGAAAAAAAAACAAATTACCCGTTATATCTCTTGAAAACTTCGACTGTGATCTACACTACCACAATTCAATGTTGTCATTATCTTACCCGCATGCTCTTCCAACCTCTGAGTCTGTCTCTAAGCACTATGCTCCATGATCAGGGGAGACGGCTTTAAGAAACTTATGGTAAAAACAGTGACCAGACCAGGGTTAATCAGTTAAATCTAAACATTTGCAGTCTTCATTTATTTATTTAAAAAAGTGTCATAGATTAAGCTTTCAGTGTCTTATACAAACACAAATGTACGATCAATTTTAAGGGCCACATATATTTTTTGAGGAAAGCAAGGGATAAATACGTTTACAAGAAAGAAAATTCCTGAAAAAAGTCAGGAGATAAGAAAGTGGTAATGTTGCAAGAATTAAGTAGTTAGATTACAAAAAAAAACATAATGAGAGTAAAGTAACATCAGATGAGTACAGTAGCAATACAGTCATCTGCAGAATTAGTTTGGAATTTTGGCAATGTTCTATGATGGAGTATAAGGGCCAGGCTATAGATTTTATTTCAAACTGCGAGAAAAGATCTTAAGATTCAGCGAATAAAGCCAAAGGAATACAGCAATAAACTTGAAATATAACTAAAATACAATGTTATTAGGAATAAAAAGTATATTATCAGATTATGTGCCTCTTGTACTTAATAAGTGTCTATGAGTCTTAAAGCGGATCTGCATGATCCAACTTGCTCTAACTTATCGCTGCATAAGGCCAACCCACCCAATGAGGCGTCAATGGCTACATTCACACAACAGCCTGAAGTGACACAAATACGATTTTTTTTGCCCATACGCAACCTGCATCTGATCTTTTCATGGCAGTTTGAAAAACACAGATCCAATTTTTTACAATGCGAGCCAGGCCAATTGGCTCTATGGTCCTGAATCCATTACGAATCTGATCTTTTGAAATGCGACCTGTGTGTGAACGACCAGGTCACATTTAACCAACCTGAATGCGGAGAGCAGTCTTTTTTTTAACCATCTTGAAAAGATTGAGTTTTTTAAGGTTCGGAAAGATAGCTAGACAAGCTCCAGCACTACCATCCATGTTTACTTCCGTAAACACAGAGCACGCTTGCTTGTGACATCATTCTTCTGCATGAATGAATGTGATAAATGTGTATGTGATCTCCTGTATGAATGTAGTTCATACAGGAGATCACATACAAGTCGCATATATTTGGAAATGTGAACAGCAATGCAAGAAAAGTCAAAGGTTAATACATGTTCTGGATTTGTTTCTTTTGGTTGACTGCAGAAAAGGATGATTTAAAAAAAAAAAAAAAACATTTTATTAATGCTCTTTTAACATTCTGTGACTGTTCCTGAGGGAATAGTTAAAATAAAGACTACCCAGCTTCTGGGAGCTTTTTTAAAAACTGATGCTGGTCATATTTTCATATTTTGGTAAGCAAATGTAATGAGCATACGAGGAAAAACATAAGCTTTCTGTCATCTTAGAGTTTTTTTTAAGCTTTATAAAAGCTTGGGGTACCTTACTGTCACCATTTGTTTCTTGTTAGATTGCTTTACACCACACTAAATACATGAAATGTTCAAATATCATCAAAAAACAACTTGTTTTACTGAAGCCCCTTTCCTTAACTTTGACAGACGTGTAACTTCTTTTGATCTCACTTTGGAAAAGGTGAGATGTCTACAGTGATTAGTAGCTTAGAATTCCAGGCCTTCCGCAGGAAAACTAATGTCCTTTCTTTTGAGATACTCCATGCCTGGTATCTCAAGGTTTGCTGTGAACTCAGAGAGAAATGTTGCAGAGCGGTTGTTTTTGGCAAGAATCAGTTCTGAGAGGTCCACCTACTTTTGATTGGTCTGCAGGTTCTGATCCTAAACAGGGTTTCAGGAATACTTGGCTTTAGCAGCGGGTGAGGAATGAAGCCCAGTTAGCCATGTTGCCTTTTTCTCCCTGATGTGTCTGTCCTGAGAGAGAACATGGCGAGGAGAATTAGGCAAGCATGAAACAGCTGCTTTCCAACCACGCATGGTGGGGGGGCAGGATTGCATGTCCCTGTGGGAGTGTCTTCTGAGGGGAATTTGTAGCAATTTGAAGAGGAGAGTAAAAATGTTTCGCCATCAATGTTCAAAGTTACACAGCATGGACATTATTATGCAATGTCCATAATTAATAACTAATAATTATCATGGCTTATGACAGAACATATGCATAATGTTATATTTAATTTGGTGCATATGACACAAAATAATATAGGATCTAGGATAGCCAGTACCCAAGTGTCTAACATTTTCTAAAAAAAACAACAAAAGAATGCAATAAGAAAATTGTTAAATTTCGAGTCTGAAATAGCTTGGCATTTTAAAACACTTTCAGAACATTAGTAAGCCTTTCAATGAAACAGCATGATGGTCCTATGATCACACCTGATAGTCGGTTAATTTTTCTTAGATTTGAAAGTCTCAGTCTGACTCATTAAAACATTAGTCATTGTGGGTTTTCCTTTGGATTTTACCACTTGAATTCTAGCAGTTTCTATTTTGTCAGGCTTGGACCTTCTTGTTTCTAAATTGGATTCCTTTCATCTTAAGGTGTAGGTTTCAGTTGACATCCTTAACATCTTTGGATCCATTTAATTCATAAAACAGATGATCCATTGCAAATATTCTGTTTGCATCTTTTGGACTAGAAAAAAAATGAAATAAATTTTTCTAATTTTTAAACCAGTTACCTTAAAAATACAGCTCGCTGCAAAAAAAAAAAGCTTAATTGTAGAGCTGCTGCCACTTTCATACTCGAAGTAACATAAATATAATCAGACCTGCAAGAGCTCGTCCAGGACAACTGTGGTTAATTAAAACAACTTCGATATTTGCATTTGGTGAGATGTGATACTAAAATAAAAACCCATTTGAGTAACTCTATTCCTCTGAGATCTCCATTCAAACAATATCGCTATAAAGAAGTTCAGAGGGCTCTGCTTCTTCAAAATAAGATATTACAAGACCTTCATGACCAACTTTTAAAACATAAGTTCAGTTTGTGTTTATATTTTCCCTGTTTATGAAACTTTGTGAGGGTCTGAGATAAACTTTACTACTACTTTTTGTCTGGAAAAACAGTGCTGTTTCTTTTTACATAATTACAAGCAGTACTTCAGTTAAGGGGGGATGAGGGGGGATGGCATCCCCCTTCTTAAATGACCATCCCCCCATACAATACTCTGTGACATTTTATCACTGAACATGTACATTTCTATTACATATTCACAGTAATGGCAATAATATTGCCCTTTCAACATTTGGCAGGCTGTGCGCTTACGAGTAGCCTGACCAAATTACGGTGGCCCAGAGGGTACATGTGCTTTCATTTTCCACCTCAGTGGCGCAACCAGCGCAGCAGGTGACGGTGTTCTGAAAAGCATTACAGCCAATCGACAAAGACAACACGATTTGAGGGATTGTAAAAATAGGGAGGGGAGGGAACCTTCCGCAAGTTCCAGGTTCGAAGTTGCCGAGATCTCCCTCCCCTGCTTAGTTTGAGAAATAATGTGTTTACAAACATAATGTGTTTGCCTGCTCTCTGTGATTGTCGTATGAATTTCATAAGTCTGGGACAATAAATGTGAAAATAAGGAGGAGAGGGAGTCTTCGGCAGGTTCCAGGTTCTAAGTCTAACAAATAAAATGTCAGAAATTTTCTAGAATGGTGTTGATAGCAAAATCAGAAGTTGGCATCCACTGAGCAGAGACTTTATTCATTGCGAACTGACTGTAGTACATCGACTGAAATGTGTTGCTATAAAAGTAAAATCCTATTAATTCGAATTTATCTGTCCACCAAAACTATCAATTTATTGGCATCCATTTATAAGAAATATGGAAACATTGATAATATGTTTAAAATTTACCTTTTCGTTCATATTTCAATCTGTTTTCTGAGCGATGCGCCCTTTAGCGACAGGGGAGGTAATTCTCGGCACAACAGAGGAAACCCGGAGGAGAGAATGAAAGGTTTGAAAAATGCATTTTAATTAAGCAATTTAAGACAAGTGTTAAGATTATTATCTTGAAAGAACAGCCAAGTGTGATGTTAATGTCTGGCTAATGGTCAAAAATGACTTGAATGTTGACATCTGACTGCAAAGTCCCTCGTGTGACTTGCAGGATGCCTGTTGTCTGATCAATGGTAAATAGCTTAGTTCGACGGACCTTAATTATTAGAGACCAACTTGACTACTGATTACAAGAGGAGAGGAGGTCTTGTGTATTAAATTATAAATGCTATAGATGTATATGGTATAAAGATATATATTTTGGATGTTTATAAGCCTTTGATTTTAATTGCACGCTATATTTTCATCTATTATTTTTACAAGTATTATAAAGGAAGCCCACTATTGATACATTGTTTAAGAGCTGTGTGGCTGATGTCCTCAAAGAAACAAATGCTCCTGATAAACTTGCAGGAGGTGAAAAATTTCAAGTCCAAAACCAAAAAAATTGATTGACAATGAAAGATGATAATTAATCCTAATTCAACTGTGAACCCAATTATGACGAGCCTTTAGTTCGAGAGCGTTTACCAATTTCCTTCCTCAATACTGGGAGTCTGAAGCAGCCCATTAACAATTCTTCATGAACAGGGTCCTCTGCTCAACATGGAGCTCATTAAAATTGCATTGGGAAGGTGCCATTTTCACTTATTAGCTTAATTGTCAGGTCATGTAGATTGGAAGGATGACAGTGAAGGTGTCTGTGCCAAAGGACATGTTAGTTTCATTCAGCCACTGCTGCTGCAGAGTATAGGTCATTAATTGTTGAGTGTGCCACATATATGGGCCACATTAAGCCACAGACAAATTAAACAAGCCTGCTCATAAATTATGAGACAGGGACTGGGGCACTCTATATATCATAGCCATAATATTCATCTATCATCACCAGGCTGGAACTCCTTTCACTTCCCATCTTATGGATAAACGTGAGGCATATTCTCTCACCCACTCCTCCTTTGTCCCTTCATTGTGAGATGAAAGTGAGGCATCACAGTTGATTTCATTACTTACTGCTTCCTTAACATTCTCAGACTTGCTTCATTATCTGCCTAATTTATGATAATGTGTTTGAATGGTTTGGTTCTAATAAGTCTTTTAGAGTAAGTGATAAAATATTTTGAAGAGCAAAGCATGAACCACAATGACCTTGAGAGCTTCTAATAAGGAAAAATAACCGTTATAATCTTTGCTGGCTTTTTTATCAGGTTTTAGTTTTTGTTGTCCCTACAAACTAATAAACTTATTCTTGACTGACCACTTGTTTGAGAGCTACTTCAGTGGCATTGCTGATCTTTAAACATATAAGACAATGATATTCTTAGTCTATAGTGTTTTTTTCATAGCTTGAGCATTGAAAATGGATTTTCTCATAGTTCAACATGTTAGTGTCCTACTTTGTTGCCCTAAATTGTGCATAACAAGAACGTCAGAATAATGAGAGACCAGAGTCATATGCCTCACCTTTAACCATGGCAGGTCTATAATGAACATGGGGGTTTGGCTAATGGTATTAAACATTTTAAATTAGTTTTTATTTTAGATTTTGATGTTTTGTACTTAAATCTTACACTTAAACTTAAAAAGGATTTAAACTGGCTGTTGCCTATTAAGAAGGGTATATAACTCAACAGACTGACCAGATGATTTGAGTACACACAAACCAAGCAGCACTTAGCAAATTTTTAAACAGGTTGAAAAAAATTAAATTAATTCAGTGGTTGAAAATGATCCATGCATAAATTAAGTTTGAACTCATAAGAGAAGTATAAACAATGCTCTTTCTGTAACAAAACAGAGGAAAGGTTTAAAAAATCTCAACTTTGTTTTGAAGAAATTTTAAGGTTTATTATACAGTTTATGTTTTGGCAGTCTCACTATTTTGAAGAGGAAGTCATCTTTTGCAGTGTAGCCTTTCAAAAAAAAAAACTTTGAAATAACCTTTTAGTTTTGCTCTGTCAGGATGCTTTAAAAATTACAATACATAAGAATCCCTAAAAATCATAATTTTGGTATCTTTCACTTTGTCACATTTTACAAAATTACATGCTGACAACCTAATCTCTAGAAGACTCACTTTTATAAGCATTCATTTCAGCGGGAAAGGAAATCTAATCAGTATTTTAGGGATGGCCTGTGGCACTTGTAATGCCAGATCCCCATAAAACAAACTACAACCACAGCTTCAAACATACTTTGCAGCTCTGACGTCACCAAGAACATAAATTCTAGAGTCAACACCATTCCCTTCATCAGCATCAAGGTGCCTCAAGGTGTAATCAGACCGAGTGTGGCAAGGGCAGTGGATTTACTAGTATCCTTATGCAAACTGCGGGGTGAAGGGTGGGGAAGCAGTCAAGGATGCACTAAAGGTGTACACTGCTCCACTATCACCTTGTGGAAGTGTTGGCCTAGTCAGTTAGAGCAGTGCGCTGCTGCTCTGAGAAGGTTGCAAGTACCTGGTTCAAATCCCACTGCCTCCACTCTGGGTTCAAGACCCTTCACCCCACGCTGCTACGGGTGCTGCACAATAGCAGCCCACTGCTTCCCAAGGAGATGGCTTAAATGCAGAGAGAGAGCTCATTTCGTTATTTGCCAAAATGGCAGCTTATCAGTGACCGGCTGTAGGCAAAGCTTTGTTCAGTTAAAATGGAATACAGAAAAAAAGGGAATACTCTCAGGCAGTTTTTAGGTTGTGTTAAAAAATGCCATTTCAATTGAGCCCCAGAAGGACTGTTCATTTTGCTCCCTTACCTCCAGCACAGACCCCAGTCTGTCGCTGCCCACTGCCCAGCATCAGTTGTTTCTACATGGGTAGATTTACAAAGAAGTACAGCCAATCCAACCATCATCCAGACGCAGCTCTGGATGAAGTAAAGTGGACTCTTTTCATTGCTTCTGGGGCTTTTTGAAAAATGTATGGTAGACCTACTCTGAAGCTAATTGAAAATTTGTACATAGACAAAACTTTAGCAGCAGTCCACAAAGTTAAGTTTAACCTGTGCTTTTATTACGAATGCAAATAGCATGACCTTGATAGGAAATGCTATTGGGTTACCAAGAGTAATGGCAGGTCCAAACTGAAGTGTCTGGAAGGCTGCTAAATTACTAAATACGAAATAATCATTCCAGCCAATAAATAAGATAAACATGCGCTCTGTTATATTTAATTCCAGAACAGGAATGGCAAGTTTCAAATGAGCACCAGCAAGCCCCTGCATCCAGAAGTGCTTAATTGCCTGCTTGCATTGCTAAGCCAAACCATTAGCTCCTAGAAGCCATCTTTGCTCCTTCCTTGCTGTGAACCAGTGCACAAAGCCAGCTGCCAGGCTACCTCCTGAAGAGAATCTTAGCGCAGCTGCCCTTCTTCTTCCCTCTGGAGCAATCTGAGATACGGGACACCATCATAAGGATACTGCCTGCCTCATCCTTTGTCATGCAGTGAGCCTACAGCTACACCTAGAACACAGCCAACAGTCATATGGCTGCTTTCCTGAGGAAACTAGCTGCCTGTGCTACCCTTGCAAGTGTCCAGTGGCGACAGTGGCAATGGATGCAGGAGTTTGCATCCGAAGGGTTGTTAGTTCAAGCCCTGGCTCCGCCTTTCAATGTTGTTGTGTCCTTGAGCAAGATACTTCACCCATATTGCCTACTGATGGTGGTCAGAGGGCCTGGTGGCACCTGTGTACTGCAATCTCACTTTTGTCAGTAAGCCCAAGGGCAGCTATAGCTACAACATAGCTGAAAACCATTACTGTGGTAAGTGTCTGCAGTGAATGACTGAATGTAGTTTCAAGCTCTTTGGCCAAGATTCCTTATTCTCCTGGCTATACAGCCAAGATTCCTTATTCTCCTGGCTATACAGCATAAGTACAGGCCATTTATAATTTGCAAGCTATGGATTAGGACCACTCCAACTGTTTCACAGATAACAAAAAAAATGTTTTTCTTTGGCAAATTCTTGGCAATGGCTTTATTTAAAATATATTTAATGTTTTTATTTAATCCAGAAGGAGTTTCTTTGAGCCTTGGTTGATCTATTGAATGTTGTACTGTTGATTTAACTGTACAGAAGCATATAGCTGTTGCTGGGTTCAGACAATAAAAGGGGAAAGGTAATATCTAGATGGGTTGAGTTATTTAACATCTGAGGTTTTTGCAATTTAACACTGCATTAAAACAATAAAAAAAAATGTGTACTCAATCAAAAGAAAAGTGTATAGTGATTTTATAGTGTTTTTATTTAAAAGAGTTCACTCAACAAATGGCTCGAAGTAAGAAAGGAATCCAAATAATTTTGCTTTGGCTGGGACAACAAAGCAGTTACAGGTGTTGTACTGCATGCTCTCTTAAACTCTCCACTATGGCTCCCCAAAAAAATGATGGAGAGGAAGTGAGAGGGCTGTGCACCATGCTACTCAGGTGAACAGCTGGACTGTGGAATATTTGGCGGGCAGAAAGTATGAGGCACAGCTGGCTTTTAAGAGGAAGAGCACCCCTGGAGCCTCTGGGAGGTCACAGCCTGCTAGGCCGTGAAGCGCTGCTCGGCAGGAGCCGTGTGTAAAGGCAGAAGGCCTGTGCCACTGCGTGCAGATGTTCCTCCCGCTCTGCTGGCTGCCTCAAAACACACACACACATACACAGCTACAATGCACAACCCTTGGTGCGAGGATGATTTAACACATAGAGCTGACGCTATACAACAGCACCAAGACACATTCAGACATGTACACACTGTCTGCACCACCACGGCACTTTTTGAAGACCTCCATAGCAACAACCACCACCTCTCTACTTGTGAGTGCTATTGCTGAGAAACAGTAAAAAGGAACTAAATGAGCTCTCCAAGGTCTAAAACATGCAACCAAATAGGAAGGTGCCCCTCAAATGCTAACAGAGAAGCCTCTATTCATTACCCAGAGGAAAAGCAGCATTACAGGACAAAGTAGAGATAAAAAACACAGAGGAGGAAGAAAAAAAAACTCAAGGCTTCAACCTTCACATCCCTCAATATTATACCTTGTTATGCATATCTCTCACACTGTGCCACATTTGAATAGAGGGAACACAATCAATAGAGGGAAAAAAAAGTCTTTAATTCCTGAGCTGCTTGCTTTTATCGACCTGAGCACTCCTTGGGGATAAATCGGCAAGGGATGAACAATGCAGTTGGTGGAAAACATATCCAATGTCTGTGGTATCATTACAAAATACCTCATCGGATCATGTCAGTCAAAACCATGGAAGATTGAGGGCTATTTATTTCAGGTGGGGCCTGTAGCAGGGGAGATGTTACCAGTCGGACAGGTATAGTCATCAGCAGCCCTCCTGGCAGTGATGAATAGAGAAGAAGACAGAATGACTGGCAGGCCTCAGAGAAGGACAACACTTGGCCGCACAATCTCCTCCATCTGTCCACCCCGACAAACCCTTTCTAACCTAGGAGACAAATCCTCCCGCTGACACCTATGAACAAGCACATCTGGCAACTAAGGTGCACTAGGGTCTACATTGACAGCCCCAATCAGCCACTTGGTATTCACTGTGCTGTCTTCCACCGTATTCTGACACCAGAGCTGGGGAGGAGGAGAGCAAGAGGGAAGAAAGGGATGGAGGTTAAAGAGAAAATAAAATTTTAATCAGCTCAATCACAGGCATATCACCACAACTACAGTCTGGCACTGATGTTCCCTCAATCAAAAAGCTTAATTATAGTGAGCACAATGAGGAGAAGAGAGGAGAACACAATTTGGAATGAATGGTGACAACAGGATCGTAAATATTAAAGCCTTACAGCAGTGCTATAAAGGTATGTATGCATCTTCTGTGAAAGAATATAGTTCAAAGCCCTTTGTTAAGAGAGCATTAGCTTTTGGGGATTTTAACTATGCACAGATAAATTAAAACAGTTGTTTTACATGTATGGTTGGTTCTGTTGTGCTGTCATTATTTATGAACCACACACTGGCTAAGGGCTATATCGCTGTCTACAGTGAAAATTAAATATTGATAAAGCTCCGGCTCTCACCCCAGTATTCACTGTGTTAACAAATATGCTTTATTTGTGAAACAATCAAAATTTAATAATTTACCAAAAAAATTGGTGAAGCCTATTATGATTCAGTATGATCTCCGCCTGTGCTCCAGATGTCAGGATCATGTCTACATACTGACAATACATGCAAAGCCTGTGCCCTGTTTTATACATTATTTAAAGCAGTTCCGAGGGGGGATGGGGAGTCAACATGGGTATGGGGACTGACACATAATATGCCTTAGAGGTGACCTGAGGAGGGCTGTCCAAAAAAATATTGAATATATATGTATATATATATATATATATATATATATATATATACTGTATATATATATATATATATATATATATTAATATGTTCAAAAAATGTTCCATTGTTGTTGTATCAGATTTCATGAGGTGTAGAAAACATCGTTCTGACATTTTGCTCAATAGTTTTTAGTAATTTAGGAATAGCATTGCTGAGCTACTGCAGAATTTTAGATTCACATCATGTTAAGGAAACGAGTGGCTATCAGAAGGCAGACACCCTGTTAACATAAATAATTTGATGTATTCAGCAACAGTGTTAATAGATTTCGCACCAATGCAATGCTACCACCAATCTGAACCTTAAACAAAAGGCACGTTAGTTTACATGTATATTTTATACCAAATTTTGACTGCCACATCTTAATGTCAATGTTCACAATAAGATGGGATCTTTTAGGGAGCACTCAATGATTAAGAATGCTAATTATGTTCACTATTAGTGCTGTAACTGTAGGAAAACAGATACATTCACTAAATCGAATAGCTACTTGTGGTCTTTGTAAAATGAGTGAAGGATGAGCAGAAGTTAAACTCTGGGAGTCTGAAGTGCAGAGGGTTTCTACATTAAGCCTGGAAGTGCACAATTGACACTTTCAAAAAACCAGGCTCTGCCTGGCTTATCTTTTTAACAAGACATATTTAATATAGTAATATAAAATGAATTAAAAGATGTTTACTAAAAATTGAGGGAGCAAATATTTTGGAAATAAAATGCCTTATTTCTGACAGGGTAACAATTTGATAATTGCCTGAACATTTTCTTTCATATCATGCTCCTGTAAGTCAAATTTATGCTTAACATGTTACTAGTTGATTTTCAGCTATATAATTTACCCAGAGAATTTACCAGTGTTTTGTTGGTAACTGTTTACATATTACCTACTGCCTTTGTCGACGCCGCTGCTGGTCAGGGATAAAGAAGATTGCAGGCTTTAAGCAAAATGACGATACAGATGGAAGTCTGAACAGAGCCAATTAACTGAATATATTATTTAATTGGTTAAATTCCATAAACAGAAGCTCAGTATAATTCCATTTTACCCACAGTTACATAGACATCCTACCCTCCTCTGCCATTGACTGCCCTGTTTCTATGAGTTAGTTGGCAGCCAAATCAAAAGATGATGCAGCCCCCTTGGCATTTCTCTTGTCTCTAGAAGTCAAATGAAGAGAGACTAAATCACAATAAATCACCAGGTCCTGGGGGTGTAAGTCCTGAAGGCCTGTGCAGAGCAGCTCTGTAGGATTCTACAGCACCTCATCCTTAGCCTTAGCATGGTGTGGAAACAATCATCTGATCCTCAATGTCAACAAAACAAGGGAGATGATTGTAGATTTTACTAAAAACAGAAACAAGTTGAATCCTATTATCATCATGGGAGAAGAAGTGGAGGTGGTATAAATATCTTCACCTGGACAACAAACTGGACTGGAGACACAACTGTGAAACTGTCTAGAAGAAGGGACGGAGCACACTGTGCATCCCCAGGAAGCTTACTGTAGGTCCTTCAGCATTTGTACCAAGATGCTAAATATCGTTTATTGGTCAATTGTGGCGAGTGTGTTATCTTCTGCTACCATCTGCTATATGCTAGGGTAACAGCATCAGGGAAAAATATTTAAAAAGGTTTAACAAGTTGTTAAAGAAGTTTGGGTCTGTTCTATTACCTCCTCTGGAACCTCTAAAGATTATTCTACAAAAAAGGATTCTTCATAAAGTGAAGACCATTATACAAAACAGGTAGCATCCTCATCGGATTTCAAACGATAACAGAATGTCTTCAGTAAGAGGTTTCTTCAGATGTGGTGCAAGAAATACCGGTGCCTACAGCTATCGACACCTACAGCAACTGATTTAAAAATAACATATGAGTTACTTCAGCATCAATTTCTCTTTGGGATTAATAAAGTTATTTTAAAATTGAATTGAACTGACCATACCTGACTTATAAAGAGGTGTGGACTGGTTCAACCCCTTTCCACCTCCTTTTGATGTCAAATATGCATTTTGTGAACATAACTATGAAGGGCCAAAAGGGTAAAACTAAACATATAGATATATCTTGACTTTTGTTTGAGATGAATAAATGGAACAAAAAATAAATAAATAAATCAATGCACTAATACACGTATCATTGAATCATTAAAAATATCATTTAGGTATTTAATACAACAGTGGTTGATCAAATACACCATTAGATTCTGAAGTCTACAATTGACTCATTACTGTAAAAGTCCTAATAAGATCCAGGTCCACAAAACATATGCAGACTACTGATTGGGCAAACTACTAGGATTAAGGGGAGTTTTCCAGTTTTGTACACCTTGAAGGTTTACCACGTGGTGCCCTTTGGGGGGGGGGCACTCCAGGATTATGGAGTCAGGTGCTCTTCACTAGGGCCCATGGGTCACTGTGCCAACAGAGTAGGAGTTTGATCTAAAATGCCGGCAAGTGAGATCTGTTACAGGTACAGGATAGGATTTCTAGAAACAGCTAGATGTAGAGGGTCTGGTTTTGTTCAACCAAAGTGTAGAATATAGCAGGAGATCAATAGACAGATTTGTGCTACTGCAGCCATAATCTGCATGCTGCTCTGTCTATTATGGTAAAGAGAGAGTTGAGCCAAAAGATAAAGCCCCCGATTTACCAGTGAGTCTTTCTTCCTACCTTCATGAAATGTTGATTGTGACCAAAATGATGAGATCCCAATACAAACAGCCAAATGGGCTTCCTCTGCTGGTTGGCCGGGCACTCCCTTAAGCTTGGTTTTTGCTTGATGCGTCCATGAGGACCACGCAGCCAAATGACGTCATTGTGGGCTTCCACGCCCCTCCGCGATGACTCCATTTGGACAGAATTTCTGCACAGAGCACCTAGGAACATTTGTAACTAAAGATGACATTGTACCACTAAAAATTGTACACAACAGGATTATAAAAGTAGATAATCATTTTAAAATAAATTAATTTGAAAATATATAAATTAAATAGTCTTACTCAATACATGTACAATGTAATCACAACAGTCACTTGATAAATCACACTCTGGGTGGAGGCTAACGCAGATCGTATATGACGAACACTGAATTTGTGAAATTCATTGTTTTAGCCTGATTTCTAAGCATTAAAGCTTCCCCCTTACATGGCCTGGTAGAGTTATTTAGGCCCAATGTAAGGCAATGCTAAGGATATCTCAAAGTCATAAGAAGCTGAATAGACTTATTGTGTGAAGTGGCCAAAAAAATGTCAGTCTGTTTAAGGGTTGGCTTAGTCTAGCCCATTGTTAACTATGAGTGGAGTTGGCAGCTTTAAATAATTTCATGGTGAGGTAATTTCAACTGACTGAAATTAATAATTCTATTTTCAAATAAGTTTATTTTTTAAAGTACACATTCAATTTCATAATTTAAATGGTATATTATCAATTATTGAAGGTATATTCAATTATTTAATTATACTTTTTATAATTTAATAGTATATTTAATGATTCAGTGATCTATTAAATAAAAAACCAGGACATCCAACTATCTAATAGGATATTTTGATGGAAAATATATATCTTTAATGGTAAATTCACACTTATTCATTTCTTTATATATTTATGTAATTTTGGAAATTTTTTAGCCTTTAAGTCTTCGCAAATCCCATAAATTTCACACTGAAAACCAAATTCCATTTGAGGTCAATTTACTGCCCTTTTTTCCCTCACCTGATTCTCAAATCAAATTTCAGTAGGTCACCTTGACCTCATTTTCAAAGTGTGCCTTTTGTGATTGACTGATCCACATTTTGTGTTGAGCAGTTAAAAAAGTGTACCTGATAAAAACTGCCAGAGAGTATATGTGCCTTTTTTGCTCAGCGTTCTCCCTTTCAGTCCTGAGCTATTAAATTTATGTTAAAAAAAACAGTCTTCTAGATGCATTTTCCTCTTTTAAAGGCATAAACATATAGTTCCCACATGAATTTAGCATGAATACTGGCTGTTAAAAGGTTAAAACCCACAGGGCCACAAATCCAGGCTACAGAGAGATCATGACATCCCAGCGGGCTAGAATATTAGTCACCAGCTTCATCTTGGTCATAAATCTAACTCGGCGGAATCTTTTCTTGCCCTTGTACCATAAATGCATTCCACAAAACTGAAAGTATTCTTTATTTATCATTGCTCTGCTGAAAATGGGGCGTAAACAGTGGAGAATAAAAGCCAAAACCCGAAGCATCAAAACCCTGTTGACCAGACTGTCAATTCCTAGAGGAAAGTCTTCACTTGACATTCTGTTAGTGGCTGCTTCAAGGCCTCTGAATAGACAGGAAGCAGCAGCTGATAAGCGTGGCAGAAAGGAAAAAGAGAGATGAAGAAAGATGTGGATTTATAGCAGGTGACCGTACACCTCCACAGGTCAGCCTTTCTAACTGGACTCCATTAATACACCAGTCCCCCTTATGGCATAATTTCCGCTTCAGTGCTTCACCTGCTTTGGGGACAACTTCACTGCCACTTAAGTCTGGAAAAGAGTAGGAAGGGCAGGAAGTCTTGGGCCTAAGAAGGAAATGTATTCTGAAAAGAGTGCAATAACAGTGGAAAGGTAACATAAAGGTCACAAAGTGTGTGGTTTTCTATTTATTGATTATATCTCTATTTAGGCGCAGTATGTTGTGTGTGAAGTATTTTCTGACTTATGTTCATCTGATGCATCAGGATTCTGTTTTTTGTTGGTCCTGTGACCTGAAGCAGGCTTTAGGGACAGGCTTGGGCATCATGGTATAAATGCGTTTTATGGCCAGGCAGCTGCCATCGGCAGGCTGTTTTTATCCTTTCTGGCAGAAGACAAAATAGCCACCTGCTTGACGTTAAAAATCTCAATGCTATGCTGGGCTTTATGTGTGCTGTCCATTCAGACGAAGATATACAAGAACGTGTATGAGATGAGCTTACTGCTGCATATGGTGTGCACTTAAGCCATTCATTGGTGTCATAAGCATCGTTGCGAACAAATCCTCCACATCCTCCAGAGCTCTATGGGAACTGGAGGATGCTGTTTGGTTCATGAACCAACTGAAGAATTATTTTCCTCCTCAGGTCCGTGTTTCCCTTAGGCATGGCTGAATGTGTCACTCCTCTGACAACTCTGTTTGCCTAAGCTCGAGAAAGCCCTCTGATTATCCAGAGACACTGGATGGAAGCACTACAACCAGCTGGGAATTCACAGATGATCACCTCCAGGATTTGCAATACTGACTGTTTTTGGAGCTGTGGAAGAAAGGTGAGTAGCACTCAACCACCTGGTACTCTGATAAACAAGTTCATGTATGAGGAAGAGAAAACCTGATTATTAAAGGTATTTCTGAATGCTCTCTCTCCTTCAAACTCGCTATCTCGCTCTCACTGCGAGCAGCCGAACAAAATTACTCCCCGCCAGTGAATAATAAGGAAGTTTATGAAACGTGACGAATGTGACGGGGCTTTACATGAAATACCAATGAGGGAGGCGCCACAGCGTAACAAATGCTACATCCTAATATCAACAGTCACCTTGTGTTACTCCCTCTGCTCCCAGGAAGGACACAACACGGACGGAGAATGAACACACAGCATGATATGCCGACACTGACAATCACAGTGTTGGCATGCAGGCAAAAGGCAGGTGAGCGTGCACATGCAGCCAACATGCACAGGATGATGGTGGGCGAGCAGCAGGTCGGGATGGGGGGTTGTTTTCAGTGTCACCTGTTGGCTGACACACAGTTTACATTTTTAGTCACAGAAGGGGGGTAGAGAATGTGTAAAAATATTCAGATAAATCTGTCACTCAGTTTGATCATGTAAAAGACCAGCATTATTGGGGAAGCCTGCTTGTTAAAATACTTGGGAGGCTTTATTGATGTTCTGTTGATATACCACAAATATCTCACCTACATTTTTATACACAAGTATTTAAAACCCCAGATTCAATGTCTCACAGGAGTAGGAGTTGGCTGTTAAGAATGCATGTCAATGGAATCTTTAGCTGATAGAAAAAGTGTTTGAAAAAGGACCACTAGCAAAGTTTTATAAAGTTGTGAAGGAAACATTTTGGAGGTTTTGAAGGAGATCCACAGAGTGTGGGCTTAGACTAGATCAGTGTTACTAAGGACACCGCACTCTGGCATATGCTGGACATGATCCGAAACCCTATTTCTTATATTAAGCCATTCTCAAATGAAACCTGAAATTTTTTATCTGAAAAAATTAGAAAAGGATTACAGTGATGCTTAACGGTCCAAAGTCAATTTTTCAGAGCAGAATAAAATTTGCATTTCAATTAATTTTTCCTGAGTCAGTAGTAAGCATGAAAAGGCCAGGAATCCAGGTTAACTGTGCTTCATTATGATGTTAACAGTGATGATTTAGGGATTCATGACATCAACTGCTGTTTCTCCACTTTTTAACTAAGTATTGATTGATTGATTGATTGATTGATTGATTGATTGATTGATTGATTGATTGATTGATTGATTGATTGATTGATTGATTGATTGATTGATTGACTTTATCTCACAGTAGAGAAATTTACTGCTTGGTACATCAGCTCAAATAGTCAAAGAAGAAGAATGTTCCAAGAGAAGGAAAAGGTAAATGGGATATACAGTATGTGCGTCCACATGACAGCTTTTTAAGTAAGAGGTCTTCACTGGCACACAAAATGTTAGAGCACATCAAGCTTTCCACAGCTGACAAGCTTTTTAGAGTTGCAGATTTTTATTTTCTTGCAAGAGTTGCTACCTGCCTTTAGGTTTATTATCAATTGAACCTCTTTGATTGATTGATCTGCTAACTAGTCTGACGTAAAACATGTTGAGAACCTATGGCATATTGCGACATAAGACTAGAAACACTAGCATTAACAATAGAGATAACTAGAAGGTGACTATTTAAGCAAGTTTAATGGCTTCCTTAATGCCTCAGCAATACCACAGGCTTAATGTTTCCACACCATGCAGCATTAATAAGGTAATTAATGTAAAAGGAGCCTCTGATCTGAAGCATTCATACCTTTTCTCTACTCACTTATTCCATAAATGGTCACCCACCACATCTCACCTCCTGTCCAGTAACAGTATGGGCACTAGAGACTGATTAGCGTAAAATATTTTGGCCATTTGGAGGAACCAGACACGATAAAGTACATGCAGCACCAACTTAAATAAATTGCTTCAAATGGTAACAAGTAATTAAATTAAGTTTTCCAAACTTTATTTATTAACTTTATTTACGTTATAAACTTGATTGATGTATTTGTTATCAACTGAAGCAATTAATTTACATTGGAGCAGCATTTTGCTTTTAGAGTGCAAGTGTAAAGAGAGAAACCATCCTTGGATACCATTCAGTCTTGTTTCTATTTCTGGTTTAAAAAATGATTCCTATATAAGATATGAGTAATTATAATAAATCTAGTTTTTCATTAGATATAGGTTAATAATTATTAAAATTAAACTTGATAAACAGTTGAAATATTTAAGGATTCATATTTTAAATGTATAACTGAAATATATGATATTATGCTTGATACAGAAATGATCATAGTTGGTATCTGAAGCTAAACCCAAAAAAAAGCTCAAGATAACTGTAGACCTACACCACCTGAAAAACTCATATCAAACATGTTAGCAGTGAATGAGCAGGTTAGTATTAAATCTGTATTGAAAAACACAACTTTACTGGGCAGTTATTTACATCATGTCAAATTACTGACAGCTAATGGGGATCCAAATAAATAAACAAATAAACTAGTGATGTCCTACTTCACACCCTCATTTCATGTGTAAATATTCAGCTTCTTTATGAATAAACCTCTAAAGAATTGTCACATTTTTTTAAAGATCTGTATGTTATTTTAAAATCACATAACATAATAAAAGTGTTTCAACCTGCGTACCTCTTAGAGTAGCCACTAGCTTCAGGCTCCAGATCCAGCTAATCAGTGTTTACTCTAAATTGAAATATCAAGACAGTTAAGATCTGTCAGACAGTAAGATATTTCAAAGACTGTTTATTTAAAAATTATGGATCTGCAGTGAGCAGCTAAGTCGTCTAAGGCTGGAACCTCTGCAAGAGGAAAACTCAGGTTAGTGACCACATCAATCTGGCAAAGGATGATTACAAACATGTCAGTCACTAACTTGGTCTTAGTTCAGTCCGTGGCCAGAGGAAGAGGGGGATTCCAGCCGGATGGCTACCAACACTACCCAACGAAAGCTGCCCAGAGAGTTCCAGGCGCTGAAGACTTAAAGACTGAAGAACTGGCATAAGATCAGATCCACCAGACAAAGTAAGGTGGGACAATCCAAAGGGTGAAGTAGAAGCCGATGTCTAAGAGGTTCACAGGAGTCCGTGCCAGAAGATCAGAGATCCGAAGAGGTAAAGAGGGGAACTCCAGGTCGGTGTCAAGAAGCAGTTTCAGGGTCGGTCAACAGGCAGAATCCAGCAGGAGTCTGAAGACAGGTCAGGTAAACAGATCAGAAGGGGAACAGGAAAGCTCAGAGGTCCAAAGGCAGAACGGGTCAGGATCAGGCAATCAAAAAACAATCAGGTACACTAGAGAACTCTCACCAAAGAATCGAATAATCCGGCACTGATAACTGGGAGCAAGCAGGTTAAATAGAGACTGGAGCAGGTGACACAGATGAGGGATGATGAGAAACTGGCGGAGCTAGGTAGGTGAATGGAATAAACAATCAAGCCAGTCATCAGCGCCAAGGTCATGACAAGGTCACAACCTTTTGGAACCTTTCTCATGTAACGTGATCTATGCAATATTTTTAATAAACATCCTGGGCTGATTGAATATCTGTATGAAACATAGAAGCACATGCTTTCTTTTTTTCATCATCTCAGCTGTGTAGTAGCAGTAAAAAAACTGAATTCCTCTGAGTGGTGCTCAGTATTAATCACATTCTTCTGCTGCAATCATTGTGTAACTAGGGATTAAATTGGGACAGGGCTGTCTGGGCCTCAGCCCACTGTCCAATGTAGTCAGGGTTCAGTCATCATCGCATGAAGTATCTTTAGATCTAAAGATATTGTGGCAATTTGTGACTTAGTCATTGTACTGAGCTTTGGAGCTGTTTGATTTTGTATGCAGCTCAAAGACGCTGTCATACATGACATATGGAGAGGTTTACAGAGAACATTTTTTTTTTTTTTTACAAAGCAGTCACATAAAGCTAATAGGCACACTGTAATCAGTTCATCAGAATATTGATAGACAGAGGCAGTTATTACTGAGGCATTAACCTAAAAGAATAGATTCCTCCTTCAATCAAATTTATTTTTTTCCACTGCATATCAGGCTCAAAACAACAGCTTCAGTTGTCACCTTTTTTATTTATGTTTTAAAAAGATAGCTTTTGGTCATTCCTAATCAAAAGTCACAAATGTTCTTGTGAAACTTGACTATAAACAGTGCCTTGGAAAATTCTTTGCATTTATTTTCTTTAAACTAATCAATTTTGAAGAATTAGCTTTTATAGAAAAAAATACTTTCAGGTATTTCTCTCCCTACTTTTCTTATCTATGATGTCTCTACCAATTATTCAAGCTCAGTCAGATTAAATGGTTATTAAAAGAGATAAGTTTACCACTGTATGTAACTACACACATATTGGTCAGATATCCATCAGAAAATCATTTGGAATGTGATTCAAATGCCACCAGAATAATAAAGGCAGGGCAAATGTGAAAGGTGCTTATGTCAGTTGATCTATCTGCAGTCAAGGTGTGACAGCATTGGTAAGCTAACATACATGGAAGTAAAAAGTAACCTCCTGTAAATATATTGCAAAAAATAAATAAATAGATCAAATGAAACACAATGTAGGCCTTTTTTAACGTTTTAATAAGATTTTAACAAGATGTAAACTTTTTAGAGTAAAAAAAACTGGTTGCGATACAGCCTAGTAAACTAGCCCCACCCTCCAGCGGCCAAAATCATTTTTGCCTGCGAGTTTGGTCTTGCATCTTGCATTGGTCTGGGCCAATAGGCACAGACATGGTTTGAAAAACAACCGGTTGTTCTCATCAACAATCGGGGCCAGACTAAATTACACATTTAATCTCACATTTAGTCGGGTTTATCAGGCTAGTTGTGATATAAAATAGCAGATAACCTCAATTTAAATTGTAAAGTTAGCAAGGCTGGTTTGAGCAGGATAACAAATACGTTTTATGTTTTCCCATCAGGCCTTAGCACATTACTAAAACTTTTTCCTGTTTAGGCGGAGTTCTCTTTTAGTATAAAGAAACAGACATGAGCATGAATTATATTAAAATTTAGATAACAATACATGGAGCTAGTGGTTACAAATGCAATTTGTATTTATAACCAAGTAAGTAATGATATGATGGTTGTACAATCTTATAAATATTATGCCTGTCTATCTTGTGATCCTCTAAATACTGTAACTGAACAGTTTTTACTCCTGAGTGTGTTTATGTAACCGAGCAGGTTTCTCTCTGCGGTCTACTACAGAACCGTACGTTTATCCTTTTCACTCTTAAACTCCTGAATGACAAAAGCCTCCACTGAACAGAGCCATATGTTTACCTCTACTTTCTATCCCCAATGGCCAGTCCTACTGCTTGCTGGACATATTTTATTGCTGCTTTTCTATTGCTGAGGAAACGTCTTTTTTGTGTGTGAACTTGCACATTGTAAACATTTAAGCATAAATAAGTTGTTATGTTTCAACTAGAGCATTACTATTAATCTCAGGTTAAGAGGCAAAGCTGGAAATAGAAAGTCATAGAGCTTAACTGAGTGTCCTCCATTTTTTTTTTATGTTTTCTGTTACCGTTGTGTGTAACACGCATGGATGTAAGTTTGTGTTTGTGAGGTCGCCCTTTTTATCTTCTACTTTCAGGATGGAGAGCCTGAGTGTTGGTGTGTTTTCTGCATTCTCCGCAGGGACTATTTCAGTTGAGGGCAAAGAACACTGAGAAACTTTGAAAGAGCTTTTATGTACTTTTGAGTGAAATGATCCTAAGAAAGGCTTTTATATATAAAAATAAATACTTTTTATTCAAGCTTCCACATCCAGAAGGGCACTTACTCAATTACCAAGCTCCCTTCCTCCCTTTTTACATCCATCAATCCCGTCTCTATTCTTAGGCCAGCTTCTGTGGAGTGTGTGTGCGCATGTAGGAACTGCTATGGGCAAAGAGCATGAGCTTAGTTGTAAGCAATATAGGGCATGTCAGTGAGTATGCAGTGAGTCAGTGATTTGTAACCACTTTTTGGCCATATTCTAACTTCAAAAGATCACCCAGCTAGAATAAAAGAAAACTTGCCCCATCTTTCTTTATCTTAGTCATGTTGACTGTTTTCAAATACGTTTACACTCCTCTTACTTTCTTGCTTTTCTTATGTTTTGTTTCACATTGAAACTTGGTACACAAGGATACGTCTAGAACTCTATAATGAGCAATGTTGCCTTTTTTCAAACCCATCTAGACTTTTTTCACATGTCGTTACACCACAAACCTATATGGGGGGATTTTCAACAGAAGCCAGTGCATTAGTGTAAAATGGAAGGAAATTCATACTTTAGCTTATGCGTTTTATAAATAAGATCTGAGATGTGAATTCCTGCAGCTCCTCCGGTGTTGATTTTGGCCTGTAGTTGCTGCTCTCTTTATCAGGTCTAACTATCTGGATGGACACTCACGTCTTGTTAGGTTTGGATGAGGATGGATTCAACATGGCTTCATGTGACGTTCAAAGCTAAGCATATTGTTTTATAACCAAACCATGCTCTAAACATCTTTGCAACTTTACATGTGTCCGTTCCACTGTGTTCCGTGTTCCTTCCTCTAATATTCTCAAACATTCTCTGAGGCTTTAAGAGAATTAATATGCACAAATACTGTATAGACCCTTTTTTACATCTTAATTAACTTAAAAGATATAGTTGCACATAATTTAATATTTAGTTGTCAGGGTAAAGGGGGCTTAAATGCTACACTGCTCAGTTTTACTTTTATGTTAATTTAAAAATGTGTTAATATGTTCAACCTGAGCTCTTGATAGAGCTCAGTGAAGGTTTTAGTTTTAAATTTGAAAAATTTGACAACTGCTTGTGGTATTATAATGTTTGTACAACACTTAAGCCTACTGAGACCAAACCCTCTTCTGTCGCCCTCGCTTTGGCTTCTGGACTTGCTTTTAACTTCTGCCTCGTCACTCAGAAGCCCAAAAGCGAAAGGCTCCCAAAGGTTTAACAGATAAAAGTCTCTGCACTTCATTTCTGTTTGACATTTTAGCTCCCAGAAAAAAAAAAGTTTCCTCCTTTTCTTTCCCTCCTTCCATCTCATAAACACACACATTCAGCACTCTTGTTGATGCGGGTCCATCTTCTCTCCTCCTGTCCATCTGCCAGGAAAAATGGGGCCTCAAACAAAGGAGACGGAGGCTAACTCAGTGATCTGAATCAAATGGCAAGAAAGAGGAGGGTTGCAGAGGAAAGGAGGAGTGATGGGTGCCAAGAAGGGAGCACCGGGGAGACGTGAGAGACGGAGGGTTTGGATGGTGAAGGGAGGCATGAGGGGCTAGATGTGTATTTTTTCTGACAGGTTGAAGCCTCCTCTGAGCTGACCCTCTCCCTGCTGGGAGACAGGTCTCCTGGATGTGGGTGGGGTGAAGCAGAATGGAGAAAAGAAAGAATATATGAGAAGGAGCAATAAACTGTTATGATGGGGAAAGCCCAGCTGAATGCAGCAGTAATAATCTGTGACAAGGCATAAGAATTCATTTGTTCCATACCGACGCACAAAATCTTGGTGCTTATTTATTATTTATTTTTTATTAAATGTATCAGGTTAGATTAAAACCAAGCAGTTAGTATACAAACGTTGAGGTGAATTGACACAGCAGACAAAACTGCCTTCTGTATCATTTTAAAATTTCATGTACTGGGACAAAAAGTATTGATTTGTAAGCGCTGACACTCCAGTCGAGCAGAGTGGACAAATACGGTGTCGAATGACTTTCACTGACCGCTTAGATAAGAAGAACAAACATGATAAAGAAGCTAGATTGCTGCTTTGAGAGTGCCAGGGAGTCTTTAAATGTGCAACAGAGGAATGGAAAAAATTATAGATTCTCAAAAGGTTTTTGGAGGTGTTCAAAGCTGATTCGTTATTCATACGATGATCAGAACATTCAAAGAGTTAATAATCTTTCTATGGAAAATAGATGTGATTTTAAAGACACATTTTATTCTTTTTTATTATTCACATTTTATTATTTCCTTCTTGCTCCCTTAAACCAGTAAAGTAGTAGAACAATTTGACATAGATTTGGAGTCAGTGAGTCACATGACTTGGAAACTATCGAAGAAATATCAGTAATTTTTGCAATAACAATTTTTTTTTTTTTTAAATATACAAAGGCCTAAATTGGAACAAAAATGCGTGTGCCTCATTAGGCTAACGTAGAGTCAGTAGATCACATGACCTGAAAGCTATTGAAGAAATATCATATTTTTTTATTTTAAAAAATCTTTAAAAATTAACAAAGGCTTGAAATTGAATACAAATGAGTGTGCCTCATCAGGTTAATTTAGTAAAACAATTTTACAAAGAATTTGAGTCAGTAGGTCACACTGCTCTGTTCTGCTGCACAGTAGTTGACCAAAATCCCGGACGATTTTTTTTTTTTTATTCTCCCCCGGACATTTTTTTTTAGGTATGACAAGTAGGACATGACGGAGAAAAAGAGGATGTCTGGTCACCCTACCACACGCAGAAGTTTAGTAAATAATTTTTGCAATTTTTTACAGTTAAGTGAAAGATAATACAGTACAAGGGCTTCTACGCAACAGTGAAATTGTTTTCCAAGTATTTTTTCAATTTCCTTGTTCTATTTTGTTAAATGAAAAAATATAACAGTAAAGCAACAACTGCAATGAACTTCACTACCATTATGTGATTTTGGCCACTTAAAGAATAGGTTGAGCTCTGCCTATTTTTCTTAAAACGGGTCTCAAATGACTAGGCATAAAAATTGCAATTAAAGGAGTTTCCTCCGATTCCATGATTTCAAGATTTAAAAAAAACAAAGCTGATTAAAGCTGGTCTCTTTTATACTCAAACACCTGGAATGTAGCAACACATTTCGGACAAAATCTAAAATATAAGTTTGAAAAGGTAAAAAAGTGGTTATGGAAAATGTGTAGCGACTCTGTAATGCGCACAGAGACCAATAGTAAATCGAATTTTTCTAATCCCTAACGTTGGACTCTTAACTAGGTTTAAATTTATAACTTTTTATTCTTACATCTTTGTTGTAAAATATTAGCGAAATCATGTTTAACTGTGGCTTCTCAGTGACGCAGTGGGTAGCACTGCGGTTTGGATTTAGGTTCTGGAATCGATTCCCCGGCCTGGGGTCTTTCTGCATGGAGTTTGCATGTTCTCCCTGTGCATGTGTGGGTTCTCTCTGGGTACTCCAGCTTCCTCCCACAGTCCAAACACATGACTGTTAGGTTAATTGGCTTCTCTAAATTCTCCTTAGGTGTGAGTGTGTGCATGAATGGTTGTTTGTCTTGGTTTTCTCTATGTTGCCCTGCGATGGACTGATGACCTGTCTGCCTCTCACCCGTAGAGAGACCAGCATACCCATAGTCAATACGCATGCTTAAGATGTCAGATTTGCGTTTACCCCCTTAGTTTTGTATGAGAAATAGACTTTAAACTACCTCAACGGGCGTGTATAGTATCCCTTTAGTCATGTACAAAAAACAAAACTAATTAAGGTGAAATCACCATGCGCTTAAAAAAAAAACCAAAAAGTAAGTCAATAAATTGTTTTGTACATGACTAAACGGATACATACCCATTGAGGTAGTTTAAAGTTTATTTTTCATACAAAAATAAAGGGATAAACTGCAGGGATAAAATAAAGGGATAAACAGGTATTGACTATGGGTATGCTGGTCTGAGCTGGTATGCTCATCTGACGGAAGACCGGCACCCCTCTTGACCCCAGCTGGGATAAAGCGGGACAAAAAAATGGATGGATGGATTGATGTTTAACTGCAGAGTTAAGTAATAAACCAGTCTACCAATTACATGGTGTGACTTCTGCTCGGGTTCTTTGAGTGTCCACGGCATAAAGTAACTTAAGGTTTCTAATAGTTACAAATGGTCTGAGAATTCAGCCAGTAAATTTAGAGCTGTTTTCTTCTAATAGCTTTTTTTTAATGAATCAGTCTTGTAAAAACATTAACTCAGTGAGCTACCATTTGTGAAGGATTTGCAATTGTTTTTAGTTGGGTTGTATTCATGCTTTTATCCTGTGTTGTACAATACTAGTACAATAGTACATATAGGCTGAGAAAAAAAATAGCTCTGTAATCTTGTTCTCTTCTAAGAAAAATTTTTTTTTCAACACAATGGAAAACAAAACTTAAAACAGCAAATATTAAATTAACAGGAAAATGCACCATTTAAAGGTCACACCTTTTAAAAAATGGATTATTTAAAAACAAAGCCAAAACAAATCTCTGTTTCAATCCTTATTCCTGAGATTTAAAGAATGTCTTTCAAATTTTGCTCCTTTATATTGAGATTGGTGAAGGGGGGAACGCTTCCACACGGGGGAGATGTGTTCAGGGGAGAAGATATGTGATCACCTTCCTTTAAAAGAGGGAAGCTTAGTGGACCTTAAATATGTTTGGATCCTTTGTGAATAATGTTAGTGGAGGGGATGGGAAACATGTGCAGTGAAAGCTGAATGACTTCCCGTTGGTGCATTTTCTCTGAGATAAAATGTTTATTGATCAACCGGATCAATTTTGATGGCTCATTTTGTGTCCTCTGTAATTAAAGAAACAAATCTCTACATTACTTTTCCAATGATTCAATTGCTGGATGGTAACTCTTTTTTGAAGAACACTGTTTTGGAGTAAATCATACTGTAATGGACAAAATTTTATAAAAAGAAAAAAGAAAAAATTATTACCATCTTCGTCATTCCTTCTGAAAATGTCCTTACTAGTTTGTATTCTTCAGAACACAAACTTTAAAAATTGGAAGGTATTTTTTTCTTAGGTTGTATTCCAAAGAATACAAACTGATTCCAAGAAAATATGCAGATATACAGTCTAAGTGCAATGCAGACAACAGTGATAAGATGTACATGCTGTGATGATAAAATTCAATTTCAATGAGTGCTAGATGAAAGAACCACAAGAGATAAGTAGGGTAATGAATAAGTAACAGAGCAGACACGTATCTAGGCTATACTTGGGTTGTATATTTAGCCTTTAAATAGCTACAGTAAGAAGTTTTTCTGTTGCCTCATCCCAGGAGTCTGTGCTGCTGACACATAGACTGGCCTCAGAGCTACATAAGTTTCTTTTATTTAGAAAAGTTCTGTGGGAAGATTTTTCGTCATTCTTTCATCACAGACTGAAAGGCTAAAATAATTTATCAGAATATGAGCTAAGATCATTTGGATCTCCCATGGAAATGAATAGACCCAAGACCCTGAAAAGTGTCTCCTGTAAAAAAGTTGTTTAAAGGGAAGCATGTGGCATATACAGTTGAATACAGGTTTATATATTTACAGTTCACTCTGTACAAAAAAAACAAACCTTTGTTTTTGTTTAGTTTTTCTGCCAGGTGGACTGCAAAAAAAATAAAAAGGCTTATTTGATAGGACATGGAAAGTATATCAGGTTTTTCTAGATCTAGAAATAATTATGTTTTTTTAGTATTTGTTAGAATTGCCCGTTAAACAGTATACAGTAACTTGGATCATATTACCTTGGATCTCCTTTCATGAGCTTCTCTCGATACTTTGCAAGGATACTGGCTTGACAGAACTGATGCACCTGGGTCAGGTCTGTACACTGCCTTCCTGGTACTATCCTTTTAAGATCAGACCAGCAATTTCCTCTAAGGCTGGGGGTTTGTAATGGGAACTCTAACATTGGTACTTCAATGTCCCAGAGGCACCTTATAGCTTGCTTAATGCCTGGGATCATTGTCCATTTGGATGACCCATTTTGCTCCTCACATCTTACTTCCTTACTGATGTTTTCCAATGTTCTCCAAGACTTCTTCATGCTTCTGGATTAGCATGTATTGACAGTGGACAGTCACTTGCATAGTGTTGTCGACACTTGTTGAGTATGTATGATGTGACAGTGGAAAGAAAAACACCCATTTTAACAGGAAGAAACTTCTTTCAGATCCTGGCTTATTGTGAATGGCCATTCTCCACAACCAACTGTGCGTTTAGGCAGATACACACAGCAGAAAACATAAAAGCACTGATCCAGGAGTACAGCACTTTAAGTGTGAAAGAAAAATAAGTTTTTGTGCAAATCAGCTTGCTTGGTGTTTTTATCTAGGAGAGAAACTGCTGAATGGATAAGCTCTTTTAAATTTCAAGGTCTTGATGGGCAAAGAAACAGATAACATTAAATAAAACTCAATAAAAGCACAGCCAATAGCTATAGATGGGACATAGGAGAAAAACAAGTCTAAAAACTGAAAGACCAGTTCAAATGTATCACCTACAGAAGAAGAACATGAAGTTCTTTCAAAGATTTAAGGTCTTTGATCCTATAAGTGTACGGAAATCTCATGTTGCTGATGAATAATGACTCACTTCTCTCTGTGTCGTCTTACCTTGCTGTGGATGTCGACAGTCTTCAGCCAACATATTCACAATGTCTTTGGATTCTGGCTTGATATTAATGTGCAGAATTAGCCCATAAATTGTTTGTCGCTTGGAGGCAGAACCTACTTCCTTCCTGCCAAGGATTGCTGTCTTGATATCCCTACTTGGATACCAAATGTCTGTACAGATCATTATGGACCCATTAAACAATCCCCCAACCTGTTTACATCCAAAATTCAGTTCTTAATATCTGACTGGTTTCTTTTGATTTTCTCATCACTTACAGCGGGCAGTGCTTGGGACGTTACCTTAAAATATCCAAGTTAAATATGCTGAGTTTTACAGCTAAAAAAGTCACAAAATAATTACATAGGTTTCCCTTTAAGCATTTTAAAACAGTGGCCTTTGTAAATAAAAACATCTGATTTAAACAGAAGCAATACAGTTGAAACTGCTAGTATCCAGTATTTGACAGTATGGACATTTTTTTAATCAAATATTATTCATTTTTATATCCTTATATTTTGGTTCCATTAATTAGGGATTTAGTTGCTTTTAATCTTTTTTTTAATATTATCTGATAAAAGACTATTCATTCTTTTAATTTTTCTCTTTATAGAAAAGGTTTAGTCTAACTTAAAGTTGTGGTTGTGCACACTAATATATGTTTAAAGCAATTCCTGTCTAAATAACAATTTATTTTGGAAATTGCAGTTAATACAAAACCTCAGTCTAGCACACAGGATGTTGGTTTAGTGTTATGAAGTGTTTGCAGACGCTGGTTAAAAATAACTATTTTGTTATCCAAGGCAGTTTATCCCTCTATAAACTCAATCTGTCTATCCAGGAGCAACCTGTAGTTAGAGCACTGATGTTTTTAAGCACTTAGAAGCCCTTCCGCTTAAGTACATTACAAGTCAGATGTAAACTGGGTCGTTGGAGTCAGGAAAATTCCAGAATATATAAAGACTCCTGGATAAGTGTCGAAAGGTTTTCAGAAAAACAGAACAAAAGTCGGGTTTAGTTTTTCAGGCTAAAATTGGTGCCGTTTTGGGCTTGCCATGACCTGAAGGATTAAGAATTAGTAATGGAATGTTTATTGCAATTTTTAAATCAGCTAACATCATCATAAAGATTTCATATTTTATTTCTTTTAGTAAACCGAAGAAACCTTAACGGCCTTCTTTCTCTTCAGTGATTAAGACTCCGCAGAGCAGAACTGAAATCTCATAAAACAGGGATTGCACTAAATGATCCCATGTTTGACCTGGTTAGGGCATGAAAAGCTACAGCAGCAAAATCTCTGCAGAGATTAATTTCTGCAAATTTTTTGGCAAACTCCTGCCAGACATTAAGCCCAAACTCACCAAAATACAAATTCAACCACAGACATAAACTGTTGTGTTTAAGAAGAAAATGCTGCTCGAACGTGATTTCCCCAGCTGAATTGTCTCAGGTGGGGAGGGAATCGTTACTTTGTTTTATCTCCATAATGTTTGTGTATTTCATTAACTGGAATGAAAGATGAAACATAATTATTTTGTACTCCAGCTGACAACTGATCTGTCACTGGCAGCATTAAAATCTCGACCGTACAGACACAGGTTGGAGAGAAAAGAAGGATCATGTGGAGCGGGTTCATCTCTCACACTTTAACAGGGCTTTTTACTCTGAGGTTGGAAAAGGAAAACAAGAAAACTAATACTTGCCACATACACACAACATTAACCTTAAGCTTGTTAGAGGAACGCACTTTCTTATTCCAAGCTCCTCCATGCCTGAAAAAGGCCGAGGTGCAATTAAACCAGAGCAGACAAGTAAACTGGGGGAAATAATCCTTCTGAATTACCTGAAAAGCAAAGGAGATAAAAAATAAAAAATGCCTGCAAGGTGTGGTCAGAAAGTCTTAGAAGAAAACAGGTTGGCCTATATCTGCATGGTGACTTGCAGCCAAGTGCAAATTAACCTCCCAAGATCAACAATAAACCTAATTAGAGTTGTGTTCTGCAGCACACATCTCTAAACACAGATCACAGCTTGTTGAGAGATGAATCTCCATCTGTCTCGCTGAACAGTGGGAGGAGGAGAGTCTCTGAGAAGATCCGTCCCAGGATGCCTTCAGTGGAGCTCACTCTGTATAAGTGTGTGTGTATAAGTGGGCATGTTTTTGTTACCCTGTGGGGACACTTTACCAGATATATGCTACAATTTGGGGTCTTACAGGTACTTCTTGGTGGAGGTTAGGTTTAGGGACTAATGTTTGAAAAGGCTGAGGGTAATGGTCAGGGATAGGCCAAGGGTCAGGGTTAGGCCCTAGAAATAAATGCAATATGAATGGAAAATTCAATGCAAAGTTTCCACATGGATAGTGCCAGAGTGCATCTTTGTGTGTCTGTGTGTGTGTAGGGGGGAGAAAGAGCGAGCAGAAGAAGCCGTCTTGGCCAGGGGGTTACTTCCCCATGTCAGCTCTCATTTTATGATGTTACGTTGCAGAGGGGAAGTGGAACATGGCACATACAGGGGGAACACACCGTTGAATTTGAGCATGGTAGGTGGTGATGATGCGAAAGGGGGTGGTGGGTCTGTCACGCTAAGGGGCTCAGACAGGAACAGCTCTGGCCTGCTATTTGACACTCACCACTATGGCTCAGGCTGCCAGATTCTGGAAAAAACACGATTGGGGGATCAGGATTCGACAGCTAGGAAGTCCCTTGGTATAGTATTTATATCCTTTAAACTCTTATTTAATTTGTCATATGATAAAAAAAAAAATTCAGAGTGGGTTTTAAGAGGTAATCCAACACCAATTTATGGATCATTTTAAAGTAGATGGTTAATAGAACATGTTTTTTCTGTGGTAATTTATATTCAGCTGACTCAGAACAATACACTGTAGTTGGAGATGGTAATATCTGACTGCTACTAGCTTCACAAACTAAAGACTGACAATTTTGCCCATTTTTCTTTTAAAAATAGCTTAAGCTCAGTCAGATTGGGTTTACTGAGGTCTTCACATTGACTCTTTACAAATACATTTTTCTTGATCATTTCAGTGTAGATGACTCTAATTACACTACCTTTTTATTTTGCCACACATATTTCATATTGACATAACAAAAGTTTGGTGTTTTATTATTCCACGTTCGGTTTGTCAACTAAGTGGCCTTTTAAGAAATAACCTTCATTTCTTAAGGCTTTCTTTCAAAGCAAGATCCCCCCCTCATTATAAATAAAAAACAAAGACCAAATAGGTGGGATGCATAACAGTTGTCTAATAGTGATATTCTCCCACCTGAGCTTCTCTCTGTAGGACAGAGGCCCTAGAGGACCAACTTTGGACTCCCAGGTTAAACTCTCTGGTTGGGAGTGCAAAGTTGACCCTTTAGGGCCTCTGTCCTACAGGTTTGCAATGTTTCTCTGCTTAAGCAAAACTTGCAGGACAGCAGCCCTTGAGGACTGACTTTGGACGTGTGTGATGTAGTTGGACATCAGGTCTTGGTAGGTTTGAAGTTCAGATAATAGATTTAACAGCTTGAGATGCTGTTTTATGGTCTAGCTCTATTTTAAACTTCCCCAAAATAGCCTCCCTGTTCTTCACAGAGCAACTGGATTTATAGTGAGATTAAATTACACAGGAATGCACTATTTAAGAAAGCCACTTCTGCATACAATTGGTTGTGCTGTATCATAATAAACATGACAAAACATTACTGCTGTATAAGTTTTTAAAGCAATGTTTGAAGTGTACTCCACTTTTCTCATAATTCAACACAGTTTTATTTTTTTCCTCAAAAGACAAACAACACTTGGATTCATCGCATTTAATCATCCAGTATAAAATATTAAGCAAATCAATGATTTCTTCCTCCTTCTTGTTGCTCTTTAGTGTAGGAAGAGAGATTTTAGTTGGAGATATTGATTTAAAAGAGCTCATTTTTTAATTCCCCTGATTATTTTCCTGCAATGCCACTGGTTTTGACAGCATTTTCCCTTAGCCTTTGACACTGGGAAAGATAAAGTAGTGGGAATACCAAGGTCCCAAATATGTTGCTTTTATAAGGACGAGCTGTCCCATTCATCATGCGCTCTAACATCCAGCGCTCAGTGGAAGCCCTGTACATAGGTCAGCACAGGACAGGTAGCTTTGGCTCTGCCAGATAATGAAGTGAAGATGAACCCCTCACTGAAAAATATTGAAAAATAAGTTAAAGAACCTAAATAAAATAGGGACATAAATGTTCAATGGGAAGTTTTTGCTTTCCACCATAAATAAACTCAAAATGTGGTTTTATATTTGGAAGTTTTTACATGATTTCATGATGGTTTTGTGTTGTTTTCTCTGTCCAATTTTGTGGCAGAGGACACGATTGTTGACTAAAGGTTGGTATTGTCACACTTGACCACAAAAACTGGTGCTGTAGTATGCTGTAGTGCTCTTTATCATTCTCTGATAAAGACATTTACATGATGGTATAAAATGTGTAGGGTTTCTTTGCAATAAAGAGTAAAATTATTCACCCCTCTTGGCGTTTTTCATGTTTGATCCTCACGACCAGACATTTCTATTCCGAATGGATTGTTTGAACCATCTATTTTACGGAACATGCCTACAATTTTTACAGTGTATTTTAATTATGAAAATTAATCCATTGTGAAATAACAAATACAATAAAATAATGGAAAACATTTCGCGTGCAATACCTATCCAAATGCAAAAGTTTGAAGTGCCTCCCTTTACAGCATTTTCAGCTGCATGGGTCTGCAGTTGAGTCTTTGTGAACTTGTCAAATCTTTCAACTTGCATTGTTGCCCTGTCATCCAGGCAAAATAGCTCATACTTCATCTAGGATGGTTTTCACTTGTGAACAGAGATCCACAGTCCTAGGTATTGACCTTGAGCAGGACATTCCAACAGATTTAAATGTTTTCTCTTAAACCAGTACCATGTTGCTTTAGCAGTACACTGTGGATCACTGCCCATCTGGAAGAAGACGCTGTCCTGGTCGTAAATCAGATTTAAGGAGATATTGCTCAAAAATACCCCCATATTTAGGACAATCCATGTGTGTTTTATAGTCCTTATTGGTTGAAAACATCACAACAGTATGATGCTGTCACCACCAATTCACTCTGTGTAAATGTTTTTTTAGTTAGGATGTATTAGGTTTGTGCTAGACATAGATTTTCCTTGGGTACCAAAGAAATTCAGTCTTGCAGTGTGCTGCTTTGGTTAATCTGAACAGAGCACCTTCTTTCTTACATTTGGGGAGTCGCAAATAAGCCTTTATCAAACTAGAGACATGGCTTCTTATTTTAGTACAAATTAATGCAAAATTTTAGGACGTTAGGACAATTTTCTGTCCACTCTTCCAACAAGCCCAGCTTTGTGAAGTGTAAACTTTATTCTGGCCATATGGACAGATAATCAGATCTCTGCTGCTGAACTATGTAACTTTTCGAAGTTTACATGTGGTCTCTGTGCAGTCTCTGGTGATTGCCCTTCTTGACTAGTATGAGTTTTGGTTGGTCTTCATATGTTTTGCATATTGTTTGTGGTACCATGTAATTTTATTTTTTGTAACCCCTAATAGACTCAAGGTTTCAAAACTTTTTTGGAATAACTCCTTGGTGTTGGGAGTGTTTCAGTAATAAGCCCTTTCAGGTGTATTTATGCTGGAAAATCATGTGACACTTAGAAAAGTCATTGGTTACAATTCAATCTTTTATGAGATCCATAGTGAATGTAATTGAATATCTGTGCCCACTACAGTTTTCAGTATGTTTTTATAAGTATTCTTTACATTTAACATAAAATATATATAGCAGATTTATTAGGTAAAATAAGAATAACAAACATTTAGATTAGTTTGGAATGTGACAAAAGCTGTGAAAACCTTTGGGAACACCTTGGATGTTTTTGCTCTCTTATACAGTATTATCATTGCATTTTTAGCCAGGTGTGAAGGGTTATGAAAACCTTGAGAAAAAAACATCAAACAGAAATTGTATCTTACCCATCTTTAGCTGAACAAATAACCCAACATGTTTACTAGGCTTAGCCAGTTTTAGGGATAATATTCAGAATTCAGAAACTAAATTAAACAACAGCTAAATTACTTAGTAGTCTGAAAGTAAAACATTTTATTAATTCCCACCTTCCTGTGCAGTGAATGGTATTTGTAAGTGTGGCTTAATTGGAAGAATAGTTGGCTTTCATGGCTGGGGGTTCAGTTCAAACTTCTTTCTGCCACATGCCATTGTGCTTTAGAGCAAGGCACGTAATCTCAGACTGCTGCTGATCTTCTGTTTGAAAATGTACATATTGGGATGTATAGTTTGTTGAATGTGGCTCTAATTTTTAAGTGGTTAATATTAATAAAAAGGTTCAAAGAAACCACTTACATCTTGATTTGATATTATGAGTAATGAAGTATTATTATAATCTATAGCCATAGATCAGCTGGCAGAAATTAGTTGTGATGCAACTGAAGCATCGCCCACACATGTATGATCTTTCTTTAAATTGAGTAAATTTGCTCCAATAAGGAGCCTCTCTTTGACAAACTACTGTATCTATTAATGTTTATATAATCTGTTTCCTGTCACTTGCATCTGGTAGAAGTACCCTAACTGCACTATGAAATATTTTTACTTTACTTTCTGTGTTAAATGTTGTTTGAGGGTCTTACAACATTTTCTCATGACCTTTGGCCTTTTTAACAAGTTGATTAAAATATTTTTTTTCACCACCATATAAGGTTATTTTTGGTTTTCATGTTGGGTTTCGGCCTGCACAGTGGGGCAGTGTGTAGTACTGCTGCCTTGCAGCAAGAAGGTTCCGGATTTGATTCCCAGCCCGGGGTCTACTTGCATGGAGTTTGCATGTCTCCCTGTGCAGGCGTGGGTTCTCTCCAGGTACTCTGGCTTCCTCCCACAGTCTGTTAAATTAATTGGCTTCTCTAAATTATCCGTAGTTGTGTGTTTTTCTCTGTTTTGCCCTGCGATGGACTGGCAACCTTTCCAATGTGTACCCCGCCTCTCGCCCCTAAAAAGATGGAGCTTGGCACCAACACCCCTTGTGACCCTGCTTGGGATTAGCGTGACGGAAAATGGATGGATGGATCAACGTTAGGTTTCTTTCTCCAAGCACTAGATATTCATGTTCAACAGAACTTTAAAAAGAACTGTTGCTCAGTATAAAAAAAACAAAACAGAGACACTGTTGTTTTCAAAAATCAGTTTATGTAACAAAGTGGTTATAATTTAGTACCATTCTCCATTCAATAATCTATGGAAGGACAGTCTTCATAACCATTTTGTTTTTTTTTACCCCGTGTTGCTAAGCATACAAATAACCTTAAAATGTTAAAAATATAAATGTATCTTAAGACAGTTTAACATACTGGGTGACAGATAAAAAGAAGGCAGGCAGGGATATGGTGGCTTACACATCATGGTCAGACAGGGTTTGTCAACAAAAATAAGCTTAGCATGTTTATTCAGCCCCAGCAGAACTTCATCAAAATAGGAAGAAGTGGATATGTAGCAACTGGCAACTGTTTACCAGACATGCTGTGCAAATAGTTCACTCTGTTAGTTGTAAAGTTGCTTTTACAAATCTTGGAACAAATCTTTCTTTTGTCTGAGCAGAATATCTTGTAAAGTGCGTGGACAGTGAATGATACGTCTGAAAAATGTACCCTAAGCACGGAAGAAAGGGCACCTTTGCACTTCATACCCCTGCCTCCTTGCTTGCATGATTTACATGAGCACACAGTGACTTGTAAAAAATATTCTGCCCCTTGAACTTCTCTACAGTTTATCACCTTAGAACAAACATAATATAACAAGCATGTTATAATGATTAACATGATTGACCAACACAAAGTAGTTGTGCAAAAGCTGATACATTACTTTAAGCTTCAATTTTAACTAGTGTTGCGCCAATGCCATTTTTGTCCGCGATACCGATACCAGATACCTAGCTGTGCAGTATTGGCCGATACCATACCGATGCCATGTGTTTGAAATTGATGTGTGTGTATATACGAAGAACTGTGTACTACTTGGATATAAAATAATTGCCATTATGGCTTTGTCAAGCTGCTGCCTACCTTTGTGAAGCAGGTAAAAGACTATTAAAAAAGTGAATCCAGTAGAACTTTTTATTGCCTACCTGGAATGGGTGACAATAGTTGAATAAACTTTTGGCTCTCAAAATGGTATCAGTGCCGTATTTGTTGGTACTCGCTGATACAGATACCAACATTTTAGAGCTGGATCAGGGCCCTGCCCGATACTGGTATCGGTATCAGTTCAACACTAGTTTTAACTCTATTTCAGCTCCTATGTTTTACTCTCGGACTGAATTGAATTTATATCTACACACCTCCCTATCAACTCTGAGTAAAACCGTCCACAAAGTATGATGCTACCACTATGGTTGAAGATAATGATGGTGTGTTTAGGACCTCTCTGGTGTGTTATCTACTAATTAGGGGACTTCTTAAAGGCACACCGCAGACTTTGTGACCTAAAATGTTAATACATATGAATTATTTAAAGTGATTCCTCAGGCCAATATACAGTGCTTGACACTGTCAATGTTATGAGCAGGGCTCCCCTCTTGAAAGACCACAGATGTAAGTTCATAGAATATACTCCGTCGTTGGCCAGGTCATGTGACCTGGAAGTATGTATCTCTTTACTGCCACAGGCTCTTCTATAGTCACGGAGCTAAGGCTTTTCTCTATTATTTTTTTGCCTGCTCGACTACTGGTCATGGCTGAGGCAAGGAAAAATCTTTGTTATCATTTTCTATGTTTAGCAGAATACGGGCAGAGAGAGCAGGATACAAACAGTAGCGAGCTGAGATGGATGTAGCTCTTTACTGGAGCTCTGCCACTCGTCCTCCGTGCTGGTTCGGCCTGCCCGGGCAGTGCCATCCGGGGAGCAGCAGCATTCTCACGCCCTCCAAGCCTCAATCAAAAGACACTGGAGGCGGGACGGCTGAATGTTTGTTGACTTTTATGACAGTGCTGCGGCGCTTTTGACCATTAGGGGTGCTAGACGTGAAACGTATGGGTCTAACGCTGCTAGTGGCCAAAAGTAACAAGGTGTGCCTTTAAGTTAATTTGTTGCAAGGAATTTTTTTTTTTTAGGGGCGTTAAATAAAGTTATTTTTTTTTTATTTCTAAAATAGAAAATTCACATGCACTCATTTGTGTTGGTTAATCAAAAAATCCAATAAAGAACACTGAATACTGTAGTTTTAAAAGGGAATAATCTGAATGTGTAGGAATAGTTAAGGGCACAGTAGTTTACATCATCAGCTGAGGTTTGTTAGTAAGAAGCATATAGATGGCGGAATGATTGGCTGTTTTTCACATGTCTATGTTTTGTTGACCTAAAAGTCTCTTGCTATTACTTCCTATAAAACACACAATTTTCATTTGACACAATGGGATGAGGAGAGAACAATCACTATGATAATGTGGGTTTTGTTCTTTGTACAAGTCTTCTAATCAGAAGTTCGTAATTCTACTCTCCTGCATGTCAAATTTTCCTTTTCTCTTTGAGGCTTCTGATTTTTCAACCTGTATTGTTGCAGCAAATGTCTACAATTCCTATTTACTACTTGCTTGAAAAAAAAAAAATTTTTTAGATGATAAATACATAACTTATGATCACAATAAGTCCTCTACTTAAAAAAACTGGTCATCAATATCGACCAAAATAAGATTTTTTTTAAGATGTTTGTACACTTGAAGGGTTAATTAAGCTGTAAGTCTTTTTTTTTATTTTTATTGAATAATCCAAATGTGGCTTGTTTAGGCAGGTAAATACCTCATATCATAGCAGACCTGTGTTTTGCTGGAGGACTGTGATTTAAAAAACTGGTGTCATTCAAAGCTTAAAATTGCGCAGATGTGGTGTTTTGAAGAACAAAGGGGGAGAAGCGATTACAGAGAGGAAATCACTTTTTTGACAATGCATCTTTATCACTGCTGTGTACAACACGCCCTCAAAACTGCCACCAACGCAGAGTCCCTTATCCAGAAAACTCATTCTCGAGGCTTTCACTCTGTGACGGCTTTAACCTGATATTCAGCCGAGAGTTATTGTCTTCTTAAATATGCAGACTTCTCGAAGCGTTGTGGGCGCGCACCTCGAACCGAGATGATGTGTAAAATTGCATTTTTTTTTGTTGCATGCAGGCAAAAGGGAGGGGAGGCTCCATGAAACAGGCGCATCACAAGCAGCCCTGGCAGATTGTTTAAATGAAAAATCTTCATCTATTCAGCGCAGGAGTCAAGCCCACTGAATCCTATTTTCCCTGGGTTCCTGTTTGGATTACTGAGGTGGCATGAGGCGTGCAGACACACAAAGCCCAAAGCAAAGTTATGCTGCTTCTAAAGTAACTTGTGTCATGGTAAAAGGGTCACTTATGTCATTAGTGCTTGGGAACTGGAAGGTGTCTGGAGACCTGCTTGCTAAGACAAGCATCATCCAGCCTGCTGTGGCCCTCAGTCTGTAATTCTGGTCATGCCCCATCTCCATGTAGATTTAATGGTTGTTTTTAGTAGCATCTGCTTACAGTCTAGTGAAGTGAAGAGGGACAAAGCCACCCTTAGCATGAATATATAAATAAATAGTTTACATTAAAAAGTAAAAGTGGGTCCTTGCAGTGAAATCAACCAGTGATAAGACGCTGGCTCCAAGATTAAAGCTTTTATGGTGTCACAGATCACTTAGAAGTAGCAATAAGCTGATGGATTTTTGGAAGGCATCAATCTAATAATTCTTAATTCTTTTAAAGAGTAATAAATTGAACAAATATTTCTCAGAAAGAGAACAAAGTAAGACTAGTGTGTGATTCTCTAGACCAGAGGTTTCCAAACTTTCCATCTTCTGGCCCACATAATGGTAACAGAGTTCATTTATGATCCAACTCCGGGTTAAGTACACACAAATTTAAACAAAATCCGTTAACTTCAGATGTAATATTAGAAACAGCATCAACAACCAACGCAGTAGGTTTGTCTGTTTTTCAGTGTTAGAATAGATGTTTATGGTTTAGTTTAATTTCTGTGGTGCCTCTCAGTTCCCAAAACAACAATAACATTTATTTTATGCTTTAAGAAATAGCAGAAGGTTGACAGGATAGACTGTTAATTTTTAAAACAAAAATCTAATATAACTAGAAGTTTTCTTCCTGACAAAGAAATACCCAGGGTAATGTATGAATGTACCTATGCCAGGGCTGGATGTGGTGCATTGATGCAGACTACCCAGAGCTTACTGTTCCGAGGCTCAAACTCAGGCTTAAATTTGTTCATACTTAGGACAATAATGTTGTTTTAACATTACTGAACAATAAAAAATGAATAAAATGCAACAAATTAAACCTGTGAAAAACTATCTATTTGAAATCTTTACAGGAGCCTTTCTTTCTTTACGTTTGTGTTGCAACACAAAAGGAGTGAGATAAGCCGGAGTTAAAAAGTTTTGCAGTTAAACAGGATTTCAGTATTATTTAAAGAAAGAAATGCATAAGTCCTATAATCTGTTGATATACCTTGTAGAAAATGAAATTTCCTTTAACATTTCTTGCACCTTCTTTTCACTTCATTATAAAACACAGCAAGTTTTAGTGAGAATGGCAAACTCTGAGTCTTCTTCATTAAGTAACAACTTCTAAAAGGAAAACTGTTGTTCTCAGCATGATCTGCTAATTTGTAGAAGAATCTGCGTCTCTAATCAGCCGTGTAGTTAGACAATTAGAATTTTGCAGAACCTGCTGGATTATCCAACCTTGCTAAATCCTAAAACAATTATTGTTTTCATAAAGCTTATTTTACATAAGCTCGATGTTTTTATGTGACATTAGGCTTATACCATATTAGACTGTGTTGGTTTTCAAAATGTGCCTTAAAAATGGTGTAAAAACTTTAGTACATGGAGGTCTGCCTTGCTGAAACCCTGCATGACCTGAAGAAAGGTTCAAATGTTCATGGTTGATCCCAGGCAGCTGGGTGTATTTAAAAATGTCAGCTTCTAATTGTAACAGCCACAGCAACCTCAGGAAACAAATCAGCACCTGAAGGGTAAAGGTGAGATTATGCAACACAACACAAAATCTCATCAGTTAAAATGTCTTGCATTTTAAAAGTCCATGAGTTACCTGCTCTTTGATACTGGTGCAGAAAGCCGCCAGCTCTTGTGGCTTTGTTAGAGAGATAAAATGTGATTATTATTGAACAGATTACCTTAAATATGACAGGGAAATAATATTTCACTGCCCTCCTCTTCATTAAGACCCATTGATGTGTCCTCCATTTTTGTGACAGCTGTCCATAGTGTTCCAGACAAGCATGCTGGATACAGTAGTCCCTCTTGGCAGAATGTCCCTCTGTAGCAGACTGCGATATATTTGCCTGTTTCCTGTCTGCATTTTGAGTTAACTGAAGCATTTGGATTAAAATATAGGTTTAAACATGGAAGGAAACAGCTTTTTAAACAATTTCCAAATCAAAAAGAAACATTTTAAGCAGTAAAAAAAAAAAAAAAAAGAATAAATATGTAGGGAGTCAAATAAAATCTAAATGTCCAGTTGTTTCTTTCTGTAGGCAGTTTTCCATACTTGGTGCTCTGGTAGCAACAGTGAGGGGCGGTGTGTCCCTCCCAATGTCTTCCCTATCGCCTTGTCCTCATCGCAGTCCTCTTTGGCACTTATCTAAGGTCTTGTAGTAGACACGGGTAATCATCGAGCTTGGTGATTTGGGTTGTGGCGTGAGCGAGACCTTTCGAGGACTGCACGGCGGTTGTCTGTTCAAGAAGAGAAAGGGGGAAAAAGTAGGTGAGACTGGGAAAGAACAACAAAGTGCTACATTGATCCATCTTTGGCAGAAAAGCTGAACTAAATGAAAGGCTTAGGAGAAACTAAAAGAGGGAAGGAACAGTTAGGGGAGGAGAAACAAGGCTGACTGAGAGCGAAGAAGGATGGGAGGAAGAAGAGACACTAGAAGCTGAAGGAGTGGAGGTGCCTGTTTGGTGTCATAGTAACTCCATTCATATCCTAAACATAGTTTTTTATAAAGAGACCCTACAGGAAGTGTTCTCACATCAGATACAACATAAACAGAGCAAATAAAGGAAACACACAGAGACATACAACCAACCAGAGCAAGGATGAATAGCCTGTCACATTTTCTACATGTAGTTTGCTTCCCATTAGCTTGGGCTTGTAATTAGTGTCAGCATGCACCTATCAAATCTAAGATGTAGAGCTGCACTGTGTTGATCCTCCCACCTGTCCTCAGAATTTTCCAAAGGTGCAACAGGCATCTGATCATTGTCAGAGCTGTTTGTGGGGAAGTTCCTGCCTTTCAGGCATGCAGAGCAACAAATTGTTCTAATCATAGTGAACGGGAAATGTTTGGGACGTTTGAAAAAAACCCAGCTCTGAGGCTCCCTTTGGAAAAAAAAGTTTTCTCTAAACATTATTTGAATTGAGGCTGCTCTTGCAGGCACCTTTACCACTGATTTGCAAAATAGATACCATGGATGTCTTAAATTTTTTCAACTTACAACCACAAACAACACTATTAAATTTGAAATCAATTATACAGACAAGCACAAAGTAGTCCTCAAAGAATACATTTTTCCAACTCAAAAAACCCAAAGGTGTATGTATGTATTATGTTTAACCCTTATGTGAACTTAATACTTAAGGGTTAAACATATAAACAACCCGGGGTAAACCACTTTATTAAAGCTACACAGTCTTTTTTGGTAAGACTTGCAAATCTAGGGACTGATGTTTTTGCACATCCTTCTGTGGAGAGACAATTGAGAGACATGTATGCTTCAAATCAGTTCATGGATGCGCTGTCTGCATGTTTAGCTTGTTCACCTGCTTGAAAATGAATTTCTGCCCCAGTCCAATGACTTCAACATCATTTCCTTAATAAGGCTTCCTTGTCGGCTGAGGAAAAATCTCTTAAGTATGATGCTGCAACAGTTTGTATGTGGGAAAAAATGTAGATATAGGCCTAGATAAAATTACTCACAAGGGGACTTAAGTTTCTAATTATGGAAACTGCTCTCAGCATAAAGGAAGCCACTTTTCTCCCCTCTCTCAACCTCCCTTATCTATCATGTTTTACTGCTTGTTTTTGAGAGCCTTTCTTTGCATATCTTCCAAAAACTAGAAATTATGGATCTGGGCAGCTGGTCTCTTAACGCTATTGATCAAATTTTTTCCATGAGGAGACTGGGCAAAGCATAGCATCTTTATCTCTGGGAGAAGCTCTGGTCTGTTTCATGGACTTATTCTCCTATGAAAACATGTACTACCAAAGTCTCCCATGGCTAAAGAGACATGTGCTCTCAAGTTCCCCATTTTGCTTGCCTCATCCTCACATTTCCCTACCTGTACCCCTTTATCTCCATCCTCCCTTCACTTCTTCCTAACTCTGTCCCTCCCCCGTTCCCATGTGTACCATGCAGGGATTTTTGCAACCTCATATTGTGCTCTGCAAGGTAATGTTATGGTATTTCATTTCTTGTTTTTATGGACCCCCTAGTATTATCTTTCTAATGCGAGAACAGCACATTTAAATGGTTGCAGCCTCAGGCACATGTCCCTCATATACTGTATTCTGTTGAACTGTGTTTCTTCAATGGGTTTTTCTTAACCAAATTTCATGACAAATTAACACATAACATAACAATCTTATTCTGATTTGACTTTTATTCATTGGATGCACTGGGTTTTATTTATGATATCAGATTTAAGGTATTTACTTTTGAGAAAAAAAAAAAAAACAGGTATCCTTTGTGTTGGTTTGTCAAACAAATGCTAACATTTAAGTATGTGGTTTCAACATCACAATGTGAAAAGGTTAAATGGTTTAGCAGGCATTGTAGGCAAAAACAATATTTCCCTTGGGGTCAGAAATAAGCAGCAGTTGTACTTTTGGTATTTTCTGTTGCCATGTTCATGACAAAGTCATAAAATCTTTTCCACCTTTGCTATCCAACCACAGCTGCCCAGAAATGCCCATGACATCCTTCGGGCAGCCAGGTGGCAGGTGGATTTGGATGGAGCCAAAAAGTCGAGCTACAGAGATGACTGCAGGCACACCCACACAGGACTCTTGGTATTTCCGAGTGTGGTGTTGCCAACATGTCTATTACTCAGTGCTCTGCTGTAAGGTGCCAGGCTTCCGAGGCTGGGCGTTGTTTAATGGTGCTTGTTCCATCCATCATGTCAGGTAATGAGCTGAGAATGAAAACGGTGGCTAGGAGACATGCACAAACCTGTGTGCGCAAACAAGATCCTACATTCACAGTAGAGAACAGCAAGTGCTCCCTTCTTTGGGGTTGGATACAAAGCATCATGCAGATGGTGCACAGGAGGAGAGAGGGAAGAGGGAGGGAACAGAAGGAACAACAGGAAGACAGTTCAAGATGTAAGACAATTGAATAAAGGTTCTTTATTCTCTCTGCTTCTTCTAGCCGATGCATGTTTATATGCTGAATGCTATCATGAGAGCTAACATGTTCTGGCAGAGTGTCCAAACACGTCATAACTACTTATCCATGCACTCATTGTATTCTGTCCACAGGTTACACTACACTCTGTGAGCACGACTTACGAAGCTTACTTCCTTTCAAACCAAGCATACATAGCATTCAAAATGATTTGAAGGGGAAAATTGGGACAGTTTGAAAGAAAAAAACATGAAAGTAGATCATCCACAATTTATCCCCGCCAATCATTTGCAAGTCCAACTGCTCTAGCCTCATTTCTGGACTTACAGTCACCTTTAACCCATCAGAGAAGCTTGGAAAACAGAGCCTCTGTCTCTGGAGGGTGTTTAGCTTGTACCACATTTAATTCAGTAAACGGGATGGGGAGGGGTTTAGAAGATGAACTGGGAAATCTAAAATTAAATAAAGGCAGAAACTGGATTGAAATGGAATGCTGGCCATTTTAATCCCTTTGGCATTTTCTACCTTGGTAGTTTTGGCTTTATCTGGGTCACTAATCTCTCATTGTTTATTTGAGTTGACCCTAATGGGGATGAGACCTGTAATTAATGTAAACACAGTGACCAGGGGCTCCAGCTTCCCAAGGACCACAACATTTCAGCTTCTTTTTTTTTAATCAGCTTTTATCTCCCCCACAAATTGAGATAATGTCTTGCATTTAAATTTGGTAAGAACTGTGTGTTTTAAGTATTAGACTTCAAGTAAAACACATTTATCCTAATAAATACCCAACATGAATAGTAGAATGATAAAAAAAAAAAAAAAGTATTAGAGAAGGGAAAAGGCAGTGAGTCTATTTAACACATTCGGTTTGTATGTGGGCTTTGTTATTTTAAAAGGTGTTCATTTTACATGCTGTGTAAGCTGAGAACCATTGACCATTAGAATGACCGCTCGCTGAAGCTGTTCAGAAGGACTTTGCTGTAAGCAGCGGTGGACGATTGACAAGTGCCCTTTTGGGGTTTTGAATGCTCTTGCCTAACTGCCTAAATGTACTGGAAAGCTTTTGTAAAAGACAAGGAAGAAAAATCTCCAGAAAAATACCTCTCCATCAGAGGAGTCTTGAAATGAGAGCTTTTAGCTTCTCATAAAGACTTTTCTGTTCCTTTCTACAGGTGCATACAAGCCCATCTTTTCTCACCCCGAATCAATCTATCACAACAACTTAACAAACAGCAACCATTTCTAGTGGGAGAGCAACATTACAACTAGCCTATACTGAATTGGAAGCTTCAAGCACACACATATATAACTACACACATACTAGTGCAGAGGGAAACAAAGTGAGACAAGGGAAAAGGAGGACAGATACACACAAAAGAACTATTCTTTTTTTTGTGCACTGATTGCAACTCTCTCTACTCGCATTGGTTTTGATGGCTTCTTTACCTGTATCTCCCAGAGGCGACATCTTTTCGAGTTACAGCAGAAGTGACACAGAGGAGCGCAAGAACAGGAGAAGAAATTGACAAAAGAGGATCAGGTATTCCGTGTTACAGCAGAGGGATGCTGGCATCCCAGCACTTAATTAAGTGCTGGCTTGGCACCATTTCACAAAATGTAGCTAAATGTACCATGGAAATCAGCAGGGGTGGGTGGAAGGAGGGCAGAGACATAGACACGCATACATGCACAAATGCACACTGTCTTTTTCGATCCAAGACACACCACTTACAGATTGAAGAATGAATTGTTCCATAAATGAAGTTCTATGTGAAATCTTTCTGTGCATCGCTTTGAGGAATTCACACAGTTACTAAAACAGTACAATCCTTTGTATGTATTATATGATAATACAGACCACACAGGAAAGGTTCTGAAAAGTACAATAATACTAAGTAATAAACCAGTAAGTCTGTCACTTTGGGATATATGCTGTGAGATTCCTTAAAAGAGATTAAATGAAATTATGTTCTTTGTGTTCCTGCCATCTTTTTGTCTTCTAATTGCACTAAATTGCATCATGATGGTGTTCTGTGATGTGAAAAAGCAGGAAATCCAACCACTCATATAAAACACTTTCAGCTTGAGGTAGGAATTACCTCTCCTTGGCAAGAATAAACAGCAAAGACTTCAGAGGGATTACACTGACATAGTTAAATACTGTAAGGCCAGCAGGCTCTGGGCAAACATCTAAATATGGCTAACATATTGATCAAGGTCACATAATAAAAAGACTAAACAGCTTCAGATGGGAGAAGCTTAGCTCTTGTGCAGTGACCAAATACACCAAAGTGTTTTTTTTTTTTTGTTAAACAAGTGAGCAGTGACTCCTCTGACAGCCCCACTGTCTTTGTGTGATTTCTCTGAGTCGCTTCACTTTGTGACAAGTTGAAACATAATAAAGGTGATTAAATCTCAGCATGTTGTGTTTGCTCCCTGGATAAGAAGAAAAGCATCTGCAGCAGTAGCAACAGGAACAGTCACAACCTTCTGTCAACCCCTTTTTCATCTCCTCCTCCCTTTCTGCAACCAGCCTTAGAGCTACAGAGTAATGCAGTGCCCCTCACTGAAAAACAAGATATGCTGGATAAATGGGATGCCGAGGGAGTGCTGCTATTTTTCCCTACTAAAACTTATGGACAGGGTGTTTTAAAACTTTATCTTGACAGACACAGCCTATTGTTGAGAGGTGCCAGAGAGCCTTTTCTATCTTATGTTACAAGTCAGTTGTATATTTATGAAACAACAAACAGAACAACCCATACTGAAGGATTAAGACTAAGTCCATGGCAATTTAAACTCAACCAAGCAGAAGCCCAAATACCACTACTAATGTACTTTTTTTTTACAGAAGTATATATTAGCTGTTCTAAAAGAAAATGACAAATTAGGTAACAAATTAGGTATATTTGTATGTTTTTTTCACAAATGAGGAGAAGATGGAGCAGGAGATCAACAGAAGCCACTGTTGAGCCACTGACATCCATCCATTTTCTGACACGCTTAATCCTGAGTGGGGTCACGAGAGGTGCTGGTTCCTATCTCCGGCTGTCTACGGATGAGAGGCGGGGTCAACCCTGGACAGGTCGCCAGTCCATCGCAGGGCAACAAAGAGAAAAACAGGACAAACAGGAGAGGCCAATTAACCTAACAGTCATGTTTTGGACTGTGGGAGGAAGCCGGAGTACCCGGAGAAATCCCACGCATGCTCAGGGAGAACATGCAAACTCCATGCAGAAAGACCCTGGTCTGGGAATCGAAACGGAAACCTTCTTGCTGCAAGACAGCAGTGCTACCCACTGCGTCACTAAGCAGCCCGAGCCACTGACAACAAATCTGAAATCTATTTTGGAGCTAAGCCTTTCAGTGACTTGAAATATAACAAGTATTTTAGAGGCTATTTTCTGAGATATGGTTAGCTTGTGTAACAGTTTTGGCACTGGGGGACATGCTCCACTTTTTTGGGTGCGGTGAGGACACATGCAGCAGAATTCTGGATCAGCTGCAGCTGTCTAATCAACTTTTTAGGAAGAGCTAAGTGAAGATGCTGTTGCAGGAATCAATCCAATCTACTAAACCACATAAAGGGGTTTTTCAAGGTCCTGCTGAGAATTTAGTTATATAATCCTAGGGGTTTTCTTTAGGTGATAGAAGGTAATATTTGTTGCCATCACAATGTGCATTTGAAGGTTCATGTCTGAGTCCATCATTACATCCATATTTAGAGCCTGATTGATGGTTTCTAGCTGTATTAATTGGAGCTTTGTGATAACATTTGGAAGCTCTTCTTTTGATCAAAAGACTATTGCTTCACTGAATAAATGTGTGGAAAATCCATTCTTTTAAGTCTTCAATTCCTTTACCCAGAACTGTCTTTGCAGGTTAGAAATACAGTGTTGTTGAAAAGAAAAAAAATATAAGCAGATTCAGCAGGTTTTTAATTGTATAACCTAAGCAAACCACAAAGAGGCAACAGAAAAAGACATCACTGACATGCAAGATTTATTTGTAATTAGTATTCAGAGAGGGAGAACATCTACCAAGCTCTGAGTGTAGCTGAGAGGGATGACTGTACAAGGATTGCTCCACCTGTGAGCTCTGTAGGTGTAACTGTAAGTGCTCTCTTTTAGTTTGTAGACTTAAATACTGGCTCAGAGCTGATCTGTTTAACTGTGTTTCTCTCCAAGATTAAGCTGCTAAAGAAGCTACTTCTGCAAATAAACATGAACTTTTCTCATGAATACAGTAGATAGCACTCCTGGATCAGTGTTTATGTGTCCGTTCTATGTGTATGCTCTGTCTGCTCAGTCATGGAATAAAAAATCATTAACATTAAGCCTGGTTGTGCTGGAAGTTTATTTCTGTTAAAGGGGAGTTTTCCTTGTCACTAAAGCTACATACTCATTCAGGACAAGTAATTCCACATGAGGCAATGCAATCTGTTAAGTTTTCTTATGAAAACCCTTTTTAACGAACCTCTGATTTGAATGAATTAACTATGTAAAGTGCCTCATGCATGTGAGAAATGGGATAATATGAATTAATCAGCCCTTTGAGTGAGAGTTTTGTTGTAGAAAGAGACAAGAAATGTTCAAAAATGTTCCCTGTTTTACATACAAATATGTGAACTAAATAAAACAAGGTATTCATAAGAAAATATTTGCCCAAATTGGTCATACAACTCCTGGGTTTAACAACAAATTTCAAGATAGACCAAAAGTTACAATGTTTCAAATTTTCCTAGAAAATCCTTAGTTAGACCACAGTGTTTTTCCCAGTATTTTCATCCTGTAGGTCATACTCATTTGGGTCATTCATTACTAAACAGGGTATACTAAGGTTCGGAAAAGCTATTATCGGATAGTTTATAATTATCAGAAAATAACATCTTCTTTGTTCGTGAACCGAAAAACAGTATGGTTAGAGTTGTAAAATTTGCTGCTGTTTTTATGCAGTTGGTTCCATGAGACATTTAACATTTATAAAAGTATAGGGACATTTTATTTAATGTAAGTATTTTAATGTCAAGTGGTACATTTGAAGTAAATGCTAGAATGGATATACTTAGTGTATATAATCACAATCAAGTTTTATTTTAAAAGCAGTATTTGTTTTTGTGAGGCTTTTGTGAACTTTTACTGTATAGTTTCAATTACTGTTTTCACCAAATGGCTATATTAAAATGTTACATGCATTTATTCCATCCCTAGCCTCGGGTTGTTATCCTGACTGTACCAGGCCTTTTCCAGTCTTTTCCCAGTCTAATCTTTTCTGGAGATACACTAAGTCTCTTTTTAGTTTTATTTTATGTGTCATGTTTGCCAAAGCAGCACAGAGAATTGATGTCCCAGTGCTGGATAACAGCCCAGCAGATTTGCTTTCACAAGTGGACCATCGTGGCTGTTGCCACAAGGTTCTTCTTGATACACGAAGTCTGATTTTAAACACTTCAAAGCTGTTTTTGAGAGACAGAGAGGAAGAGATGAGTTTCTACTGTTTGCAGTAAATAAAGGCTGTCATGCTTTTTGTAAAGTAAAGACCGATGTAGGCTGTTTGTTGTTTCCCCCCCCAAAATAATACAATGGTGACTATAAAGAAGAAGAAGAAAAAAAAACAACAACTCTAAAACCAGCTACATTACGAAAACCAATTTTACAAATTAGATTTTTTTCCCCTAAATACTTTAAGTACTCTAAACTCAGGTCAGATCCTTTCCTGTGTTAGTGGGCACCAAATTACAATTGCAAATTGAAATAAAAGCATCCTCTTACACAGCCACAGCTACTTTTACCAGCAAAAAAAAAGGTTTAAAAAGAGCTGAAGTGCTGATGTTTGGTAAATGGATTGGTATAAAACAAAATCAAAGCTTCTGTTGTCAAAATGTATACAACACTTTAATTCAAATGCACTGTATATATATTAGAGGAATATTATCTCAGTAAGGTAAAACAGGGTGGAAAAACAAAATTGAACATGATGGCAGAGACAAAGCTCCCCCAAATGATTAGGTTTGCCTATAAAATTAAATGATATAACCAGATGGTGCAAATATTTAACTTTTTAAAAGCACTTTTGTTACCACAAATACATAAGCTTTTCTTTTAAACCACCAAGCACTCTGAAAATTGAAGTAATTGATTGAAGTTTAACAGTTGGGAAAAGACACAATAAGACAGCAAAGTTTATTTTAGTCTGCTTTTTTTCTCAATTTCCAATGTAAACAGGTTCCTTCCATACTTATAAAGATGATGTAAAAAAAGAGCATACATTTTTTTAGAACTAGTAGATGGAAAAAAAAACATCCTTACATTAAACTCTAGGGTGGTGCCTCTATCAACCATACAACTAAACCTGGCAAGATATTACAGTGATGAAAGAATTATCGCCTGTAAATGTTTCCCCCTGTCCACAGGGGCGAATTCATCAAGCTGCCTTATGTTGTAGAAATGGGGAGTGTTTCCCTGTTAGGAAACATATTAGAGCCAATAAATGCCAGCACACTGACAAAAAATCTGCTAAAAGCTAAAAAAAACCAAGACAACTCCTTCAGGAAAAGACATGTTGCATTAATTTGAACATACTTTAAACCATGGCATTACAAAAAAGTCTGTATCGAATTTAAAGGAACGGAGCATAATGCAAGATTTTTTCCAAAAAAGCTAAAACCTTGTTTTTGGATAGTAATTTAGAGACTTTTAGAAAGTGGCAGAAAAGGGCAACCTTTGTATTGATGCAGATAAGACCCTACCCCCAACCTCCTTATCTCCTAGGCCATCCTCATTTCATTTATGAACCAGATGCCAAGAGAGTTACACTTTTTTTTTCCAAACTGAGGGGAGTAGTACACTTTTTTGAAGTGTAAAAATAATGCCTAATAACCCCCCTTTTTTTTTTTTTTTTATAAATCCATACAAGAAGTATTTTCAAAGTTCAAAGTAATAATAACTTAAATCTGGAATTCATATGTGCAGCAGTTACCAAGATTTTGTTTTAAAAACAATATTTGGGGTATTCTGCACCCTTGGCAGGTTTTTAGTGAGGTTGTTACTCCAATAGAAAAAAAATACCAGCTATACATATTCTGTTTTTTAGACACTGGGTGTTTCTCCGTGACCTAAAGAATTTCAATCAGACCTAGTAACTCTTTTTACAGTATTAGAACTTCACTTACTACATTATGAAGTTATGTTACTATTTTTAGGAACTGGGAAAGTAAACAAGACAGATGTTAAAACAGATTCAAATATATGAATCTGTTTTCAAGCTTGAGTTATGCTGAAACTGACTTTGGCTGAAGAGAGGGACTGTTCCAATTGGAGAAATAACAGTTTGGATCGGGAAGGCTGCAGGAATTGGACAGACTTTGACATTCTTAGCTGTTTATCCAAATCTGCATGAAAACACTAAAACACGGGAGTTTATATGAGTACCAATTATTGACAAATTTATCCAAATGGACAGACGGATGGAAGTGCCATCTGTGATAAGTAAAACAGTTTATATTCTGGCAGTAGTAGATGTACTAGCGGGTTGTTCCCATATAATTGTTACATTATTGTTGAAGGGTTCTCTTCAGTTTGTTCTGGAAATTGATTCCTCAGTTTTTTACTTGCTTAACTGTTTATTTAAACTATTTTTACATTTTGTACATTTGCCACAACTTATCTATGGTTTATCTGTATAGGTTTGCTGTAAATGAAGTGCAGGGATTAAAATATTACGGTCCCAGGCCAGATTTCCGGTTGGTAGCGATTGACGGTAAATAAATTTTAAAAAGTCAATCAAAATCCCTTTTGCATTTGTCAACCAATGGTAGCAAAGGAGCGCTCTGAAACTAACAGTGTTAGCCAATAAGAAGAAGAAGGGGGCGGGTGCTGTTTGTGCGGTCCTGCACACTACATGTTTGCCGGGAGCGATGGCAACAGCTGATTTACCAAGTGTCAATAACTGACCGTGTATGCGTTATAAAAATAAGGGTTTGTGCTTTCCTGACCAAACTAGACCTCTCACAGCCTGGTTATCCTCCAGCAGCAGTGTGAGCGGTGAGCTTGTTACCGGTATGACGGCGACATTTTCGATTAATGCTCAATATTGAAGTGTGGTCTGCCCTACGTTGTTCCACGCCACAACTCAAGAGGGACAATCACCAACAAGCTGTGGGTCTGGATACAGAGGAGGCGGTCAGAAAGCACACACACACATATATATATATATATATATATATATATATATATAGTTCAGGCTCAGGATTTCTTTTTACTTTCATCTCTGAAAGTGCATAATGTGTCCTTGTTGCATGGTTTGCACCTACTTTGTAGTCAACTGATTATGCATAAACTCCAATACGTTTTAGCTGGTGAAAGGCATCATCTTTAATCTCAAGTTAATCAGTAAGAAATACATCTTTATAAAACTTATAGTCTAACTTTTTATGCTATCTATCCAACTCTTTTTTTTAAAGATGCTTTTGGATAAATGTGCCATATACCTGCAGCTGTTGATATTTCTAAAAAAGTCTAATTTACATGAGTGGGCTACAGAATGTCACGGGATCTGAAAGTGAGGAGGCTGCAATCTATGTTCTTCTATGCAGAGTGTAAAAACGCGCAGGGGTGACTGGAAGAGGAAAATGCTTAAGACAGATCTGGATAAACATGCTTGGGCAAGATAGGGAAATTCTCCCACTTGCTAGGTTTCACTTTCTTTCTTCACTCTTTTTAATCCCTCCTATTTTCTGACATTACCTCCAGTGTTTACTGCAAAAAAGCTGTCTGCCTGCAATTTTTATGCTCATGGAGCACAGGAACAACGTTGAATTTGAGCTGAAAATGGACACTACAGACTGAAGATATACCATTCAGTGCTTGTGTTAACAAGTTTACATTCCTGTTTGACGGTATGTACAGATTTGGAAGAAAAAGGCACTTATTTGGCAGCGATTCGTAATAAATAGTTCAAAGGAGATTTTGGCCAAGAGCATGGCAGTCATAACACATGGAACTGGCTTTGATCAAACTGATGATGTGGGTGTATATATTTTCATGCCTCTATCACAAGTCTACCTCATTGGGTTCTGACATGGTGCATACTTGTCAGTACTGCTACACACCTTAAATGATTTGGTAAACTCGGTAAAAGTAGCTGCACAAGCCTCACCCAAGGTCTAGTCTTGTGTATGATAAGAGAAAAACTTTAGTTGAGCTTAAGATAAACAATTGAATAATATGATAGACTGAAGATCAATGTTACAAAGCAAACTCAAGATGAAAAGTACATGTATAGAATAATTAGGATAAGAATTCTGTGGTCTCGTCCTTAATTTTGTTAAAACCTAAACCAGCCAAACTGTTTAAGAGAATGATTTCTCCTTAAACCATTTTAATTAAGTACAACAGCTTTGAAAATTCTGTTATTATTTTTAGTTTTATTTATTTATGATTTTTAGTATTGAGCGTAGGGGATAGGGTTAACATATTAAGTTGTGTAAGAAGGGAGGGTAAAACAGTGTTTTACACTTATTCTAAAGAAAGACAAAATGATTGCGGGTAATATTTTATGACTTAGCACCTTTCATTAGATATTATGTTGTTAAGAGAGCTAGGGTAGCTAAATAAGTCTTCATGTGTATGTCAATGACACTAACTATGGAGCCAGTGGAGGATGTAGGCTTTGCTTTGTGTAGGCGGTCTGGAATGGAACAAAGCGCATACAGACGATGTGAGATATGGGGGTAAGTCATCCCATGTAGAGTGCTTTCTTTTGACTGGCTTATACAGGGGAGCTTTGTGATTGGTGTCAAACCATTCCCTGCTTAAATTAATGTGTTTATGTATCGAGGCAAAAAATCAAAAATCCACACACAAATTCAGTGAAGTTTAAAGACCACTGGTACTTTGTAATTTAATTTATAATTGTTTATGGACCCGAAAAACTTTGACTAATGTGGTTTTGTGCATATGTGGACCGGGTGTGCTTCCGTGAATCGTGCTGTGCATGTGTGGTTCTTGTGCTCTTTGTGTGTGGATTTTTCTGTGCTTGTGTGAGTCATGCTGTGCATGTTTGGATCTTGTCCTGTGTATGTATCAATCTTTCTGTGCTTGTTTGAATCGTGCTGTGCATGTGTGGATCTTGTACTGTTTGTGTGTGGATTTTTCTGTGCTTGTGTGAATCGTGCTGTGCGTGTGTGGATCCTGTACTGTTTGTGTGTGGTTTTTTCTGTGCTTGTGTGAATCAGGCTGAGCATGTGTGGTCTTGTCAGGTGCATGTATGAATCACACATGTGTATTTGTGAAAATTGAGACCGATCTAGCTCCATATTAAACAGTTCCACATATGGTATTTTATACAACAGAAAGAGGCTGAGCTCTCTGTTAAGTCATACTATTATCGGCTGAAATTGTCTCTCTAGCAGTCACAATTAATTGTAGAAATGCCTTAACGTATCAGAAAATAGTTATCATTTAAAAAGTTGTTTCCCCTTTTATGCTCCCACAGATTGTTTTCTAAAATGCTTATGAAATGAGCTAATGTTTAGATCTCTTCAATTTGAAGAGTGTTTCAGGGGGCATTCATTTATTTATGGCTATCCTTTTACATAAAAACTGAAACCATTCGGAGGGAACTGCTTCTTGGTGAAAAGTAGTTGTTACATGTCTATCCAAGTTTCTGACCTTCCAAAATACTGTCTTAATATGGGTGTAGCTGGATAAATTACACTCTATCGTAAAGCCGTCTGAGTGGTCATTATGGCTAAAGAAAAAAACACATTAAAAGTTTAGTCAATTTACTATACTGGTTATTAGTCAATTTCTGGGCACATCTCTAAGAAGGACCTCTTTGTACTTGAGAAAAAAATAGGGTATTGATAATTTATAATTCTACAGAAATGGGTAGTAATTATGTAAGTAGGGCTCTAAATGTTTAGCTAAGTAACCAGAGAAACAGAATTGAACATTTAAAATGTCAAAACTGAAAATGGTTGCAATTATTTATTTACTTTTTTATCTTCATAAAGTTTCAGTCAACACATAACAAAAATATGACGCACTTTCATGTAAAACATTTTTCTTCTTTTCTCCAGAAACACTTAGCTCCTCTTACCTTTTTATTGCCTGAACCTGCATGAAGGGCTCCTATTATTGGGCCTTTCGTGCATTAATGTAGTCCTTTCACCATCACACTTTTATGTACACAAACACACACACAGCATTCAAAGTGTACTCCATGACTTACAATATCCCACACTGTTCCTTTCACACCTAGTGGAGCGAGCTCAGTTCAAAAGTAATGCTTCCTGACTTTTCCACGCTAAATATATTGGGGATTGGGAAAAACTGCTGCATATGTTTTGACAAAAATGCTTTCTTTCTTTTCTTTTCCTTTTTTTTTTTTGGGGGGGGGGGGGGGGGGGGTGAAAAGCACTACTTTACCTACTCAGTAGTGACTCTTGACAGGTCTCACTGGGGACGAAAAGGCAAGACCTGAAAAGCGTCAGCACCACATGCACTTATCTACTGTGTGACAGTCACAAAAAAAAATACATCAGCCCTCTTGAAGCTTAGCTAACTTCTGTTAGATTTTTGATGGAAAACAACAAGCCTGACAGGGTACAGGTAGAATAGACTGCTTTTTCTGCGTCCCTGGTTCAAAAAAATCTTCTTAAAATATCTCTGCTAGACTTGATTCCTAAGTCACGGAACAATGCCTCTTGGCATTCAGGGATGCTGCAGAGGAACACAAAGCCCAAACGAACAGTTATATGAAAACACTTTTGCAATCGATCAGTGCCTGAGGCAGAACTCTCATTCATGATTGTCCTCTCAGCAGTTGAGTTTCAGGAGACAGGTTTCATCCCAAGAATACCCATGAAAGACAACCAATATTCTCAAGAGTAAATGCTCTGAAGTACAGCACACCTGTTTGTCGACTGTTTGAGTTTAGTTAACCCTCTGACATCATCTCCCTGCTTCTGCTCAAACACTGGATTATAACTTTACAGCTCTGCAATAGCAGAGTTCTGCTGCATTGTTTTGTAACAGTGTTTTGGAACATCTTATACAGGGTCTAGAAAAGGTACTTATTTAAGCCAGATATTGTTAGCATTGAAGCCAGATTATCATTATAATATGCCCCTTTCCCACTGGCTGAAGATTCCATTTAAACCCGGAAACGATCAGCTTTTAGTCGCAGTGGTAACAGCTCATTGACGCGTACCTACCCAGGTCAAACTAAATCGCCTCGGCTCTGATAGGCATGCTGTGGGGACACCAGATTGACCCGCTAATTTTGTCATGATCGCAGCCCCAAGAGCTGATCTAATTACTCACTTCATTCACCTGCCATTCTCTCCCTGCTCTCTAATTATTATTCATCTTATCCACCTGTTCCCTCTGCTTTATATACGGTTCAGTTCAGCTACTGGGGCTGTGATCATGACAAATTTACATTATACCATTGAATGCAACATATGGACGTCAACACACAGCTCCAATCATGTCTGATCTAACAAGCTGAAACAGCTCTGTTTACGTTCAATAAAAATGGTTCAGCACATTGTTGGGAGATTTGGATGAACAAAAGAAGGAAACAATGAAACACAATTATTATGCCCAGGCATTTTTCCAGGTTCCTCTCGATTGTTTACTTTCCTGATTTCTGTTGCATTGGTGTCACCAGAGAGGCAGCAGTGGGGGGACAGAGGCCATGCAGCTTGCCAGCGAGGTTTTAGTTCCCAGCTTGTTTTGACAATGGGGAGGGAGCTAAATGCCGATTGTTAGCGGGTCGACCCATGTTTAATAAATCCTGGTTAACCCGCTTTTCTTAGTAGGAAAGAGGCTATAGTGATCTGAACCTCAGCAGGTCTTTAACTTATTAAACAAAACTAAATAATATAAAGTATTACACAGAAATAAAAAAGTGTAAAGTAAATCCTACATTGTTTTCATGTTTTTTTTCATGACTACAATGTTAAAATGCGGAAGGTTGTCTTCCAGGATCACCCTGTATTACAGTAGCTTCCTCTTTCTTGCTATCCAGTTAGACTACCATTTCCATACCCATGAAATAAAACATCCCCAACCATGATATGCTGTGGCCGTGGCTTGTTTAAGATGATATCCAACATTAGATACCACATCAGAGATCATTTGGGCTTATATGACTGAAGGACCCTCAAATGTTAGTTGTGTTTCCTACATAGTTCATGACAAACTGCAAACAAGAAATAACATGGCTTTTGTTTAAAGAGTGATTTTGTCTTGGCCAACTACTGGAAAAGGCCAGACTTTCTGAAGTCCTTGACCAGTAGTTGTCCTTAGGATGTATTTTCCCACCTGGTCTTTGGATTTCTGCATCTCTTTCAGGGTTACCATGGGCATTGTGGCTTCATTTCTTATTAATGCTCACCTTAGTAAGCCTTTCAGTTTAGGGGGGCAGCAGTATTCTTTGGGATGATGGCATGTTTGTTCACAAATTTTCTCTCACAAACCTCCAAGGTTTACAAAGCTGTGTCAACCTCCAGTAATGGTTAACACAGAAAGAGTTCAGATTCTTTATTTTGTTTAAATAATGAATGTCTTACAGTACATCTGAAAGATGGTTCTTTGTTGAATGTCAGAATCCAACCTAACAACAAAAAACAGCTAAAATCATAACTTTCACTTGAAGTTGTTCATAATTAAAAAAAAGATAAAATACTATTCCATTCCAATATAAGCAATGGATTAAAGCTCCTAATTTTAGCCTTGACCAACAGCCTGAGACCATGGCCACAGGATGTTCAGGAGCCTTGGAGAGGACAGATGGGGCCTGTGGCTCATGCCTGAGTTTTACCAGCCCAAGCCAGGAGAGAAAGTAATCCATCAATCCAAGGCATACTGGTGCCTAGGGGTGTCAGTCACTGATCCTGTAAGACTGATTAGGCCTCTGTGGGAGGCCAGGCCCCCGACAGCATGGACATCAGTGCCGGGCTTGCTCCACTGGGGCTTGATGTGAGCTGGTCAGAGCCAAGCCAGTGACCTGCTTCCATTTGGATTCTGTGGAGATGGCTATGTAGATCAAATATGTCTGTGTAAAGTCAAAGTCTTGTGGTAAAAGTACTTTTTGAACTTTGATCTTTTTGTGAGTTTTAAATATAAATTTTATATGTAATTTTCTAATCCAATCACTGACTATGCCATAAACCTGTAACAATACAGTACTGTACAATATAAAACCCCAGATGAAGTGATAGGAAGTTAATTAAATTATCTGGCTGTCTGATGAGCCGCTGAGGTCAGAGATGGCATCAGTCAAACAAACAGCTTTAACCAGCAGCAACCAAGGCAAGCTGCATGATTGACAGGAGAATGAGCAGACAGAGAGATAGTTAGACAAATGGAAGCTAAGATATAGTTTGACAGACAGATGGGAGCATAAATGGATGGTTTGGCAGCATGATAAGGTAAATAGGCTGATGGATCACCAAACAAATGCAGGAGGAGGAAGGCAAGAAATAAAAAGAGAGAAGAAGAGAAAAGAATGCCTGCCTGCAGACAACAAAAGATAGGAAGGCAGATAGCCGGATAAACACAGATGGATTGTGTTGATACACAGGGAGGTGGGGCAAGATCGATAGATTGTTTTATTCTATTTGCTTGGCAAACTGGAGATTTGATGTGGCTGCTATCAAGCTGATCTGTTTCCGGCGACGCCAGCCGTGACTGTTACAGATGGCAAGATAGCGACACATCTCAATCTTAGGCTAGCCTCACTGACGTCTATCTTGGCTTTCGTACCAGCATCACTTTCAGGAATGTCATTGCTTCTGTGTTAATAAAAAAAAAAAAACAGGAACTATAGAGGATTAGGTAGTTGAGTCAGTGAGTGGATGAAAAAAAAAGAGGTTAGAGCATGGAGAAAAGTAAGAAAAGGATTCCTGCTTTGTTTTGAGCAAAACAAAATGGACGCCCAAGGAACCCGGTGCCTCATTACAGTTGCTTACGTTTGTCATGTCAAAATAGAAGACAAGGGTGTCCAAAGTTTACAGGGAAGGGTCCTCCTAGTTAGAAAGGTGGCTCCAATGTGGTGCTGCTTGAGGGACATGCAGGTGCACTGCAACAGCATTGATGAGTGTTACAGGGCTTATAATAGACAGGAAAGGCCTAGAAAGCATGCCCTTTAGAGGTGCAGCATCTCTCACAGCCTGACAGCTTACAGGGTCCGGGCTTCACAATGACACCTTCACAGCACGCTCAAGATGACACACAAAAACATATGCTCACAGTTGCAAGAAAGTCTCTGAAACACAAATAAGTTTGATGGCTCAGAGACACAATTACAGAGACATCCACCTCCACACGGACTAATGCATCTGAGATACTGAGATATTAGATGACAAGTAGAATCACAACATTATACTGAACATATGAAAACATACAAAAAGAAAACAGAATAGAAACAGGACCTCCAAGACTAGGCTTCTGGTAATAAACATCTGTTCTTACAGTGTCAGTTCAAAAACAAATGTCCTCCCAAGGAATTTTACAGAATCAATTCATTCAAATAGCAAAGAAAAAATTGGTCAAAAAGTTTTCTATCCAAGGAAAACCAGTACATTGTATAGAGAAAGTGATTTGCAGTTTCTCTATACAATAAATAGGCATGTAGCGACAGTAGACAGTTGCTTACATTGCCTTTGACTTTGCAGCTATCCAAGCATGTATGAAGCAATGCTTCCATAAGGCTGTTTCATTTATATAAATTTATAAAGAACTGATTTCTGTACTGATTTATTTCCAATCAATAGAGTTAACTCCAATCCAACCATAAATTCAAAAAAACAAATAATAAATCAATATAGGTAATTTCTTAGATTTATCTGGAAGACTGCCGCTGGTGTCGCAGTAGGGAATAAGTAGGCCTTCCTGTAGTACTTCTTTGGAGATGTGAAGGAACATTGTCTCTACAGAAAGTCACTCTGCCAACAGTCTGGCAAAGGTTGAGATATTTTACAAAGAATGGAATGGAACATTGGTAGAGATGCATTACCAAAGATTAGTACCTGTATTTCAGAAAAAAAATTATTACAAAGTATTAACTTAAGGAAGCTTAATATGTTCAGCCAAACTTCTCAAATGTTCCTTGTTAAAAAAATAAATAAACAATAAAATATTTTATGTTGGTTTATTACATACAATAGCAATAAAATAGATGTTTTTTATTTTATTTAAGAAAACCTTGTAAAAGGCATGTAAATTAAATTGCACCATAGTACAGTTAAATTTATCTTACTTATGTTGATACCAGTGGATTAGAAATGCCTCTAACTATCAAGTAAATCCCTTTGTAACAAACCTTCCTCCTCAGAAAGCATGCTGTGTTTCAACCTCTAAGACTAAATTCTGTTTAAGATTCACAAATCTTTTTAAACAGCTAAACCTTTTTATGTAAAATGTCTTTTAAACAAATGAAGAGCAGAAATGTAAAGTAGAAACATTCTCTTTTTAATAATGTAATGGTATTATTTCTTTTTCCCCTGATGAATGCAGCAAAACGCATGACTTAATCTGCTTAGCTGACATACTCTGTTCTTTTAGTTGAACAGCTCAGGTAGATTACCACAAACGAATGCTTAAGTCCTTTATTGTTTCGCTTACAAACATGAAAAAGCAACTGGTCCAACAGCTGCTGAGTTTTACAGCAACAACCCAAACTGCAATCCAATCTTAGGACTCTCTAACGCTCCCACCACTGATGTCAAACCCAACTTAATAAAACATGGTGTTGAGTGTTATTTATTTATCATTCCTCCTTTTGATGTGTCTCAGCACACAGTGAGAGTTAGTGAGGGAGATCGCAGAAGGTTTTGCCATGCTCTTTCCTCCCTGAGATCACTGTCGGACCCATTTGGCCATGTGAAGATGCTCCCTTCTGTTCACAAGGGGGAAGCAGGTTGGTTTTGCTTCCAGAAACACTTTTCACTTTCTCTTTTAGTATAAATCATTCATGGTAAAAGATGCTCCCTCATGTACACAAAACACCACAACCCCTCCTACATGGAGGTACACTTTGCTACCTTCATGTTCTTACTTGTGCATCACTTGCATCGCTGTCAGTGCAACTTCTTGTGTAAAAAAGCCAAAAGTAGAGGTGGCATATAGAAGACATATAGACCTGTGTGCAAATGACGTACAGTAACTTCTTTGACGGTATCTAAATAACATTTTATATTGTCTTGTACTTCAAACTCTAATTTTTTTAATACCCTTTAAAACCCCAATACATTTTTTTAATGGTTAAGCCTAAAACAGTACAACATTTTACAAGTACAAGATTTTAAACCACCCTACATTTAATTGGAGGATCTGTTAATCCTTTGAAGGCATGTCTTTAGTATTAGTCTTGTACTACTAGCAACTGAAAATTCTAGTTCTGCTACTTTTGCCATTTATTGGCAAAATTGGTGAAACTGAGTAAGACTGGTCAGAGATTATCTATGAACATCAAATTTAAGGTTTTTTCCCAACTGAAATTCAGTCTGGACTTTTAAATAGGCCATTGTTACAAATCAAAAACTAATCAAACCATTCCATTGTGCCTCTAACTGTATGTTTATTGTCTTGCTGGAGGGTCAACCTTAGATTAAGTGTTTTGCTGTGTCTAATGGCTTTTCTACCTAGAATACCCCTTGTTTAATTTCATCAGTTTACCCATTTACCACAACGCTCTTCACAGTCCCCAATGAAAAAAAAAATTCCCACAGCATTGGGCTGCCACAACAAGTTTGTCTCCTCCTATAGAGCAATTTCCAAGATGGCCAGAGAGTTCAACCTGGTCTCATTTCACCAGAACATTTTCTTACACATAAGGGTACATAAATCCTACCAAACCTTAAATCGGAATTACATTTTACCATAACATTGTAAAAAGGCCAGATCAAATTTCTGATGAAACATTTCTCTACCTGAAAAATATATTTTAAAAATCTCAAAGCCTGTAAATACTTTTGAAAAGTACCTATTAAAAGCACAATTCATTCGTCTGTGTAAGCGGGTGCAGGTCCACAACACATACTCACACAACAGACATCTTGCCGACAATGAATTCTGGAAGGATGAAAAATTCATTCATCCCTTAACTTATTTATCAAGAAGGAAGATATTTCTGCAGGGATGCCCTCCAGAGATGCGATGCTCACATGCCAGGCGGCCTGCCGCCACTTTACCCACAAGGTTTTTAATAAAACAAGCAAACAACACAATTCCAACACCTATAAATAAGTGATCGTTCTTGAATAAAGTGCTGTACACAAACCCCCTCGCTGAGGCCACTCATCACACTTTAATGGGAACCCTGCACCAGTGAAAGTCGTGCCTCTTCTCTCTCCCCTTGCTCCCTCTTTTTAGTCTTTACCTATGAGCAATGTAAGGGACCTAAAATCTGTAAAGATAGCTGAAATCGCAAAAGTGATGGGATGAATTTACATCATTCTTGTACCATCACCTGCTGCTTAAGGTACAGCACCATCACGGTTTTATGATTTATTAAGCTATCAACATGTGTTGCCCCCTCTTCCTTTCCCTTTATCATTTCTTCCACACACACCAACTCTGAGTTACTTCCCTAGTTATCGCTCTTTCTGGAGACAGGTTGTTCACAGCAGTTTGAACGTTCAGTGGTGGCTCGCCAGATGCTTGGGCGTCTGTCAACATGCTGCTATTGTTAGTTAGTTTTTGATGAGATTTACATGGCAGGAAAGGCATCAAATAAAATATACCACTGAGAATATGAGAGGGGATCACACCTAATCCGTGCACCTGCATGGCACTTTGGCACTGCAGCCTCTGTCTGAGCCAGCCTGACGCATGCACACAGAACACAAGCAGACACAAGCAGATACATGGACCCAACACACACAAACACACACACCCACACACAAACTCAATCAAGACTGTAAACTTGCACAGCGGTTGAGTCTGATTTGAGAGCAGGTTTTCCAGGGGCTCAAAGGATCATAATTACCATGAGTGTTTGAAAACTCAACATGCACAAAGTACACATTCTAAATAAGAATTTGGAAAAAGAGAAGAATTTAACTTTTCTGGAAAAAAAAAGGTTACATATTTTCAGGAATTTATTCTGTTAGTATTCATCTTGTGAACAAATCCTAAAAGTGCTTTGCAAAATCACATGCTTTTTTTGCTACAAATATATTTGGGTTTTGATTAGATTTACAAACAATGTACATTAGTGTTCAACATGCAATCCAACACAAACCACCAATTTTGTAAATTGAATCCTACTAGATATGTTACAGAACAATAATGAACAAGTTTTGGGTTGGAGGTTAAAGAGCAGGACATCTGCGTCCTGAAGAGGCAACAAGAGTATCTGAGCAAAACCCTGATCCCCAGAATGCTCCCCGGGAGCTACAAAAGCTGCCAACTGCTCCCTAAGGGATGGGTTAAAAACAGAGGACAGGGGCATGGTGGTTAGCCCATGACCCATGTATGGCGGCTTTAGTCCTTAACATGGGTGTCACAGGGTCGAGTCCCAGACCGTTGACTTTTGCTCCATGTCTTCCTCCCTATTTCCCTATCAATCCCATTTCCTGTCTCTGCACTTTCACATTTATTGCTCAATAATAAAGCAGAAGACATATTTCCTCTGAGCCTACTGTTGCAATGACAAACAAAAATTTTCATAAAAACTATGTACCATGTCGTGGGAAAAAGTATTTATCATCATAATTACAAAAACCCACCACAAGCAGATCAGAGATGAGGTTTTGCAAGTGTTTGAGCCTCTAATAGATAATTCCTATGGACCTACAGAGATCAGAGGTTCAGGCTGCAGAAACTGTTGACAGGGCAGGTGCTATATTTGTCCACACAAATCGAGAAGCAGCAAGAGGAAGTCTCTGCAGTTTGTCACAACTTATCAGAGGGCGCACAGCACACAACCTTTTTTTTGTCAAGTTTTTATTTGTAAATAGAAGTTTAAAACAAATATTATTTTTCTTCCACTTTAAGCTAGAGTACAACTTTGTGTTTGTCGTTCAAATACAAGTTCAGAGGAATAAGTAGCTTAAAGGAAAAGTCAGGTCATATTCAGAATTCAAACTTCTGAAAGCTATTTAAATATGAAGTAATTGCATACTTCTCAATAAATGATAAGTGTCTTTAATTAAGTGTAATTTCATTGGAATGTGCTTTACTGGAGACATCCATGTTTGTCAAAGAGCACTGGTGCCACCTTCCGGTTTGTGACGTCACTGTGCGGTATTGGCTGTTGAGCAAGTCTCAGTGCTGTGCTGATGTTTGTAACAACGCACTATTATCCATGATGGCGACAGCCAGTGCACTATGCGAAGCAGAGAGTAACGGATGAATGAAGTGTTTGTTCTCTGGCCAGAACTTTTAAGGCCAATCCTCCCTCTTTAAGTTGGCAATCCAACGACAAACCCGTCCGATCATGAAATTAAAAAAAGGTGAAATACTAAATTTTTTCCCACTTTTATCCAATGTATTACAACATCCAAATGCAAGTGGGCACGGTCAGTTTAACCATAGCTCTTGCGAACTTCAATGATGAGTCCTCTCGAAATCTTAAATAATTGTTGTTGATTGCAGATGTGTCTAGTAGCTCCCATTGATTTGCTTCTAAAGCAGGGAGAATGGCGCTAGGCTTACCACACAGGAGTGAGGTGTTACTATATTTGGTCAAAAATGGCCGGTCCTGGACTCAGTGACCGCAAAAAAAATATTGTTTTAATTTTTTTAATGATTAAAGCTAAATTCATTAAATCACTGCAAACATATTAGTTTTAGGTATAAATAATGTCCCATTGGTTATTCCTTGCTGACCGGACTTTTCCTTTAACAAAAAAAAACAAAAAAAAAAACAATCTAAAGTTTTATTCTGTGCAAGGGTTCACTGAATTAACTTTGCAAGTTTAGTTTCTTGAGTCTGTAGCTTCTTGGATTATGTGGTCTGTTACACATTTCCTCTCCTAACAGAGTGATATGTGTGCAGACCCTCAAACACAAACTGTTCATATCAGACCTGTGCTGATTAAAAGAGAACTGGGTCATGAGTGTCCTGGCTGGTGGCACTGTCTGCTCTGGCTCAATAAGCCCCACAGTTACCCAGAATCCCTTGGCATCCATGTCAGAGCCAGGGCCTGAGGCAACACACCTGTGTCCACACTTCTTCTCTGGGATCAATTAGCATTAAAGTTTCAGAGTTGCTCTCCCGCATGGTGGACATAGTGTACACTGGAGGGGTACAGCCTGAGAGCAACCACAGAAATAGACAGAGCCGTGAAGTAAGAAAGATTTGTTGACACACACAGCACAGCAACTGGTACACAGAAGAAAACAACTCTTTTTTTAACACAGCTATACTTCTCTGGGTGCTTTAGTTTGCTGTGTTTTGTTGTAGAACTCAATCCAACACTTGGAAAACTGCATTTGCACTGAACTGCGAAAAGGACAAAGTACTTAAATTTTATAAATATGATATTCAGACATTTAGACTGTCTTTTATCAAACATGGATTCCAAGCCTTTATCA